>NC_084516.1:7440500-7764500 GCF_024500385.1 Phyllopteryx taeniolatus | reverse complement strand
AAACCCGTTTATTATTATTAGTAGTAGTCATAGTAGCTCTCAAGGGCGCCACACCCGGGGGATGTGACCCCCACTCTTCGCATATCAAATGTTATTTTTAGTGTATTTTGCAGACTGCAAATGAATGATGAGCCACAAATGGCCCTTGGGCCGTAGTTTGGACACAACTGCCCAAACCACTACTACAGCGTGCTTTCCCTCTACAAACAAAGAACTTCATATGTTAATTGATCAGTCCCTATTAAGTGAAAGCATAGAATAATTTTTTGGGGAAAATAATTGCTGAAAACATGGGGAAAGACTGAAAACAATATATGTTGTACTGAATTGTGGAGATATAGTGTTAAACAGTTTTTCACCGTTTCAGTTTTCATGCTTTTTTTGGGGCGGCGGGAAGGGGGGGGGGGGGGGGGGGGGTGCTAGAGCGGCGCCCAGTGACGTACTTGGGCGTTCGGCATGAATTGCCCCCGCTCCACTATCTAAAAACCTGAGCGCATTCGTTCACATCAGTGGTTATCTGACGCAAATGCAAGTTACTTAGCCCTTTTCTACCTCTACATCATGCAGTTAGCTAGCTAGCTATGCCTACACCAAAAATGCATAGTCCATGGAGCCACAGTTTACGGAACAGCTGTACGATGTTGTTATTTAAATTCCCAAGTGAAGAGGTCATGCCGCGGATGAGCCCCCCCGGTTCAAACGTGTAGGGATATGTAGGCATCAGAAAGTTACTATACGAAATTGCATCAATTTTTCAGTGTGATTTCATGCATTCAGCAGACATTCCGTTAGCATTTGAAAACCGAGACAACGGCTCATTTTATATCATTGGTGATTTATTTTATTTTTTTTCTCATTGAAATTTGGCAGGGTTGTTAAAAAACGTTTTCTCTGTGGTGTGTCAAATTTATTTTTACATTACATGGATTTTCAGATATGTTAAAATGAGACTAATGCAGCGGATGTAATATTGAATTTCTTGATAAAAGTGCTTCCCTTCTATTTCACTCTTGCACAGGATGGAACTCCACCACCGCGGCCTCCAGCAGTTGTCCCGAAGGCTTGACCGAGTGCCTCTTCGAGGGCGTGGTTACGATGGACTACATGATCTACTTCAACTTCTTTGGCTGCGTGCTGCTGCCCCTGGTGGTCATGCTGGTGGTGTACGCTCATATCTTCATGGCTGCCCGGCGCCAGCTCCACCTGATGGTCCTCAAAAAGGTCGTCCCTGTTCCCTCTCCCGCTGAAAAAAGGTCCTCGTTTCGCTCCACCCTGCAGAAGGAGGTCCACGCTGCGAAATCACTCGCCATCATCGTGGGCCTGTTTGCTTTTTGTTGGCTCCCCGTGCACATCATCAACTGTTTCAACTACCTGTGCGACAGCTGCCAGCGTCCGCACATCTGGGTGTTGAACATCGCCATCATCCTGTCCCACGCCAACTCCGTCGTCAACCCCTTCATCTACGCCTATCGCATCCGAGAGTTCCGACAGACGTTTCGGAGGATCCTCCGCCAACACATTCTTGGCCAAAGGGACGGCCACGGCCGAGACACAAATAGCAGCAGCATCAAGCGAACGTCCTCGCACATCAGTAAAGATGACACGTCGTGCGGCACCGTGGTGAACAGTTACGTCCTTGACTCCATTCAGTGGACGTCGACTTTAGGCGCTCTACCAAACAGTTGTATACCCAATGGGAACCTAGCAGCACAGCAGCAGCAACGCACACACCCGGAAGGGACCAACAATGTCGAAGTGAGAGACACGAGTGGAAGTTGTATTTCCTTTGTCAATGTTCAAGCTCTCTCCTTCATACGTACCCATTCCACAGAATTAACAGAAGTGTTGTAGCAAAAACTATATCACCAGAGTTAATCAGCATAACCTGGCTAATTGTGCGAACGTGAAATATGGAAAAATATATCTCATGCATTCTAAACACTTTTTTCAAAATAAAGATAATGGAAGTAAATACTCTATAATCTGTTGCAGTGCCAAACCGCAGCCTCCATGAAAAACACTTCAGTCAATATCACCATAAATTGCCTTTGAAAACTTTCCCCATTTCACACAAAAACTGAGATTTTTTTTCTTTCCATTCCATGTATTAAGTGTATATGCAATGCTGTTAGAATTGCAAGCTCACACTTTTGTTGTTTTTAATAAATTAACTTCAAGCAGACAATGTACATGCAAACAGCAAAATATTGTGTGAATTCTGTTGATGGACAATGACGGCGTGGACATTTTTGGCTAATGTTAACATTTTATGAGCACATGGTAGCGACATGATTCAGTTAGAAAGCTGACTGTGTCCTGTTCAACAAATTTATTTCGAATTTATGAAAGGTTTAAACATCAATTGATATTTCACTATGACAGTGGACATACAATGTTTGATAACTCCACAAATAATATGATAAAATTATGCAACATAAATGTTTACGCTGCATCTACGCACTGTTGCAGCCTCCATTGAAAAAGACAAAATGCTTGTCCTATGATCATAATGTCATTGAAAACATCAGGTTTCTTAAAGGGGCCGTTACGCCATAATGACAGGGTGGACCGTAATTTCAGCGACACATGCAAAATGTTCGATGTGATTATGAAACTAGAATATACGTGATCAAAATGACTCATTTTAGCAAATAACGGGATAATAAAACCATGTTATAAAAATTCGATTTAGTATAATTTAACCACTGCAGTGTGGGACATGGCCAAAATCGTGTGAATTTAATAAGGGGGGGGAATGAGATGCGATTCTGATACTGATCGGTATATGAGTGGATATATTGCAATGAGATACAGCCACTCAAAAATATCCTGGAAAATCCTTGACTTTTTTGCTTCATCACCAGGCTGTGTTTTCAAATAAGTAAATATATAATTACTTTGCATATCTTTACCTACAATGCACCAATGGATTGGTTTTAGAATTTTTAATAAATTAAATGTGAAGAACATACAGTAAACGGGGGCCATTGCATCCTTGGACTTATCTGTATGCGGCCCTTGAAAGAAAACTTTGAACACCCCTGCTCTAAATTGTCCATAGGTGTGAGGGTGAATGATTGTTTGTGTTCTGTGATTGGCTGGCAACCAGACCAAAGTCTGCTGGATTAACCTCCCGCTCACGCCTGTGATAGAAAATGGGGATGAATGAAAATGTGATAAATATGTTGGAAATTCGTGTCTCTGTTGTTGTGCATAGCCTGATTTCGATGTTGGCATTGGCTGATATCACTGAAGAAAACACTCCTTACTTGTCTGTTGCAAATTCAACTTTTTACAGTCTGAATTTTTGAGTTGCATTAAATAAATTATGTATGTTGCCCATGCTGATTTTTACCATCTTATTTGTTTTTTCAAAGCCTGACTTGTTGATACACCAGATATCTATTCATCAACTGTTTCAGAAAGTGTAGATAAGTCAAGTTGGAGAACCCAATGTTTAAAGGGAAGTCATCTTTTACCAAGGAACCTCCTTCATTGCAAGCGTTTGATGAGTGATTTGATAACTGCTAAGCAACCTGTCGCCGCTTCACTGATTTTTACATTGAATTCATCAATTGCAGCCAAAACAAAGAGCTTGTTTTATCAAGTCAAATATGAGACCATATGCCTGCAACGGGGCCGCTTTCAGAGTCACATTTGTAGACATAGACAGCAATGAAAAACACATACACACACACAGTACACATCATCCTACACTACAGACCACTCAGCGAGACGTGTTTACACAGCAGCATCGCACTGACGCCAGCCGTAGCGCTTAATGCAATGGAAATCAAATGCAGGTTTATTTGATGATCTCTTTTATTGTGCCATTACACTTTCTATTTCCTCATTATAACTCTTTTAACTTTAACTTTCAGAAAGACTGACATTTAACATTTATTTGCCTTACAGGGTCATGTTTCCAGGAACGTGGCCTTGTAGCTTTTGTTCATTTCCAGTATTTACACTATTTTTATGCTTTACTCATGTCTTGATAATGGGGTCAAATACAAGATTTTCAGATGGATTTTGTATTATAAGCACAAATGAATAATTGCTCATAAAAATAACTCAACATAATGTGTGTACCATACAGCCATATATGATGTACATGTATTATGTTTTGGCATAATAATTTAACCACTGAAAATGATACTGGCAGGTTTTACACATATTTTTCACAAACATGAATGAAATGAATGAAACTTTTGGAAATTAACCACAAAGTTCCAAAATTTATAGAATGATATTTAAAATGTATCTATTGGCTCAAACAAGCTTTTATGTAATATATTTGTGGCTAGTGTACATTTAATTGGTGGTTTTAGATTTGACATTACTCAATACTGCCCTCATCTGATAGTAAATGCTACTCGACAAAGATCAAATCTGCGTTCGTGTCATTTTAGATAATGTGGATTTATAAGGAAGTCAATTCAAAGGAATAAATATCAATGATTTTGTGCTACTACAATATAAAATAAATCTGAAATTTACAAGGATTCAGCGGATGCCATGATATAATACAAGTCCCACAATGCACTGCGGGTTTAAACCGGAAGCATTTGAATGGGTTGGTTCAGCTGGGCTGCATTGTGGGTAGGCGGAAAAAGGCTCCAAAGACGCAAGAAATCGACGAACGCACGTTGTTGAGTTTCTTTGGCGAAAACTATAAGCGAAAAAGTGGTTTGCAGCTATAATATTCCAGGTAAGAACAGCACAAAAGCTGAAAAATATACCACTAATATGTTTCAATATGATTATGCTGTGCGTATTAGGTTGAACGAGCGGCAGTTGTAATTCATTATTTCTTCTAACATGGCTCCTTCCCTTCACGATAGAGCTGGGACAATAGTTATCCTTCGTGTTTTATACTAAACAGGTCACACAAGCTGCCTTATATTCGTGAGTCATTATTATGATCACAACTGTGCGTCTGGGGCCTCTTGAAACGTATTATTTGTATTCTATAAGCGGTTCGCTGTTTGGTTGTAAGCTAACTCGCGATTTGATAGCTTCGCACAGCACCTGCAATCAAGAGTGTTAGATGAACAAATAGTAGGTTTGTTACTAAAATTTTAATTGTATATCAAAATAGAGCATATCGTTGGGTAGAGATTTGAAACACGTATGAAATGAGCCCTAGTTTGTAAAATTCGCAAGGATTTTATGCGACTTTTTATGTCCCAAATCGGCCCAAATGGACATGTCCAGAACTAAATGGTAAATATTTGGGAAATGTGTGACCGATACAAGACTCTTTTGCAGAAAAATTAGAAAATAAAAAAATTAGTTGAGACTAAAATGTGATGTTTAAACAGTCCCTTTCCAGATTTTTCAATGGCGGCGTCCGTTTGAGGCATCTCATTTTCAGGGACAAAACGAGAGCAACCCCCTCGTCAGATTTGCATCATGAGTGATGTAGAGTTGTCCGATTGTCGACGCCACAAGAAAATTGTTCAAGATAATATTTTAGCGACATCTAATCTGGCCTTTGCCAATTTAGGAAGGGTAAAATGTGCAAATTTCACCCACTTGTTCGTATGTGTGCACCCCACTCATGCTGTTGAGCCCTAACAGTTCTCACCTCAATGCCAATGAATAACGAGTAGTGAATTTCTTGTTGTATATTTTTTGTAGGAAACTAGCTCAAGATGTCGATCGGTGTGCCCATCAAAGTCCTGCATGAGGCCGAGGGACACATTGTGACCTGCGAGACCAACACTGGAGAGGTGTACAGAGGCAAGCTTATTGAGGCTGAGGACAACATGAACTGCCAGGTGAGACACTGCTACAGGCAGTGGGCTGTTCTCATTCACAATTTTTATTTTCATGCCAACTAGCTTCAGAAGCGAGTAGTTATTCAACAAATGTTGGATAATAATTCAAGGGAGACTTCTCGCTTTGACTCTGCAGCGATGGAAGACATTTTTAATATTGTACAGACTCCCGTTTCAGTACCATAGTGAAGTTCTGTGTGGATGTAGCACGCCTTCACATTGCAGACAGTGTTCTTTTAGAATGTGAATCAACAGCCCTTCTGTTGGTTGGTACTTGCAGCCACGTAGTGCAATCTAGTTTGTCTCAGCTACTTCAAGATAGCGCCACGCAATGAACAATTCTTAATGGTCCATTACTTGACTAATCAGTTATGCCTAGCTCTAGTTAAAACGGTTGTAGACAGCCCTGCAAAATGCGACACTTGCCCAGTTGCCCGAACTCATCCGCTAACCCATAGGTGTCAAACTCAAGGCCCGGGGGCCAGATGCGGCCCACCACATCATTTTATGTGTGATTTATATGCAAATCATGCTTGTCAACTTCTGTGATTTTTGCTAAAATCTCTACCAAATTCCAAATTGTCATAATAATAAACAATAATGTTTAGATATTGCATTTTTCTGTTGCCAAACACTTCTTCTACAGTATCTTAAACAATACTTGAACAAACTAATATCCTTGTCTTCTGATTTCAAAACTAGTTATCCCTCAATTTGTTGTGTAATGGTAATAATGTTTTGGTGATGATTAAACATTATGGTTTCACCGTTCTAACGGCCCTCTAACTATAATGCACCCTGAAACTAAAAAGAGTTTGACACCCCTGCGAGTCTAACCGCTTAACAAAGCAAGGACATTTTTATTTTTTGTTTACCTTCAAGCCTTGATGACGCTGTAGTTACTTTCCGTTGAGTTGTAAATTTGCCCTTGTTGCTTTTCCCCCTGCTTCACAGATGTCTAACATCACGGTGACCTATCGCGACGGGCGGGTGGCCCAGCTGGAGCAAGTATATATCCGCGGCAGCAAGATTCGCTTCCTGATTTTACCTGATATGCTAAAGAATGCGCCCATGCTAAAGAGCATGAAGAATAAGAACCAGGGCTCTGGTGCTGGGAGAGGCAAGGCAGCCATTCTCAAAGCACAAGGTAAGTGACTCTCGACTACATCCCATCTTGCACTCATGTCTAGCGCTGCTACAATTAATTGAAAAATTCTATCACCCCCAAAAAAATCAAGGCAAAATCCTTGTCACACAACTTCGCAGTGATCTTTTTTTTTTTCCCCCCACACACACTGTTACTGCAAACTCACTCCGTGTAGAAATAAGTTGGTGCTCACGGTAACAATGCACAGACTGGCTAACCTGAGCAAACAGCAGCCAACTGCACTCTGATTCGCTGACGCACGTCACTTGCCAGGCCACACATTAAAAGTCACACATACTACAGTGTAGAATGCGAGGATGGAGAACCCAAGTGGACAAAAATACATGCATCTCACATGCGTATTTTGTATTGGTAATATTTAATTGTGTAAAATCAATTTTGTCTGATCAATCGATGGAATGATTGGTAACATAATGAGCCCCACAAATTTTATATAGCTGCAGCCCCAGTCTCTAATGGGGGAACACTATTTGATATAAGAATCATTTTACATTGCATTTTAGGTTTGCTACTTCAGTTAATCATCACTGCTTATGCGAGAGGGCCTCAATCCATGTGCTTTAACTAATTTCACCAAAATGCGGCAAAAGAAATGCCCCATTTATTCTTTGTACAAGCGCAAACCTTTTTGTGAAGTCATAAGTCAGCCGGTCATACTAAACTTCAGAAGCAATATTTGCCTGCTCATTATATATAAAATGGGCATTTTGTGAGTATGATAGTGTTCTTTTATGACAGTCCCTCCATGCACTTAGTAGATTTTAGAATTGGCTTACTCAAAAGCGCCCTTGGGTTGTTTTGCAAAGTGTTAACATTGTCACTCGCTAAAACAATTCTCTTGTCTTTCTCAACAGTGGCCGCAAGAGGCAGAGGACGTGGTGGAATGGGAAGAGGGAATATGTTCCAAAAGAGAAGATAATTTCTGCAGCTTTTGCTTTTTGTATAGTCTTTTTTTGGTCCCCCCCCCCCCCCCCCCCGCTCTCCCCACCTTCAATTGGTTGTCTTATTCTTGATCTAGCGTGTTGCAGTGTATTGCTCCAGTTTTTTTAATTAAAAAATAAATAAAAGTATTTCAAGTCGATGTATTTTTTATATACTGAACTACATTTCTAATTTGCTTTTACCTTTAATCTTTTTTTATCAACACATCTGAAAATGTTTAGACTTATTCAATTGTAACTACTGTACATATGGGTACACTTAATTTTTTCATGTTATACCATTTTTCACTTTGATTACCTATCTATTTTGCAAATGCCATCCACCCATCCATTTTCAACACATTTTTGCTGGTTAGGGTTGCGGGGCGCTGGAGCCTATCCCAGCTGACTTCGGGCGAAAGGCGGACTACGCCCTGAACTGGTCGCCAGTCAGTCGCAGGGCACACATAGCCACGGACAACCATTTTGCGCACACATTCGCTGAGTGGGAACTGAACCCACGCTGCCTGCACAAAAGTCAGGTGACAACACAATCAGTGACTATATTGCAGAATTGTTAGCCCAATAGCATAATTGCCCAAGACATTTTTTTATATTTTTGGAAAACCAACAACAAATTCATTGAGCAAGAATAGCCCAGTTGCCTAGATTAAACCTTTGCTGTTGACCATGACCTGGGTGACTGAGAATCTACTAAACTGTCTGAAACACAGACAAAGGGGGGCAAAACTTTTTTTTTTTTTTTTTTAAATATGCTATTAAGTGAACAGAATGTGGTTCTACTAGTTCAGTTCATTTTTGAAAGGGGACAATGCAATTTCATAAAACACATGAAGTACACATGGTTAAAAAAGCCAGAATTAGCCAGAAGGCTAGTTTTCATCTGTAGTCCCCTGGCCATGATGTAAAAAAGCAGTAAAATACATCTACAAGACAATATAATACAGGATACATAATCAAACTATACTATTAAGAGAGAATAAAACCATAATTTTTTTGATCATAACAAAAAGACAACATAACATAACATAGTTAAAAATGCTTCAAAGTATCTTGGACTGGTTTGTGATGTGCCCAATTTAAGTTGTAAGACTGGAACGCAAATACAGTTTGGAGCTTGAAGGAAAGTTTTTTTTTTTTTTTTTTTTTTTTTTTTTAATAATTTATTATTATTTTTTTAATATATAGATATAGATATATATATAAATAAAGGGCTTAAGGTGCTTTCTCCAACTCTCACTCACTATACAGGGCGTACTCTGTTTACGACGGACTTTGGCGTCATATTGGTTCCAGAACTGCTTTCCATACATATTTAAGCGATAAACTGATTTACGTACAAATCCGTTACGTATGTAGGAACGGAACTCAGCCGTAAACCGAGGACTCCTGGTACGCCTTTTGAGGTTAAATTGACTGCAGTGCCCCGATAGGCCACGAGGGGAGCCAATGTCCCACCGAAAGAAGTGGAGATTCCCGAGAGCCAAGTATTAAATTTAGGTCATAAGATAAACCAGATTTGTACCGAAGCCAACGCAGTCTCTAGCGGTGGATTTAGCTAGTTGTCTTCAGCATACTTAATCTTGAAACTTTTTTTCCATTTTTTTTTTTGTCCGTACTATTTGGTTGTGAGGCACTTTTCTCCGTCACAAGCTTCATTGCTGGAGCTGTCACATCTCACTGCTCCACCGCCTCCGAAGAGGAGAGAGCACTCGACACGTTTGAATGGTGTGTAGGCCTAAATAACACAGCAAGGTAAGCTTTTATTTCCTAACTAAGCGGTCTTTTTTGCCTGTCGGTTAACAGTCGTCACTTGGACGTTGACGCTAGCATCCTCGCTTAACATCTGGAACTCGACCGGGGGAGGCAGCGGCTGCTAACGTTAGCCGAGTTAGCCTGGTGGGACGTTCGGCGACTGCTTTACACCCCCAAATGTATTTGTGTCTCTTAACCAACAATGTATGCTCGTTGTTTGAATGACATTCAAAGTGGCTGTCCAGCTCATCATTGTGGCATTATTCGTGAAATGGACAGAGTGGTACACACCGACAGGAATTTGTATTATTGTACCTAAAGTGGTCGTGAAAGAGATGAGGGCATTGAACGCATCAGCGTATTACACTGGAAACACTTTTTAATATCTTTCACATAGAGCGCAACACTTTTATATTGCTGGTGTTTTGTAATCCAGTATACATTCAATGTGATATGCTAATGGTATCTAATTTACATGTGGCCGAACTGAAGCCTTTTTTGATCTATTGTTAAGTTCAATGAATGGTCAATTAAATTTGAACAATGACAGTTAATGACTGAGTGCTAAATAACCAAGACAGGGAATCACTTGAAACCTGTTTGATGTGATCTTGTTACTGTATAGTTATAGAGAGTTAATTGACAATTATAATAATGGACTAGTAACAATAATCTACAAATGCAAATTGGTCTACTTTAATGAATGAATGCATTTCCTCATATAGTGGCCACGGCTGTTTTTTTTTTTTTTTTTTAAATATAAATTATTTTACCATGGTGTAGATGGGAAGAGAAATGGAGTCGGGGTTATTTTAAAAGAAGAGTTGGCTAAGAATGTCTTGGAGGTGAAAAGAGTATCAGATTGAGTGATGAGGCTGAAACTTGAAATTGAGGGTGTTATTTATAATGTGATTAGTGGCTATGCCCCACAGGTAGGATGTGACCTAGAGGTGAAAGAGAAATTCTGGAAGGAGCTAGACGAAGTATTTCTGAGCATCCCAGACAGAGAGAGAGTCGTGATTGGTGCAGATTGTAATGGACATGTTGGTGAAGGAAATAGGGGTGATGAAGAAGTGATGGGTAAGTACGACATCCAGGAAAGGAACTTGGAGGAACAGATGGCGGTAGACTTTGCAAAAAAGGATGGAAATAGCTGTAGTGAACACTTTTTTTCCAGAAGAGGCAGGAACATAGGCTGACCAACAAGAATGGAGGTAAAAGCACGCAGGTGGATTACATTTTGTGCAGACGATGTAATCTGAAGGAGGTTACCGACTGTAAGGTAGTGGTAGGGGAGAGTGTGGCTAGACAGCATAGGATGGTGGTGTGTAAGATGACTCTGGTGGTGGGGAGGAAGATTAGGAAGACAAAGGCAGAGCAGAGAACCATGTGGTGGAAGCTGAGACAGGACGAGTGTTGTGCAGCTTTTCGGGAAGAGGTGAGACAAGCTCTCGGTGGACAGGAGGAGCTTCCAGAAGACTGGACCACTGCAGCCAAGGTTATCAGAGAGGCAGGCAGGAGAGTACTTGGGGTATCTTCTGGCAGGAAAGGAGAGAAGGAGACTTGGTGGTGGAACCTCACAGTACAGGAAATCATACAAGGAAAAAGGTTAGCTAAGAAGAAGTGGGACACTGATAGGACCGAGGAGAGGCGAAAGGAATACATTAAGATGCGACATAGGGCAAAGGCCAAACAAGCGGCATACGATGACATGTATGCCAGGTTGGACACTAAAGAAGGAGAAAATGATCTAAACAGGTTGGCCAGACAGACGGGATACAGATGGGAAGGATGTGCAGCAGGTTTGGGTGATTAAGGATAGAGACGGAAATATGTTGACTGGTGCCAGTAGTGTGCTAGATAGATGGAAGGAAATACTCTGAGGAGTTGATGAATGAGGAAAATGAGAGAGAAGGGAGAGTAGAAGAGGCAAGTGTGGTGGACCAGGAAGTGACAATGATTAGTAAGGGGGAAGTTAGAAAGGCATTAAAGAGGATTAAAAATCGAAAGGCAGTTGGTCCTGATGACATTGCTGTGGAGGTATGGAAGCATCTAGGAGAGGTGGCTGTGGAGTTTTTGACCAGCTTGTTCAATAGAATTCTAGCGCGTGAGAAGATGCCTGAGGAATGGAGGAAAAGTGTGCTGGTGCCCATTTTTAAGCACAAGGGTGATGTGCAGAGCTGTGGGAACTATAGAGGAATCAAGTTGATGAGCCACACAATGAAGTTATGGGAAAGAGTAGTGGAGGCTAGACTCAGGACAGAAGTGAGTATTTGCGAGCAACAGTATAGTTTCATGCCTAGAAAGAGTACCACAGATGCATTAATTGCCTTGAGGATGTTGATGGAAAAGTACAGAGAAGGTCAGAAGGTTCTACATTGTGTCTTTGTAGATCAAGAGAAAGCCTATGACAGAGTACCCAAAGAGGAACTGTTGTAGTGCATGCGGTAGTCTGGAGTGGCAGAGAAGTATGTTAGAATAATACAGGACATGTACGAGGGCAGCAGAACAGCGGTGAGGTGTGCTGTAGGTGTGACAGACGAATTTAAGGTGGAGGTGGGACTGCATCAGGGATCAGCCCTGAGCCCCTTCCTGTTTGCAGTGGTGATGGATAGGCTGACAGATGAGGTTAGACTAGAATCCCCGTGGACCATGATGTTTGCAGATGACATTGTGATCTGGAGTGAAAGCGGCGAGGAGGTGGAGGAACAGTTAGAAAGATGGAGGCATGCACTGGAATGCAGAGGAATGAAGATTAGCCGAAGTAAAACAGAATATATTTGCATGAATGAGAGGGGTGGTGGGGGAAGAGTGAGGTTACAGGGAGAAGAGATCACAAGGGTGGAGGACTTTAAATACTTGGGGTCAACCGTCCAGAGCAATGGTGAGTGTGGTCAGGAAGTGAAGAAACGGCTCCAAGCAGGTTGGAACGGGTGGAGGAAGGTGTCAGGTGTGTTATGTGACAGAAGAGTCTCTGCTAGGATGAAGGGCAAAGTTCATAAAACAGTGGTGAGGCCAGCGATGATGTACGGATTAGAGAGAGTGGCACTGAAGAGGCAACAGGAAGCAGAGCTGGAGGTGGAGGCAATGAAGATGTTGAGGTTCGCTCTCGGAGTGACCAGGTTGGATACAATTAGAAATGAGCTCATCAGAGGGACAGCCAAGGTTCGATTTTTTCGAGACAAAGTTAGAGAGAGCAGACTTGGTTTGGACACGTCCAGAGGACAAATAGTGAGTATATTGGTAGAAGGATGATGAGGATGGAGCTGCCAGGCAAGAGAGCTAAAGGAAGACCAAAGAGAAAGTTGATGGATGTCGTGAGGGAAGACATGAGGGCAGTTGGTGTTCGAGAGGAGGATGCAGGAAATAGGCTTACATGGAAAAGGATGACCTGGTGTGGCGACCCCTAAAGGGACAAGCCGAAAGGAAAAGTAGAAGGAGAACCTTATATGAACTACCTGACTTCCTCATATCGAGAGGCCATGGTCTTTTTTAGCACTCAACTTGAGAGAGTACCAGGCATGTACTTTTGGGTAAATTGTTTATTGGTTGTGAAAAGGCGTTTTACAATCGTAACAAATGCAATCTGAATGTGTATTTCCTCATATAGTTGCTAGCATTTTATTTTTATTTTTTTCTTTAAACTGCTCTGCAAAAAGTAGCAGGTATCTACTTGGAGTAAAAGTGTTTTAAAATAAAATATATTACATATCTGTCTGTACATATTTGTAATACTTTTGAACTCAACAAAAGTACCGGGAGTATACTTCGGGTAATGTATTTATTTGGCATAGAGGCAGTTAGGCTTAAAAATGCATTTTATAATCCTATTAAATGACCTTATCTGAATTATCGTATTTTGCTCATATAAACATTTTTTCTTAACTCAACTGCTGTGACTAATAGGTGTCTACTTGAGATGTTTACTGGGGGATTATTGTAAAAATTCGTTTTTTTTAATAAAAACATTTAATAAGTAAGTGTTCATATTTGTAATAGTTTCATAATAATGTTGAATCATATCTAGTTTTCTTGCAGATAAAGGACGATACTGTAATTACGTAGGCTACAGGGATGTATGGTTTACTTTGATATTCTGTATATTCAGCTGTGATTATATGTCAGCGTTTAAGTGAAGTTGGTCAAGGATGCTCATCCGTCCATTTACAGCAGCTTATCTCTTCCACGGATCACTCTCAGGGTCGGTCGCCTTGTTGATCTCTTAATGAAGCCGTGGATCCTCCTCTCATACAGATGGCCCCATGTTGTACATGTACAGTATGTCTTTAGGGGAGCGTCTGTGCTTGCATGTATATGACTTTGGCCACCACCCTCACACAAGCTCTGCGAACCCAGACTTACTCCCCTGATAGAGAAGGTGAGGCCACGTGACTTTTGTGACAATAAGATGCTAAGTAGAGCATCTGGAGCTGGGCAGCTGGTGTTTGAAAAGGCTTGAATCAGACTGATTTTTCAGATTTTTCCATTGAGCTGCTGTGATCACAGAGGATCAGGAAAGTTAAAGGCCTGCAGACAGATCCTCAGAATCAGTAATAGCTGTAGATCTTTTTGTCTATAGGCTGTTTTATGTGACATTTTCAAACAGGTGTGTTTGAAAGTGTTTTATTGCAAACATGGTGCACATGGTGCGTAATCATCTATTAATTAGTGATTAACGATCTGGACGTGTAGATTAGGGATAGACCGATAATCGGCCGGGGTGATTATTGTCACCGAAATTCGGCATTTTGACGCATATCGACATCCGTCTTTTTTTTTTTTCTTTTCTAATCCGACGTCCGATAAGAGACAAATTTAAAACTGGATAAACCAGGGATCGATCGATCTATCTATCTATCTATCTATCTATCTATCTATCTATCTATCTATCTATCTATCTATCTATCTATCTATCTATCTATCTATCTATCTATCTATCTATCTGTCTATCTGTCTGTCTGTCTGTCTGTCTGTCTATCTATCTATCTGTCTATCTGTTTATCTATGTCTATCTGTCTGTCTATCTATCTGTCTATCTGTCTGTCTATCTGTCTGTCCGTCCGTCCGTCCAAGCACACACACACGAGAAGAAATAAAAGTTATTCAACAGACAGACATGGAAAAACAATGACACAGGGTCATGCATTGTTTGCATTGTCAGCTAGCAGTAGCGAGCGCCTTTTCAGAAGGGCGTTCATAACACTTGTGGTTTAGTATATTTGAGGATAGAAGTTCTAACTTCAAACCGTCAGTGTGGACTGGTAAAGTAAACTAGTCGGTTCAACCCCAAGTTCATAGCATGTATGCCTCACAGTCAATGATCTGGGTTTGAATCCTCAAGTTTCCTCCCACATTCCAAAAACATACGATGTGTTAGGTTAACTTGCAGACTCTAAATTGTCCATAAATGTGAATTTGCCAGGTGATTGACCGGTGACCAGTCCAGGGTGTACCCAAAATCTGCCCCCAAGCCTGTTGGTTTAATAAAGCCAAACTGTTTGGCTTGAGAAATAGCTATAAAAATACTTTTTTTTTTTTTTTTTTCAAAGACGTGCAGGGATTCTATTTAGTGAATGAGACTATGGTGTCATCTTCTAAGAGGATTAGTAACTGTAGCCCTTGTCATCCTTCTTTTGGATTATGTGACGTATGACAAAGGTCCTTTAAGAGAAAAGGTACAAGTATTGAGGAGGCTGGAAAATAACTCGTTGCCTCACTGGAGCCAGAGGAGGACAGAAGAGGCGGATAAATCCACTGAGATCTGAGAGTGGTCTGGATTTACAGCATTGCTTCTCAGCACCTGTGAAACCTTATCACAGCTTGCTCAGAGCTGTCATGATAGCAGTCATAAGACAGCAATGTTTTGACGGCAAAAGGCAGAGCTATGTCCAAGTTAACAGCTTAGTGTCTTGTTTACAGTGGCTGCAGGGTGAAACTGGAATATTTGCAGCATATAGAAGTTTTTTCTTCATGAATACCAGAATAATCTTAAACACCTTCAAACTACAATCTGTTCATTTTTGTGTTTTCGACTGACTTGGGTGAAGCCATTAGCATAGTTTCATAGCAAGTTCCTCCATCAAACCCACACAGATGACTGTTATGTTAAAACCTTGATGTAAAGATTGAGAATCATATTGATTTTAAATTTTATCAAACAGCAAATAGCCAACATACAGTATTTGTAGTCAAGATCAGTGCATCTCTTTTCCCCCTTCTTTTCACATCTGCACCTGTCACAGTTTTCAATTTACCTTCTTCAAAATTCCAATAGTAATTGCTCCACAATTAACACAAGAATCCCACTGGGTCTTTTTAATATCTGACACAAGATGGCTAATGTCAAAGCACACCTGCAAGTGCTACTCGTAGTTTATCCTTTTTATGGTCACGTGTTGATATATAACCCGATGTGTAAAATGGTTCGGAATGTATCAGTCTTTTTTCTTTTTTTGCTTTTAGGCATCCTCCCCCGAGTTCCCATCTGATGGAGCAGTTGTTGTCAGTGTTTGCGTAGAGGCACCATGTTCCCTTGTCATGTTACCGCCTGGCCCGCTGCTGAGCCTGTCGCCTCTTGCGGCGGTCATGCACCAGCGCCACAGCCTTCACAACCGCTCCCCGATCTGCTCTGCAGCTGTCCCGCGCCACCGTTCAGCAACCACTCTGAAACGCCATCCCCAGACCCCATGGAATCCCTCATTGTGGTAACAGAGTGCGAACCCAACAAATCATCTGGAGCGACCGGCGGCGAGGAGGAGGTAGGATACCAAAATACCAAAGAACTTAGAAACCACAGTGGAACCTCTAAAATCAGATGCCCCTGATATCATGCAATTCAAATCTTGACCAAAATTTTGTTAGGAGTAGAAGTTCGGAAAATATAAGTCTGTCTATACAAGCCTGTTCCATTGTCAGATTTTTCTTATGTAAAAAATGAATCCAAGTTAAGATTTAAAGTGTTTCTTTTCTTTGTAAGATCAGGCTTCCATCTTGCCACCCTACCCCATAGCCCAGACATATGAAGATGATGTGAGATTGTTGTCAAACGTACTAAACCGCTAGTACTTGGCAGAAATTCCTGCAGCTCCATCAGTGTTGTTTTCGGCCTCTTGGTAGGCTCCCTCACCTGTTTTCCAGTTTTTTTTTTTAAGGTAAACTTTATTTGCCGTTATTCAGAGGCACTTGCCACAGTGGAAGGTGTGCGGACTCCCATTTAACATGAGTTTGAATGTGTTTGGTTAATTCTGAACACAGCCACGTCCCCTGTTATAAGTGGATGTGCGCACTTGTGCAACCACCTTATCTCAGTTGTTTATTATTACTTCCCCTCTTTAATTTTTTCCCAATGGATTTGTACATGTACAGGCCACATACATGGTGTAAAATGTTTTTAAACAATTTATCTTGGTCTAATTTGATATCACAAAAGCCTGGCATTTGAATATGGGTATAGACTTTTAACATAATCTCTACATACATCTACATGCAGCAGTGGTTCTGAACCTTGTTGGAGGTACTGAACCCCTTAAGTTTCATATGGGCATTCATCGAACCCTTCAAAGGTGATTTTTTTTTCTTCTCAAAACAGTTATATATGTTATTAGTGCACAAAATGAACCATGCATCGGCTGCACACAAAACCAATGTGTTCAAAGAACAAAACCAACAACAGATGAATTTCACATGTAAAACACAAACCTAAGTCATTGAATAGTTATTACAAATGAATGTGACTTTTGCTCTTGCTTTATCGAGACAAGTTCAGAAATACGCAACTTCACTTTGACAAGTGCCGCTCTCATATTTTATTCATTTCCTACTAAACAGCTAAAAGGTTAGAAAATCAGAAGCTAATAGCTGGTTCTCTCACGTGTGTGTGTGTGTGTGTGCACGTGTGTGCGTGCTGGAAAATGTCTGTAAACCTGGCCTTGATGTCCATTTTGGTGCTTTCACTGGCCTTGCTGAGCTTGCTCCTCTCGCGGCCTGTTGTAGGCGTAAGCGAGGCTGGTTGCAATGCTGATGTTCAAACCTATGAAGTTGGTCCAGGAGAAGATGTAGTCTCCGATGAACACCATTCCAATGTAGGTCACCAGGACATCCTTGATGCAGCCCACGATAACGCCGGTCAGTGCAGATGTGGTACATGAGCATAAACACCATAATGCTGGACATGAAGAACTGCATGTGGAAGAACACGTCTGACCAGCTGCCATAGTCCACGGCCTTCTGCATGTCGATCATCAACAACGCATTATAATATAGTAATCCATATTTGCCCAGCTTCTCTGAATCCAATTTCTGCTTGATGTTTGCTTTGTTGGCTATGCTGAGCAGGTGTTGAGGAGGATGAAGACATAGCCTTGCAGGTCAAAGGACATGTCTGTGCTCGCAGCGATGACTGCCCCAAGTAGCATTGTAAATACTGTCAGCTGGTCTGACCAGGACATTTTCTTCTTGAGCAGGACATTGAGCTAACATTGTGAACAACAAGGAAAACATCCTGAGCACCGTAATCATCGGCGAGTTGAGCCTTTTGGAGGCCTACAGACCAGTTAGTTGACTGACAAAATAAAGGAGAGGTAATTAGAATTCAAGTCTGGGAAGGTGATCAGCCTTACAGCCTTGCCCACCTGCAGGACAACCACCGTGGTCAACATTTGCCCAATCACGACGTGTATCGACGAGCGGAAATTGTAATTGGTGAGCACGCTCTTGTTTACCACGACGATGAGGAAGAAGCTGAGTCCGTAAAAGCAAACGGTGAACAGCTTCAAAAACATAGTCGGAGGTTTGTGCGCCATTCCCTGGAGTCAATAATCAGACAAAGAAATAAGTTTGATTTTGTATTAATGCAAATACTAGTCATACAAAAGAGATTTCAGTGCATTTAGCGTCTCCTGGGATTATCTGGTCATCTTTCGGGATTTGTCTTCCTTTATCTATGTCTCTCTGTTCCCACAGTGTGGGGAGTTTCCATCTGTTATCTCAAACGTATAACTTTCAGTCAGGAGGTGCGTGGGTAGCTTGCTCGACACATTTGCAACCCCTGATAGAATATGTATGACGATAGTCGTACAAGCGTGATAAAATTTTGCTCAAGTGATGTCAAGCTGTAAGAAAGATATAGCTAACAAACGAGAAAGAAAAATCATCATAGTCACCGATCTTATTCATTATGCTGAGTCTGTTGCTTTGATATCGTTTTTTCAACGTCTTTTATTTTTTTCGAACTTTGATGTCTATCATACTTAAAAAGGATTGCTCGTAAAAGATACGTAACAAATGGTATGAGTATCTCAGAGGCTTTCTTAGTAACAAGAGTGTGTCTTGACCTTTGCTGAACCCCTGAGACTGACCCACAGAACAGCTAAGAACCACTGACATACAGTATATAGCAATACTTATTTTTACACTGTTTAAGCAGTAATGCAGATTACAAAATTGGTGCCAAATGCCACACACAGGTAACTTTTTCCAGCTCCATCTGCTGGATCTGGTGCGTGGCTTCCCCATTTGTACCCAATGTTAGCAAAGTATAATAGCAAAAACAATTTCTAGATCTGTACCTTTATTTGGCTCTCCAAATTAGACAATAACCTTTTTTTTTTTTTTAAACCTCATCAAAGTTCAGTCTTCAATTTGTTTTAGTCTTGAGTCTTCACAGTGGTACCTTCTCTTGATACTTGTCTGATATGTAAGAATGTTAAAAGGTGAGATCACCTTCGCAAAATGTTTGTCAGTGATAGTAATTATTTTAAATTTTACTATTAGCAGTTAACTCATTTATTAAAATGTAATTTAAAATACCTGTATAGTAAACATTTATTAAAATGTAATTTAAAATACCTGTATAGTAAACAAAAGTTTTAGGATGAGGACAGCTTAACCCTGGAATATATTATTTATTTTGACACTATGTTGTTTAGAAATCCAAATGGACTGAGACTGAACTAAGAGGTTCCAATGTAAATACTAAAGTATTTTTAGATAGCGAATCGGTTTAAGTTCTTCACTGTCCAAATAATTCGTCGCATTTTAGGTAGAAGAAATGGACAGCTCTGAAACGCCGCCCTGCTCCACCACGGCCTGCGACCTACTCTCTCACACGGTCGGTCGCCCGGAAGCTCTGTTGCCGGCTGGAGAGGAGCAAAGAACACGGCTGAACCTGTCAGACAGGAAACTGTCACTGCAGGAGCGCTCGCAAACACAGACTTCCCCCTGCAGCTCCCCGGGACTCAATGGCCGTTACATTTATCCGTCGTTACCCTACTCCCCCATCACATCACCCCACTCCTCTCCACGCTTGCCTCGCCGGCCCACTGTGGAATCCCACAGTGTCTCCATCACAGACCTCCAGGTATGGCATAACCGTCATATTAATCACATTTTAAGTATTATCCCTCTTTAAAATGTGTTTTTTTTTTTTTTTTTTTTCTTAGGAATATTTAACATCAGTGATAGGGTATGGAAAATAACCACTGAATTAAATGTTGAAAATGTACATAATACAGTGGCTTAAACTTTGTTTTAATCCAGTACATTACATTTGTTCATTAGAGTTCAATTATATTTAACTTTTAAGGACAATACATTTGAAATTTAAAGCAGTTTGCAAACATTTATTCATGAACTTTTTTTTAATTAACTTTTAGGTACAATACATTCTAATTGAGTGTTGTGTTCAGGTCAATGTTGAAATGTTTAGCAGTCTAAAATCCTAAAGTGAACAAAGTAATGAATATTTGCTCTATGCTCCTTGAATATCCACTCTGAGTTAAACATCTGCATTAGCAAAAAATTATCATTGTTTTTAAAGTTATACGTAGCCATCCTCCAATCTTCATTTGTCTCAAAAGCAGCAATGCCACTTGGGGAAGGGTGACCTTTGTGGATGCAAAGGTAAGAGTTTATAGTCTCAATAAATGTAGATTTTAGCGGAGAGACATCAATAGCAAATAAATGATCTCGAAATTGACATAGCACCCAAACCCCCTTAGTTGAGACTTCCTTTCCCAGTAATTGTCACAACTAGTAGGCGCAATGTGATTTCATTGCAAATCTTAAGGGATCTTAACGCTCTGTCAAACAGACTACTCTTTTAAATATGCAGGTAATGTGGAGTTTGTTCTGCATTTTATCATTGGAGGGCACAGCACTTTTACTGCACCACCACGCTCACAACACTACATTTAAAAATAGCAGCTTGCTTAGTCACTGTATCCCTCTGTGGCGAACTCGTCTCTGTAGTCTGGCTTCAGATGCTTCTCAGCGGTGTCTTTGTTCTCATCCGTCTTTGGCACTCACTGTTAAAAAAAAAAGGCTGCAGGACAAACTGTTCTTCAAAGCTGCGTCATAAGTCTCATCCCTGGAATGGCAGACATGCTGCATATTAAGCAGAGAATGATTCTGTCAAGTCTTTAGAGTTGTTGCGGATTTCTACATCTCACACTTGTTAAGGTAGCGCAACAGTAACAGCAGTAAGGTACCTCTGCCTAGATCCGTGACGTTCTAAGTGATTGTGATAGTTGAATTATTCTCTCTCAAGAGCCGTTGAAGTATTTGTTAGACGCAAGGCAAGCATTTGTAGGAT
Organism: Phyllopteryx taeniolatus; assembly: GCF_024500385.1. Lineage (NCBI taxonomy): Eukaryota > Metazoa > Chordata > Actinopteri > Syngnathiformes > Syngnathidae > Phyllopteryx > Phyllopteryx taeniolatus. The sequence continues at coordinate 7,743,263 of NC_084516.1, read as the reverse complement.
GTCCTTGCCAATCACATTTTGTAAGAACATTTTTAAAAGCTCTTTTTTAAAATGTCTAACTGTTGCATTTATTTGATTTTCAAACTATGTTTTACTGCTCTTTCTCTCTCTCGTCTCTCTGGCTGCTCTTCAAGGACTGCGTTCAACTCAACCAGTACAAGCTAAAAGATGAGATCGGAAAGGTACCATCAGAGAACTCTTGATTGCTCCCATTCACCGACTCTTCTGTCACTTTCTCCCTTCCGCCTACCCCGTGTCTGTCAAGTAGCGTTCATCATGGAGGACAGGCAATGTGCTCTCATACATCCACCCTCCCGGATGTCCTCATTTCCCGAGCTTTTTGCAAGCCAGTCGGCCCACCAGAGAGTTGAAAGATGGATGAGGGGCCGGTATAAATAGGACTCTCCAAAGAGTTGTGGCAGACTCAGTGGATCTTACTTGTCAATGTCGATTTACAGTTCTGTATAGTGTAAATGGATCTTGATTTAAAAATAAAATGTTGGGATGAGCATGTGACTACTTTGCCCAAGATAGGCTATGGTGAAAATGAGTCATTAGTCATTATTTATCATCACTATTAATCGATGGATTGTTGTGCGGCATGAAAAAATACATTCCCAAAACATACGTCTTCGTTAATTGAAGACACTAAATTGTCCATAACTGTCAATGCAAATTTATCTATATGTGCGCTTTACTTGCGACCAGTCCAGGGAATACCCCACCTCTCACCCAGAATCAGCCGGGATAGGCTCCAGTTCCGCTGCTACACTCATGAGGATAAGCGCTATGGAAAATGGATGGGTAGATATAGTCTTAAAGCTATAATCTGCGATTTTTGGCACCCTCTTCTGCTGCAATTCAGCTTTACAACAAAGCGTCTGTCGTTTCGATATGACGTAGGCTCTGCCGAGTCCACCTGTCCCCTCCCCCTCTCCCAACCCCTCGCGAGTGAATATACACCAGTGTATTGTATTTTAGAGCTGTTGAAACCCACAAGGTAAATAAAACGGGCGAGAGAAACTTTCAATCGTTAAATATACAGCATACATACTGTATACGTTCTCTAACCACTGCGGTGTTGCAACCTAGGTTGGTGTTAATGTAGAGACACACACATACATTTCCAGGTTCCCCCTAAACCATTCAAATAATGTACATTTTAAGAGTAAACATATTGTGTCTTACAACAATACTTAGCTATATTTCTAATGTACCTGTGGATAAAAAAGTGCAGCCGGTGGCCAAAATATATGCTGGCGGTATGCGTATGTACATACGTACGTTTGTGCCTCTCACCGGTCATTCAAATAAGCGAGCATCTTTTCAAATACTGTATCGCTCTCCCGTGTCCTGATTCTGTAGCAACTTGCTTCTTCCAACTATTAATCTATCTTTTTATGGTTTAATAAATATGATAAAGTACAACATACTGTTTGTGCAGCATCAAACGCGCATCCACATATCCAATGGCTCAATGTGCGGGTGGGGGGTGACACTTCACGCACGTGGAAGATGTATTTCGCCCGTTGTCCGGCTCTTCTTCCTCTTTCCCCATCTCGATCATGCTTTTCGTCTCACGTCTCCGGACCTCGGCTGTATGTCACCGGCGATCGATGTCCGTAGGGAGATTTAGGATGTTGTGGCAGCCGGCGGGGAGAGCCTCTCCACGTCATGACAGGCGATGATGCGGCAGCAGTGTTACAACGCTCAAAGTGATAATCAAGTGGATAAAAGTTCTCGCAAACCATAACCCTGGGTCACTAGCAAGTTAACTTACACACACGTTAAAAGTAATGAGTTAAGGATCAACAAAAGCAATAAAAATAGACCAGTAAGGACGAGAGGCATATTGGGTCACTGCTGGCAGGCAACGACTCCTTAAAAACAGGCAGATATTGTTAGTTTGCGGCAATATTTATTATTGTTGTTGTTTACACAGTAATTATTGAAGGGCTATCTTATGCTGTAGAAAAGCAAAATATTCTTTTTAGTGAGCGTTTTACAACTGCGCTCCACCCATTGCTCTGCAAAATTTTCATTTTCGGTGCGCCACCAACTGGGCCAACACGGGAATGTATACGGTAGACACTAAATATAAAAGATCAAAGACTAAAAAATAAAACAAGATGTAAGGCTTAATCACCATTGTGTCACCTACGCTAATAGTGGTTTGGGTGAAAATGACCTTTTTTTAAAACAAGAAAAAGTTGTCAATTTCCGGTTTAACAGTCGACTTTTAGGCACATCCCTCATGTGCATGTGTTCTAAAACAAGATAAGAGACTCTTGTGAAGAAGCGACATGGCGTTGCCTCTCCAATCTGCTCCTCTCACTAGAAACCAATCTGGTTCTCTCTCCCTCAGGCATGTAACTGAGACGAGTTTTTAATGTGTGTGTGGACTCGATCAGATAATCTCCATTTCCTTAATTAGCCTGAAATAAAAAAATGAAATGCAGAGTGCGGGAGAGATGATGCTAAGGTCACTATTGTTTCTTTGAGACAGCTGGCACAATATCAGTGCGTGCTGTCAGCCCACTCGCATCCTTCATGCGCATGTTTGTGTGGTTGATCTTGTGTAGTATTCTTCCATAAAGCATTGACAGCTGCTCCGCCTCATGTCATTGGTTCCTCTTACAGTTTCTGTCTCCCCCCCAACCCCCACCCCTGAACTACTACAGGGCTCCTACGGTGTTGTCAAGCTGGCTTACAACGAAGACGACAACACCTATTATGTGAGTCACTGTCACGCTTGACACAACACTCATACACGTACACAACACGAATGCAACGTTCACTTTTGTGTCTGTCACTTCCTTCACCTGCATTCTTCGCCGCTTGTCACATGATCACACATGAGTGATAACACACCAGTGCAGTATTCTATGGTTGCTGTGCTTCGCTGTGATTGTCATTAAGCAGCATGATACAGATAGAACGTGACTTGCAGATGATTTTAATGAGGCTCACAAGTGACAAAGCTTGCATGACACATTTGCTGATTGTATCACTATCATAATAACTGAGGGACAGACAAGAGTACGGTAGAACCTCTAAGGCAGGGCTGTCAAACCTATTTTTTGTCACGGGCCATATGCTCTAAGGTCAAGCACAGATCTGTTTTGGAACGCTGGTTGAATGCCAGTCTGGATGTACTGTATGTACAGTGTATGTATATGTTTAATTTTTTAATGATTTTCCCATAGAAAACAACCAAAATTGACATAATAAAATTGTGGCCATTATAAAACGTTTATTACTGTATATATTTTGACTACAGTTTTAAAATTCACTCAATAGTGGCTAATAGCAACTTTGATGGTGACTGACCAAGACAGTGAAACGCATGAAAGAGAAACTACTTTCTTACATTAGGTGGCATTAATCATAAAGTACATATATGGTAAATTACTTATGTTTTCACAAATCAATACTAATGGCTGGTCCGCACATGGTCTGTAATAATAATAATAATAATAATAATATTTATTTATTTTATTTTATTTTATTTTATTTATTTATTTTTTACAAATTATTAGCCATTTTAAAGCATCGAAATCGCTTGGGAGCTTGAACACTTCAACAGTCTGGGATGTGTCATATAACTCGATCTCTTCTTGACTCCACGGGAGCCTTGCGGCATTATGTCGCCTCAAGATTGAAAGTCTGTATGTTTTTTAGACAGAATTGAGTTAAAATAGGTTAGATACAATTATGTTGGAGTGATAATCCAGGACCTTGAAGGCGTAATTTTTCCAAAGGTCATACTTAAGAGGACCCGTGTCCATGTTCTTAATCTTTTTTTTTTTCAAATCTATAGGCCATGAAGGTTCTGTCCAAGAAGAGGCTGATGAGGCAGGCGGGTTTCCCACGTAAGTCGGCATACAGATGCCATCCGTAACGCTTAAACATGTTCCGATGTTGTTTGCTACTACTACTAATATAATTTCTTCCCCATCAGGACGACCGCCACCTCGAGGAGCCAAAGCAGTCCCTGAGGGCCTCCCGCAACCCAAAGGGCCCCTGGAGCGGGTCTACCAAGAGATTGCCATCCTGAAAAAGCTGGACCATTCTAATGTGGTCAAACTAGTAGAGGTGAATGACAGTCTTCATGTTGTGTGCCGTGGCTTTCAGGGGGCACCGCAAAACTCAATCTCACCTTCAATATTATATATATATATATATATATATATATAAAAGTACTGTAGTTTCTATGAGCTCTTAAATTAGAAACATACATTCAACTGTAAAGCAATAACCAGTCAATATTAATACAAATGACTACAAAATAATACTGTACCAAATACAATACAGTAATGAAATGAAGCGCCAGTTGTTAAGTTGATAACTTGCTTCTTAGCAATTAGCCTCAACATGGTCACTCAGTAAATAAAAAGGAAGATTGAAGGGTCTCAATTGTTCAGGGTCATTTGTAGACATTAAACCTACTCAGTTGGTGTCTATATTGGTCGAGGCTTTTATTATTTGTTTTGGTAACCTTTGTCCTGCTTTTAATAGTCAATCAAAATGCTGTTCCTTTTTACCCCTTTATATGTCAGATTTGAAACTCTAGTTGTTTATTCTACAGTTCAAATTGTGTAAAACATGTTAATTGTTTTAAACTTTTCACCAGTGTAAAAGTACACATTATTAACTTGATTACTACATAATTTACCATTTCCACATGCCATATAAAACTGCAGATTACTGCTTCTTTGCATCTGCTAATCAACATTTCATCGTAAGAACAATAAAGTTGTATCAATTTTAATATGCATATTAGAAAAAAGAATACTGTGTGTATCTTACATGCATAGTTGAGACATTTTTTTTTTTATTATTATTTTAAATGTTCTATTTTAAATTGGGTGACATGTTATCTTACAAATGAAAGGCAATGTTAAAAACAATGCCATTCGCTTGTAAATCGCCAATGGAAGGGGGTGCCATAAAATTAAATCTTGCCTAGAGCGCCACATCTGTATGAAGACTAGATCTATATTTATGAAAATCACAAACCACTGGTAAGAATGCATGAAGAGTGTGTCATGTGTGTGTTTTCATTTTCATCTCTGTGTGATTTGGTGCCAGGTTTTGGATGACCCCAGTGAGGACCATCTGTACATGGGTATGTTGTGGCCAGACAATCTTACCTTCTGCACAATACGTGCGCACACATATCCATATAAAACAGTCATATTGACCATGTGCACCTGACAATGCCACTATGGTTAATTATTTTTCTATTGTGGTGACTGCAAACATTTGCTGTACTAATCACGTGTTTGCGTTACAGTGTTTGAGCTGGTCAAACAAGGGTAAGCTTCAGCCTATTTTATTGTAATGTTTCTGACACTGGAATGAGTTCAATCTCATTAGTTATGATTGCTAATTGCGTGTGTATTTGTGTACGTGGTTGTGTCCAGAGCTGTGATGGAGGTGCCGACAGATAAACCTTTCAGCGAAGACCAGGCTCGCTTTTATTTCCAGGATCTGCTCAGGGGAATCGAGTATTGTGAGTCCTGCAGATATCCTGTTATCATTCCACTTAGTCTTAGTTTTTTTTTTAAAATGTTTTTTACATCAAGTAAAGATTAATTCATATTTCAAAGCCCTGAATCTCAAATGCTTGTCATAGTGAGGTTAAAAAAAAAAATATTGATGTTATGGTGTTCCATTTCCACAGTACATTATCAGAGGATCATCCACAGAGACGTCAAGCCCTCCAACCTGCTGGTGGGCGAGGATGGACACATCAAGATCGCAGACTTCGGCGTCAGCAACCAGTTCGAGGGGGCCGACGCCCTCCTGACAAGCACTGTGGGAACACCCGCTTTCCTCGCCCCTGAAACGCTGTCAGAGACTAGGAAGAACTTCTCCGGCAAGGTGAAGTAGAAGTCAGCTGACTAACAGGCGCCCTCTGGAGATGATAAGCAGTAATACATGACCTATTTCCATATACTAATACACACATTTTTAATATTACCGCAGGCTTTGGATGTTTGGGCAATGGGTGTGACGCTTCATTGCTTTGCCTTTGGAGTGGTGAGTCAGTTCATCATTTTAATAAAATATTCTGCTCTTCTGAGGATTGATTACAACTCAAACCTCTGTGTATTTTTTAAATTATTATTATTTTCAGTGTCCATTTATGGATGAGCGCATCCTCAATTTGCATCAGAAAATCAAGACACAACCAGTGGAGTTACCCGAACAGTCAGTTTCTACTCTTGTTAACAGCGGCTTGTGTGGTCACATTTACAAAGAAGAAAATCAAGTACAAGTCTTATTGTCTCAACAGTGCTGACGTATCAGATGACCTCAAAGATTTGTTGCTCAAAATGTTGGACAAGAATCCAGAAACCAGAATATCAATTTCACAGATAAAGGTAAATACTTGAAGTGATATTGTGCATCTTTTACTACTGAATGCAGATAACGTCGCAGGTCTTCAAGTGTCTTATTTTATTTTGCAAAAAGTCAACTTCTGTGTTGTTCTCTCGGGCCCACTGAAGTGTTTTCGACTGGTGATTTTGTGCTCAGGTGCACCCGTGGGTGACGAGACACGGCGCAGAGCCCCTCCCACCCGAAGATGACAACTGCTGTATGCTGATTGAGGTGACAGAGGAGGAAGTAGAGAATTCGGTCAAACACATCCCAAGCCTGGCAACAGTGGTACGTACCGCATATTATGTCTCGTTCACACATTTCGGTGGCTGATTCCATAAATTGAATATGAACAAGGTAGGCTATCCCCTGATCCTTTCAGGGTGTAGATATTCATCCATCCATCCATTTTCTGAGCCGCTTCTCCTCACTAGGGTCGCGGGCGTGCTGGAGCCTATCCCAGCTGTCATCGGGCAGGAGGCGGGGTACACCCTGAACTGGTTGCCAGCCAATCGCAGGGCACATAGGAACAAACAACCATTTGCACTCACAGTCATGCCTACGGGCAATTTAGAGTCTCCAATTCATGCATGTTTTTGGGATGTGGGAGGAAACCGGAGTGCCCGGAGAAAACCCACGCAGGCACGGGGAGAACATGCAAACTCCACACAGGCGGGCCCGGGGATTGAACCCCAGTCCTCAGAACTGTGAGGCTGACGCTCTAACCAGTCGGTCACCGTGCCGCCAACATAGGAACAAACACATTTATTTATTGTCCCATATAATAATAATAATGATATGAAATTCTTGGGAACCTCGACAATGAAAGTCAAATAATAATAAATACAATACAGTGAAATGTACATTTTAATTCCATCGAGGCTCCAGCTCTCCTAAGACCCTAATAAGGACAAGCAGTAGAGAAAGTGGATGCGTATTAAATCTTAACCAATTAGAAATAATTTTGTGTACCCTGTGTGGGTTTCATCTACTGCAAATATTTATCCTAATAGCATAGTTGCCTAAGTCATATTTGTACATTTTTGGAAAACAAGGAAAAACACAACAAATTTAACCAACTAGTTGCCTTAATTGACCATTTGTGGATTACCATGACCTGGATGACTGAGAATCTACACAAAGAAAAGAACAAAATCTTTAACAAGCACATTGTGTTTTTCATTCATTTCAGTTCAACTTACTGTCAGTAAGTTTAAAATTGACTTGTATAATGATACTAGTAGGCTAACAAAAGGTATAAAATAGGTCCCCCTCAGATGGTTCTTGTGTTTTGCTTTTTCACTAAATTTAAGCAATGTTGTGCACAATATTTTTTTACATTGTTTTTTGTTGGTCAGATTCTGGTGAGAACCATGTTGAGAAAGCGCTCCTTTGGGAACCCCTTCGACTGGGTGCGTAAAGAGGGATGCAGCAGCTCGTGCACTTCAGGACAGATGTAAGGACACAGACATGACAAAAATTGGATGATCTTATATGTGTAATCACACTGGATACTGTATTAGTGAGTGCCTGATGAACGACACGACCAAAAGCGGACATTTGCAAATATTTCCAACTTTTAAGAGTAACTTCTTAGCCCAGAAAAAAAACGGAATTGCTAACCAAAAGAGCGGCCCCCTGCAAATCGCTTAAACAGAATATGAGAACATGCATCATGCAGTTCTTTAAGGCGGAGTATTTTAATTTCAGTGAGCTCTCTCCACGATGTAACATTTTCAACGGCAATAGAGAATTCACCTTTTTTACACCCAAATTTGAGCGGTTACAAAAAAATCAAGCACAAACTCTAAAAAAAAAAAAAAAAAAAAATTCCATTGACGAATGCAAAATAACTACAATTTGACATAATAATCGAGAAATAATGTTGGTTTTTTTTGTTGGTTTTTTTGCAAAAGAGTACATATGAAAATCATGGATAATATCCATCCATCCACTTTCTATAGCACGTGTGGTCATGGGTGAGCTGGAGCCTATAATGATACTTGCCTGCCACTTGAGCAAGAGGCAGGCAACAGCCTGCAAATCACAGCATGGATAACAATGATCGTATTATTTAAACATCAAAATATAATTTGGGTTCCACGGTTTGGTGAATACCGATGCTGTTCGTTTAGTTAGAGCAGCTGTGACATAAATCGAAGAAAATCTAAAGTATAATCCATTATCATTTTTTTTTATTTGTGTCAAAGACTTTAAATTAGTTTAGTAAAAAATGGATAAAGAAATATGATATCAATCCGATATTTCCAATTTTGATGCAATTAATCAATGTTTTCTCTAAACAAAGGCAGCGTATTTTTTTTTCACATTCATATCGCATATAATTCGCATTACAATACTGTATGTTTAAGAGTTTAAAAGGCATTTAAGAGTATAGAAAGCGTATGGTAGAGGTTAATAGGAGTGTGTGGAAGATTAATAAGAGACTGGGGAGGTTCATACACCTTTAAAATATGTATAAATAAAAGCAAACAAATATGTGGTCATAGGCAGGGGCCAATGACTGTATAGAAAGTATACCGCGGTTTTGAAAAGTCAAGGGTTCAGAAGTAGTACTGTAATTACTTTTAAAAATGCCTATTGGTTGCCACTTTGCATATTTGACCTATTTACCTAAAGGAGGGATTACTGAACACATTTTTTGTGAACACTCTTTTTCCTCAAGTTTTTCCCTTAACTTTGCGAGTGTGACTTTTCCCAAAGGCTGGCCAAGAGCCTTGAGCGCTCGCTTGTCTCTTTGCATCGTGGGTCATGTTCCTCTGCGCACGCTTGTACAGTCCAGACGGCAGCCCGTGGCGTGGCCTCACTTCTTGCGTGCCCGTGTGTGTTCTCTTCAAGGAAGCAGCAGCCCGGAGACGGCATGAGGAGCATCGAGCTTCCCTACGTAGGAGAAGACGAGGCCCTTTCTTGATGCAGTAGGTTTTTATGTTTTTCACGACACCCCTTTAGCCGTCACTTTTCTACTTTTCCTGGGAGGCGGACACATGGCGGGGAGGAAACCAGGGGTCGTTTAAGGCGTCCTCTTTTCTTTGCATGCGTCTTTTAGCGTTAGCATGCTCAGTCTCAGGCTTCCGTGTGATTCATGCTAGTTTAGACGACACCCCCAACCCCGTGCTTCTCCTTTCTCCTTACTTGACAACTCTTCCAGGTACGGTGCAATAGGGGTGTGCCGATGACAGCACACACTTTATGGAAGTCAGGGAGCAATTCTCAGTCTTCAACACCAATTTAAGTCAAATCAAACAAGAAATTTGTATCTGCCTCGCTCTTGCATGAGTGGCAGCCTCTACTTTTATGTTGTAATTTATTTTCTTGAAGAAGTAGTGTGGGGGAGTGCTAAATTGTTTACTGACTGCATGTGTTCCTCGTGGATTGATAAGCTATTTAAACTTTTCCTGACCTACCATTTACGAACAATAGAAAGCTTTAAAATCACTCAATGTAGTACTTTGTGAACAATCATAGGCTTCTTCTTCATCACTCCATACTAGAGGAACATTTTGTCATGTTGTGCTTCTGTTGAATCTTTTTGTACGATTTTAAAGAAATTAACTCCATATAGGTTTCCCCAAAAGTCACCATACACTTTCTTTTTTCTATTTCATTGCAAGTGTCAGTCATTCGGCTTTGCAGTTTTTGTCATTTCTTTGCCCATGGCTCGCCAATTGACATTGGAGCAATTTCGTAAAATTGCCGTCTCGCAACAAGTTTGCCTGTCCCAGACTGCAGTTCAGCGCCACTTTGAGAGGCTTTTATGTCTATACTGCTCCAATGGAATTTACCCTATCCAAGGCAAGTTTCTCAAAACAGAATCTGTCCTTGACGAACAGTGCAGCTTCCGCTGAATTGAGCTTTTGCGCGTGCTGAGTTCCACTGCGGCGGCACGATGGACGACTGGTTAGAGCGTCAGCCTCACAGTTCTGAGGACCCGGGTTCAATCCCCGGCCCCGCCTGTACGGAGTTTGCATGTACTCTCCGTGCCTGCTTGGGTTTTCTCCGGGCACTCCGGTTTCCTCCCACATCCCAAAAAAAAACATGCATTAATTGGAGACTCTAAATTGCCCGTACCGCATGGTTGTTTGTTTCTATGTGCCCTGCGATTGGCTGGCGACCAGTTCAGGGTGTACCCCGCCTCCTGCCCGATGACAGCTGGGATAGGCTTCAGCACGCCCGCGACCCTAGTGAGGAGAAGCGGCTCAGAAAATGGATGGATGGATGGATGGAGTTCCACTGCAGCTCCCCGGATACTTTCGCCGACTTGGCATAAACACCTGCTGTAGGAGTTCAGTGTCTTCGCCAGTGGTGGTAGTAGCAGGCCTCGTGCTGCGTGCTTTGCAATGATATGCTTACAAAAACTGCAAAGCTGTAAAATGTTGAACACCTATTCCCCTCATGTCTGTCCAAATCATACCTGATACGAAAAAGAAAAAAGGAAGTGTATAGTGACTTTTGGAAAAGCCTCTACAAACAGTTAATAAGCGCTTCTGTTTTTTGTTTTTTACGTAGTGTTTGTATTGTTTCAACACCACGTTAGTCCTCAATCATTTGGACTGACAACACTCTCGCTTCTCGAACCTCAAGTGAAACTAGTGAATGTTCTTATTTGTGTTTTTGTATGTAAAGAAAAAATGCACTGACGTTCTTTTACAATTGCACATTTTAAAAAAGACACCAAAACATTTGACCGTGCATAATTTTTTCATGTAAAGCAACTTAAAGAACCTTTAAATACATTTTGAAATCGAGACGTAGTGCAGCTTAAAGTTTTTTTTGTACAAATCTATGCATGACATATCTAGTTGAGAAATTTTGAAAAAAAGATGTGCCATGTTGCCATGTTAATTAGCTGTGATTTTTGTATTTGTGAACCTTTTTTCATGTTTTGTTACCTTCTTTTCCGTCTTCACTGCAGTTTTCGAATCAGATAAAATCACCGGATGTGTCTAATTACAATTATATTTAATGCTCATACACAATAATTGCATCAGCACTTGTGTGTGCTGAATGGATCCGAAAAGGGAAATTGTTTTTTTTTTCTTTTTTTAAACATGAGCACTATGCATTCGTCTCTTTTTCTACTCTTTGTGCAATTTAAATTTTGTGTCAAGTGCAGTACTATGAAGGAATATTAGGACCACATTGAAAAAAAGTATACCACATGTGATGAGAAAAATTATTTTTCTGAGAAAAAGTCATAATCTTCTTAATCAGCAGTACAAAAACAGTCATAATTGAATGAAAATAGTTTTAATGAGAATAAAGTTGTCATTTTATGATTACAGTTTAAAGCATATTATCACAAAAAAAGTTATGATCTGGATTGAAGTTGTAATTTAATCAGAATAAAGTTGTCTAGAAACTTTTTAAAAAAAATATATAGTCATTAAAAGAAAAAGTACTAATTTTACAGAAGGAATTTTTAATATTACAAGTAAAAAGTGGTCATTTGAATTGGACAAAAAAAAGTAATAAAGTTGTAATTTTAAAAGAATAAAGTGGTAATATAATGATAAACGTATATTTGGGTTAAGATGAAGAGTGTTTTTTTCTGAGAATAAAGTTGTAATATTTCAAGTAAAAGTCATCATTATACAGCAGGATGAAAATTTGTCATTTAATGAGACTAATGGAATATTAAAAATAAACTTGTCAAAAATGTCATCATTTTACAACCACAAAGTCATATTATGACAAAAAATCCTTAATTTTACTAGGTTAGGATTAGAGTAAAATTACAGCTACTTTCATACTAAATTGTTATAGTGAGAAGAATCACGTAATTTTACATATCTAGATTCATATGAGAAGAGATAATTTTTCACAATTACATTTTTAATTTAAGTAGTCAAAGAAGAAAAACTGTTGCACTATAAAATATATTATTATGAGACAAGACGACTGTAATTTTATGAGTACCGTGGTAATATTATGATCCTAAACACATACGGCAGCATTAAACCCTCCCCCAAAAATTGAAGATTACGACTTTATTCTCCTAACATGACAATTTCCTTGTGGCCCTCATATTCAAATTGCTCAGATTGCAATGGCTCACAGCACAAAACAGTGATACACTGCTGCTGCTGCAAAAAAAAAACAAAAAAAACACAATTTGTGCAAAATATTGCTAATATACTGTACATAGTTGATGGTTATGTTACAAAAAAGTGAGGTCAAGGTGAAAACTTGAATGTTTTGGCACTCGTGAGAAGCTTAACAGTATTTTCAACTAATTTTCATTTCTATACATTTAGAAGCAAGCACTTCTTAGATATGAGGTCCTGGCTTTAATTTCACCTTGTGTAGTGTCAATCAATTTGAATCATTTCATAAAACAACAACAACTATATTGGTCTTTTTCTCGACAGAATGCATGCAAACACCAACATACACTATATTGTCATAGCATGAGATGCCTTTGGCAACAATAATGGGACTTTAAAATGAAAATGTTCTATACATACTGTATCTCCTTCTTAAACGTTTGAATACAAATATAACTACCTTTACTTAAATGTTCTTGGAGTTCTGACAGACTTTGTGTGTGTGTGCTGTGTATCCAGAGTTTTTGTTGCCTTTGTTTTTTTTTTGTGTATTATGCTGACATACTGAGGCATATAAACTCAGGTGTGTGCTGACGCCCATTTAACATGAGTTTGAATCTGATTGGTTAATTCTGTTCACAACCACATCCCATTTATAAGAAGGTGTGCACACTTATGCAAACAGATTATTACAGATGTATATTTTTCATTCCTCCTTCGAAAATATTAAAAAGTTGTTCCGGTCATAGGTCACATTAATGGTGGAAAAAGTGTGTCAAAATGTGTGACGTGATCTGGGTGAATTGGCCACCAGGGGGCAGTATAATATATAGACATACGGATATAAACATTCAATTTATGTTGAAATAGCTATTGCTTAAGTGTTTATAACTGGGGCTGTCAAAATTAAAGCGTTAACTCAGATTAAGTGAGTGAGGAGACTCCGACTGGTGTGCTCGGCGACAGGTTTTGCTTCAAAAGTCATCCGGTTGGGTTTTAGAAAAAACAACAACAGTAATTTGCATGTAGTGCAGCGCTGAACTTTCGCGCTTGTCCAGGCTCTACATTTATTCGATAACAAGGTCTTAGCCAGAAAAGTCAAAACACAACAACTATTATTAGCTGAAAACATTTTGTACACTGCTTTTCCTCATTGGGGTCGCAGGTGAGCTGGAGCATATCCCAGCTGACTTTCGGCGGGAGGCGGTGTCCCGGCACAGAAAACTGGCACAAGCGAAAAGATTTGGGCAGGAAAAAGAGTGAAAATAGCAAAAAGTCTCGCCACGTTGAAGTTAGGAAAAAAAGCTCTGAGGAAAGGGAGTACTTTGGAGGTAAATTAAGTAATCACAGTTTACCCAGTGGCCACAAATTGCAACCAATTAGAAGTAAGAATTAAAGAGACCTCTGAGACAACACTGGAAAATATTTGGGAGACTTTGCTCATGTTGTTTCGACAAGCAGGTAAGTGAATGCTTGGTCTGCTGTGTTATGGAACTACTGTCTTAAGTCTGTGTATATGTACAAACATTATAAGCTATAATAGAGCTCGGACTCAACGTGTAAATCCCCCCATTTGCTATTCTTGCATTGACAGTAGTGAATCACAATCACGTTACTCTTTGTGGGATGTCAACATACTTGTGTGCAACTTTAATGGGGTTGGATTCTAAAATGAAAATGTGTAAAATATTTTACATTATTGTTTTTATTGATTTATTTTAGTACTTTCATTCCAACTTCATTTGCACAACCATGTTTTTGTCTTTTGCCGTGTCAATTACGGACTAAAATGACTATTATAAATACTTTTTGTGCTGCGTGAGTGCCACTTTGTCATTTGACTGGCAGGTTTTTAGCCTTGTGGATGAGTTTTTAAAGAATTATCATCCGGGAAAGAAAAAAAAAAAAAGATCACAGAATGACATCTTTAATGTGTTATTCCTCAGACACCACTGAGGACAAGTTAAGAAAATACTCATAGCCAGAACATTTATATTACCTAATCAGCCTTAAATTTTCAACATTTCCACTCGTCATCCAAGCCCTTTTGTTTTTCGCTCTCCAATTTTTTTTCTCTTTCTGTACATTACATCATGATTCATTGATTCATTAACAGTTCTGTGGATTGCATCGAGCAACCAGCACAAGCGCCGTTGAGACAGTCTCAAATAAGACCGCTGAACGCTGACCCACAGCCACCTGATGAAACTCTCAGTATGACATGGCATGAAAACAGGAGTTCAGAACTTCGAAAGATGCTCCCATCCCATTAAAAGTAATATTAAAAAAAAAGTGAATTTTAATTTTATTATTATATTTATTTTATTTGATCAATTAATCCAAGAAATGTAGTCAAATGCCTATGCTATTTTTTTGAAGTTTTGCAGTACTTGCTTACAATTTATCAAACACCAGGGCAAACAAACATTTGGATGGCTATTACATCCCTCTTGACATCACAGCAGAAATGTGAACACGTTTAGCTTTTCACAGCCACAAAGAAAATGCACAAGAAATCAACATCACTTTTTGTCCTCCACGATTGTAAGCGACCACATTCATACCAAAAAAACAAAACTATGTAAAGTTACAGTACATTTCTGTAGCGCTAATAGTACATTCACTCCCAGCGAGATGGCGATAAACATTGGTATGTCGTAGACAGAATTGTTACTTTAGTGGCTAAAACCTGAGTTGTTCCAACGTATGTCCATAAGAAAACCACACAGCAACACACATCAAAAATAAACTAGACGTCATTGATCCGATGGTGAAGATTATTATTATCTACATGACAGAAGCTATACCAGATATTTAGGATTCTTGCACGGACACAAAGGCTGGATTAGTAATGAATGTTAACAGTGGATATAAAACGTCTACACACCCCTGTTCAAATGCAAGGTTTCTGTGCTATAAGAAAATGAGACAAAAGATCATTTTAAAACTTTTTCCATCATTAATGTTAACCTATAACCTGTACAACAAATTTTTTTTTTTTTTATCATCTTCAAGAGTTGCAAAGTAAAATAAAAAAATGTAAATTTGATTACACAAGTGTGCAACTTCTTCATGCCTTTACTAGAAAGCACAAAAAAATATAAGGAACAACCTACTCGGAACAACTTAAACTTGATTTAGGGTTAATCAGAGACTTTAAATGGTGACAGGTGTGTGCTGATTTAATGAGTTTGAATGTGGTTGGTTAATTCTGAAACCCATTTATAAGAGGGTGTGCACACTTGTGCAACCACATTCAGTTGTTTATTTTACTCGAAAGTATTTAAAAAAAATGCAACTGAGTCACACAGGTTGTAGGAACCATTGACAGGGGAAAAAGTTTTGAAAGGATTTAGCTTGGGCTCATTTTTTTTTTTTTTTTTTAATCACAAAAACATGGCATTTTAAAATGTTTAATGTCCACTGTATGTAGGAGGCACGACCACACATTCTTGCAACTAAACGGTGACTTCAATGGGCTCTTTACAGATGACTTTTTAAGCACTCAAGATGAAAAGAGCAACAAAGTCATTTTTTAGTTTCTTTTTTTTTCTTTTTCTTTCTTTTAAATAAGCTCAAGTCATTCAGGGTCCTTTTCCCTTTTTCCACCTTGGGGAAGAAAAATGATGTTTTTATGGAGTTGACGCCAGGTGAGCAAAACGTCCATCGTCACTCAACGCTTTCCTTGTGGCACGAGAGGACGCCCTCGTCATCGTCGGCATTTCTTCGTCACAAAAGGTCCTCATAGTCCAACAGTTTGGAGTGCTGACGCGTCTTCCAAAGGCGGTAGAGACGGAAGTCGAAGTACATCTCAATCATCTCTTTGCCTTCATTTGAGGAAGAGAAAAATTCATTCCTTCATTGTAGAACTCCATTGAAATCAATTCCAATAATCCGCTCCAAAAAAAAAAAACATTTTTGTAATGTGTTTTTAATTAGGACTAATAGCACTCTATAATATTGAGCTTTATTTTTTTTAAAAACGAGTAATAAACTAAATAGAATGTAAATAATTAATCAGTTTGTGCATCATGTTTTAATGCTTCATGTCAATTTATTATGCTGCTCCTTCTGGTGTGCCCGCCTTGTCCGCCAGGGCGCAGTGCAATAAAGTCCTACAGACTAGTTTTAGTGACTCAGTAAAGTAGAATTAAACAATAATGTTGGTGCTTGTAAAAAAAAGGTCACAAAAAGTACATATAAATAGTGATTTTGTCTCAATTTGTTTGTGTGAAATCTCCACCTGTTGAGCACAAAGCTGATGACTCGTTCTGATGCATGAATGAAAACAGGTTACAGGTTAAGTCTGGTGGATGAGCAGTGAATTGTTTCACCTGTGACTGCATGTCGCTGGCATAGATAGTTACATTATTTTTGGTAAATGAATAATCATTTTGGGACCAAATAAATTGGATAATATGCCGCAGCGCAGTGGTTGGGAGTCACTGGTCTGGGAAACCACAAGGTATGTATGGAATTTGATTTGATCAATTTCCAGGTTTGGAAAAGGATGGAAAATGGAAACTGCAACAATTTGATGACGTTGTGCTGTAAATGAAGATCAATAGATGATACAAGCGATGCCACCCTGAGAGCTGGCATCAAATGTCATATAGAAGTATACACAATAAATGTGGAATTTAGGAGGGTAGGGTTTCAAATTAGGGTTTTATGAGAAATTTTAGGGTTTCAAAGTAGGGTTACACACGGGATTAAAAAAAATCCCGCGGGATTGGACAGGATTCCCGCGTTGTTTTTTTTTAAAATCCCACTGGGGATTTTTTTTTTAAATCCCGCTGATTTTTAAATTGTTTTTATTTATTTTTTTTTTTAATCCCGGAAAATCCCGATGGATTTTTTTTTAAAATCCCCTCAATCCTGTGGAAATTTTAAAATCCCGGCCAATCCCGCTAGATTTTGTTTTTCATTCCGCCCAATCCCGCTGGATTTTTTTTAATCCCAGTCAATCCCGTGGTATTTTATGACTCAGGGCCAATCCCGTATTTTTTTTTACCTGCCTAATACTGTGTTAAAACCCTAATTTTAAATGCTAACCCTGATTTGTACCTTAATTTGAAACCTTACTATGATACCCTAACCCTCTGAACATTGAAATTTGAAACCCTACTTTGCGTGTGCACCATTTTGAAATTCTAACTTTAATTTGAAACCTTGCTGAAAGAGGGGTAGGGTATCCCCTAACCCTCTTTTGAAAACCCAAATTTGAAACCCTACTTTGTGTGTCCACCCAATCCCGTGTGTTATTAAATCCCGGCCAATCCCAGGGAAATTTTTTTGAATCCCGGAGAATCCTACTGGATTTTCTTCCAAATCCCACCCAATCTCGTTGGATTTTTGAATCCCGGCCAATCCCGCATTTTTTTAACCCGCCTAATCCTGTTTTAAAACCCTAATTTGAAATGCAAACCCTGATTTGTACCCCATTTTGAAATCCTCATCTTAATTTGAACCCTTACTATGATGCCCTAACCCTCTGAAAACTTTATGCGCAATTTTTTTATCCCGCCCAAACCTGCGGGATTTTTTTTAAACCCCTTTCAATCCCCCGTTGGGTTTTTCAATTCCGTGGGATTTTTTAATCCTGGCCAATCCCGCATGTTTTTTTTTTTTTTTTTTTAAAGGCTGACAAGGTTAGTGGAGCGGCACGGTGGGCGACTGGTTAGAGCGTCAGCCTCACAGTTCTGAGGACCCGGGTTCAATCCCCGGCCCCGCCTGTGTGGAGTTTCCATGTTCTCCCCGTGCCTGCGTGGGTTTTCTCCGGGCACTCCGGTTTCCTCCCACATCCCAAAAACATGCATGAATTGGAGACTCTAAATTGCCCGTAGGCGTGACTGTGAGTGCGAATGGTTGTTTGTTTCTATGTGCCCTGCGATTGGCTGGCAACCAGTTGAGGGTGTACCCCGCCACCTGCCCGATGACAGCTGGGATAGGCTCCAGCACGCCCGTGACCCTAGTGAGGAGAAGCGGCTCAGAAAATGGATGGATGGATGGATGGAGGTTAGTGGATGTTGACTCCCGCTGCCTCCCACTCCCAAGTGCTTTTTTTTTTAATCCCATCCCAGGTGTTCACCTCCCCTTCCTAAGAATGGCCAAACAAAATATGGAAAACGGGAGCTTTCAAGATAGGTGGGAGGCAGGTTATCGGTTTAGAACACATTATAGATTTCAGATCTACAGATTTTATCTATTTAAATAAGACACAACTACTACTAATGTTTTATTGCACAGTTGATTTCTAATGTATTAGTCGAGACAGGCTCCAGCATCCAAGTGAGGATAAGCGGTCTGGAAAATGGATGGGTGGATAATATCAACAATGTTATTTGTGTTCGTTTGCATTACTTTGCATCACAGCATGCAGTTTTGATTTTGACTTTTGAGAACTGCAAAATTCTCAAATGACATTTCGTTGTTTGTATGTATTGTATTGTATATGTATTTCTAATATTAAACTTTGCTTATTCCAGATTCAGTTAAGTTTGCTTTCATTTAGTAAGGTTTAACATCACATATCTGGAGAGAAGAGAAAATATGCAAAATCACAGTTAATTTTGAATAAATATCGAGTTTGGGCCCACTGTGAATTAGTTTAAGACCCCTGCCTTAAAGGGAACATATGGAAAATGTTTGTTGTATTTGGAGTGTGTGTGAAAATATGAAGTTATCTGAACATGTCTGAAAATGTGTGAGTCGCTCTGAATTTTGCTGAATTTTGATTGACCGATTCTTTATGTTGAATATGAGAACCATGAAAACAAAACAAACAAAAATAAAATAAAAATAAAAATAGAAAATCGAGTTAAATTACATATTTGAGGAGTAAGAAGAAGTAAAAACTTTTTTACACCACATCTCTATTTGGTTATGATCACTATATTATTACATGAACATCAATATATTAATAGTAATAGTAGTAATAACAATAATACTACATAATGCATCCTTATACCTATATACAGTACACTAATACAAGTAATATCATCTAATTAATATTATTAATTTTGCAATCACAACCCCCCACCCCAAAAAAAAAAACAAAAAAAAAAAACCTGATTAATTTCCATTAGACTTTTAATGAGTGTATTTTAATTTTGCTGAATTCTTTGCGTATTTTGACTGAATAATGTCAAAGAACTTTTATTAGGACACCTGGGAACTGTTTGAAATTGTGAAAAAAAAATATCTCCTTGAAGTAAACCATCTCTTTTGTAGATTTAAAATACAACGAATATATCCGACCACTCTGTATAGTGCGTGTTGGAAAAGATACGAGTGAGTTGGAAACAACGTAATTAGCTAACTGTCACCAGAGTTAAGAGATGAGGAGGGCATGTTATGAATCATTCATGCACACAGCATGTCTCACTCATGCTGTGTATGACTGTGTGATAAAGTCTTCAGGAGGTAATCTGGTCCAGAGTCTTCATACGCAGTCGGGCAAGCGGGAAAACTTGACGGTGTGGGGACCAAAAATCACATCCCAATACGGGAAACCGTGTAATATAAATGCGGAAGTTACTCTGAAGGTATCTGGAAAGTTATTACGTTCGGCATGTTTTTTTCCATACTCGTGTGTGTGTGTGTGTGTGTGAGTTTTCGCCTACCCACCCTGCGCAGAAAGCTCCAGTGGTGACTCGAACTCCACAGAATAAGGCCTCATCAGATTCTTCAGCTTCTGGAACAGCTGTTGGGCACAGATAAGAAAGCAAAGGCCTATTAAGCCCCTTTTCCACTTATATAAACGCTCGGCAGGGGAGGCCACAGCTCGACGCACACACACACACAAGCTCAGAAATGGAGAAACACACACACACACAGCGATGAATCCAGTTTGTTATTGCAAACAAGACGTTCAACCACAAGTTGCGTGCATCATCAGGTTTTGTGATCTTTGGTTATGTAGCTATTTAATGTCCAAGATTACCAGAAATGTGAGCGTGAATGCTTGTTTGTCTTTATGTGCCCTGTGATTGGCCGGTGACCAGTCCAGGTCGCCTCACGCTCTAAGTCAGCTGAGTTGGTTAGTCTCCGGCTCACCCGTAACCCTAAAACAAGCGTTCGTGAAAAACGAGGCTTTATTTGTAAAAAGTATATTTTATATTATTGGAAGCCACTGTAACGTAATGCAGCGTTTAAACATTAACAATGCGCTTAAATATTGGGGATAATAAGTACTTAAATCATGATTAAGTTTAAAAAAACCACCTAAATAAATGTTTGAAAACAAACTGAAAATGTTAAATATAACTCCGTTGTACTTAATATTAACTACAACTGAACTGTACTTAAATTCTGTACTGGATTTTTTTAAAAATGAATAAATAAATAACGGGTTATTAACATTACCCGTGAAGGCAGCGGTCTTTTTTGTTGTTGTTGCTATCTTGAAGCAACGGTGTCTACTCAGTGTTTGACAAGCTGGCTACAAGACTGATCCGCAGTCTGTTGTTCTTCACGTTGCCAGACAGCCCATCCAGCCCTCAGAGATCCAAATTTATGTAATGTTTTGGCAGACATGACTGAGGCGGACACAAACTGCTGGCCTGGGTCAATGTTTGCTGGCACGCACAGGTCAATTTGTTGACTTTCTCGGTTATGCATATTTTGGCAAGTGAGTTTTGTGCTGAAAGGGAAACATTTAGGTATAAAGAAACAACAACTATGAATTAGATTCGGAACAAATCTGATTTGACACGACAGCGTCCGATCTTGCATTCACAGCAAATACAATTGGGGGGAAAATATGTAAATGTTCCATTTCTTTCATTTTTATTTTAAATCTTATTCAATTTGAATTTAATTCGTAAAGGTATTCAGGATTAGAAGCCATTTATTCCCCCTTGTAGCAATTTTAGTACAGTAGTGTCTTGAGATACAAGTTGAATTTGTTCCATGACCACGCTCACTTGTATCTCAAATCAACTTTCCACATTGAAATGAATGGAAATGCTAGGAATCTGTTCCACCAAAATTGTAATGTGTTTTTTAAAATGTAAAGCAGCACTCTATAATATTTTACTTCATAAAAAACTTACAGGAATGATATTAGAATGTAAGAAATCAAAACAGTTTTTGCCACATTTTTTGCTTCAACACAGTGGACCTTGTGCCGCTCCCTCTGCTGTGCGCATCAGTATAATGCAGACATACTGTCCACTACCACCATACACCGCTCATATCTCAAGTTTTCGCTCAAGTCAAAGGAAATTAAAAAAAAATGTCCGAAAGCCGGCTTGTACAGTATCTTGAAACACTTAAGTCGAGTCACTTACAGGTATAGCTCAAGGCCCCACTGTAGTTGGTTCTCCGAAGTGCCTGCTCACCCATCAAGTATGAAATTAAACAGCCAAGCAAATCTTTTGTCATCTACCTATTTCTCAAAATGTGTCTGAGTGAGCTGTCATGCACTTCACATAATAACCGCCCCACCCAAAGTTACTTCACAAAATTCCAGAGGACGCAGTCCGGTCGCAAGCCTTTGTGAAATATGACATGACAAAAAGTGACATTTAACTTCCGTCCATGAAGTGGTCATTCATACCTTCTCTCCATTGGGGTTTCCCAGGACGTAGCATCCCATTATGTGGATGAGGTTAGGCTCCGGGTTGACTTTGCTCATCATTCTGCTGAGTCGTCTCCAGAATCTAAACGAACCCAAAAAGGCTTTAGCTGCGGCCAACTTTCCCCTTTCCTGACGTTATCAATGTAATGAATGACAACTTTCTACAGGCTCTGTCTGCGTGAAGGCATTATTTATTCAGTGGTGCTTCTGGCTAGCAGACAGGCATCACAGTAGAGACAAATGGTATAACAACTAATAATATAAATAAACCAATAGCGTTCTTTGTTCAATAGAATACAAAGTAGTAAGATGCAACATTTCTGCATACATCTTTAAAGGAGAGGTTTGGAGTAAATAACAATTTGGTTGTACAAAGACTTTTTAAACTTAATCTATGTTATAAAAAGAAAAGAACAATATACGTCTTCCACACATTCGTAAGCACACTCAATAAAAGGAAAACATTTAACTAGTAAGAAACTGCAGCTTGGTTATAGACAAGTGCAGGGAGTATTCGTTTATGACGATACTGACATATGAAGATGCGAGGTTAGGAATACTGAACTCCTTTGTGCAATCATACGTCATCAATTACTGGCGTAAATATCTCTCATTGAATTTTGGTTTTATCTTTATAGCCTACAAGTGGTTTTCATACAAATATTTACCGAGTAATTCTAACTTTACTGCCGTGTTGGCGCAAGGTTAGTAATAGACTGCGGCGTGTTGCGCCTTACGCTACGTACAAATTCGGGTTACGCTGCCGTAAACCGTGGACCCTCCGTCATGTTAGTACAAAATCTACTAGGACTTTTTCATTACTTCAAAACACAAAGCATCCAATCAGGTTGCTCTGATGTCATCCCCATTGAGGGGCACACGCTATGTGTCTGCTATCCCTAGATAGCTATGTGATGATATACCAGTTTCAAAAGTTATTTCGTCGAGCAGCATTTTTAAGCAATTTGTCAGAGAATAGCAATTTCTGATGATGGTTTGAACAAAAGACTTCTATTCGCTTTTTAACACTTGGAAAGAAGTTGACTCACTGGCTCATGTCCTCTTCCTTTTCCACCTTGGCAAATGTCGCTACTTTGTTCTTCAGGAGGTACAGATGACCCGGGCCTCCCTAAAAGACACAAAAAATACACTTGAACACACCTTCATGCTTGATTTCCTATCTTTTTTTTTAATTTATTTTTTTATTTCATGCAACAATTGCCACCACCAAAATACACGCAAGTCATATTTATATCCTCCTACCATTCGTAACTGTCTAATGAAAATTCTGTAATTCTGATGCATGGATTATTATTATTTTTTTGTTTGTTTTAATCCTAATCACATTATTTGTCTTCTCCTGCACTCAGTTTTGTTGGATACACAGGTTATTGTTTCAAATTGTGAAATAAAGCATAATGTCACCTTTAAATTTAATCACGCTGATTTCAATGTTAATGCAATACTTTGATTACCTGTTGTTTTACTTTGATACAGTATAACATGAGAGGAACATCAACTACTCATTCCATATATGTTATCTTACATCAAGAGTACAACGATTGATTGAGTGAGCGATTGATGTAACTTTACAAAAATTCATCGTGGGGGGACGATCGTAAAAGACATCTGTTCTTGGGCAGTATGTGTTTTTTTTCGCAGGCACAAATGTTACGGAAGGCAAAGCTGACAGGATAAAAGACGAACACAAGACGACGATCTTCAGTCTTCAGCAGGATCTGAACCTGTTACAGACTGCGGGCTTGAGACCATTACTTTTGAACTTTTGCAATTGTTTTTGTTTTTTTTATTATTGTTTTGTTAGTTAATAAAACCAGGACAGTGAATCCAAAATCTGACCAGTCATTATTGGAACGACACGGACGCACTTCGGCCCTTCCGATTTGGGAAAATGGTGGCCCTTATTTTGAGCCAACAACAGTCGGTAACTCGTGCACATTGCGCTGTACAGCAACCTTCAACTCTGCAACAAACACAGCATCCGTTTCGATTTTGGTCCCCCACCTGGCAGAAGATGAGCATCCTCCAGAACTTGCTTCCCCTCTTGTAAGCTGTGAGCTTCTTCTCTATTTCCTCTGCGAGGGAGAGGAAGAAGAGAGGGGAGAACGTTAGGTTAACTGAAGACTCTAAATTGACCATAAATGTGAACGCGAGTGCGAATGGTTGTTTGTTTATATGTGCCCTGTGATTGGCTGGTGCCCAGTTCAAGGGTGTACCATGCCTCTCGCCCGGAAGATAGCTGGGATAGGCTCCAGCATCCTAGTGAGGATAAGCGGTCTGGAAAATGGTTGGGTGGATAATATCAACAATGTTATTTTGACTTTTGAGACCTGCATAAAAAAACCTCAAATGACATATCGTTGGTTTTTACATCAATTTAGCTTTGAGAAAAGGACAATATATTACATTGTGAAATATTATTACAATTTTTACACTTCACTTTATATCATACCATGAAGAGAATCAATTTAGACCATGATATGAATTGTAGACATTTTCACCAAGCCCTAGTGTATAGTGTATATATTGTAAACTAATTGTATCAGCATTAGCACATTACGGGTAACCTTTTATTGCTAAGTGACTCTTCATAGTCCTTATGTCTCCAAAGTATTTTTTTTGTCAAAATGGCTGCCTATTGTCATACCAGAGTGGATCCAACTACCGGAGGCAAATTCCTTAATGTGCTTTTGACATACTTGGCAAATAAAGAGGATTCTGATTCTTCTAATTGGGCCCCAAGGACACACCCCTGAGGAATGCCACAATATCAAGTTAAGTGAGCTACTTTTGATTATTGCCAGTTCATTCCATTATTTCTTTTAGAACCTCAAATGTCTTATGATGAGGCCTACAGTGTTTAGCCCATCTGCTTCATAGTTCTGAGGTTCGAGATTCAAATCTCGGCTCAGGCCTTCCTGGGTGCAGTTTTCTACAGGTACTCGTGCTTCCTCCCACATGCATGTTAGATTCACGGAAGACTAAACTGTGTGAATGGTTGTTTGAATATATGTGCCCCGTGACTGTCTGGCCACCAGTCCAGGGTATGCCCCAAAGTCAGCTGGGATAGGCTCCAGCATCCCCCGAGACCCTAATGAGGACAAGCACTAAATACTGTGGATGAACGGTCTTCTTCTGAATTTAAGTATAGTCATTAAAACAGACAATGAAAACATTGACTCACCCAAAATGTCATCAAAAGTTGCATGTTCATGATCCTACGTAATGAGAGACATTATTTATCAGAAAAAAGATACACTTGCCTTGACGTAATTTTGAATGCGTTTGACTCACGTAGAGGATGGGGATGATGGACGGGTCATCCCTGCGGATTATAGTGGGGACGTACTCCGCTTTAGGGACCTTGGAGGAGATCAACTGAAGGTGAAGGAAAACGGAGGGTCGATTAAGAAATGCTAAGGAAAGTCTTGACGATAGGTGAAAAATGAAGGCTGCAAAAGAGGTGAAACGGTCTTACACAGTCATGACTGTGGGGGAAAGCACAGCTTCATACTATATTCATTGGCTTGTAGGAGAGATCAGGTAATCCTGTCAAATATTAGCAAGTTACTATTATCGCCATGCTGTCTCCTCCACAACTGCATTGGGAAAAACTGAAGTAAAAGGCAACTCTTCCAGCCTGCTGGTCTCAGCTCAATATACTGTTACCATTGAAAGTGGAATTTACAACAATTAGAGAGAGATTCTCCATCTGATTATGACCAAATGATTATTAGTGTGTGACTCCTGGTCACCAAAGTTATGTAAATTATCTTCGTGAGAGGAACAAAGATTTAAGAAACGGTGGATTCCCATGTTCACCATTATCTAATAAAAAACTATGATACAGCTTACAGTTCTTATGTTGACAGTGTGACTAAAGTTGCTTATTTTAACTTAGTGGTGTTCTGTTCTTTTTCTTGAATCATATTTTGAGAATTTGGGTTCATGTACAGTGTGTCTCATGTGCCTATCTATATCAATGTTCGAATTTCATATATCAGCCAATATTTATTTGTTTTTTATCTGTATAGGCCCCAGCCCCAAAAATCCAATATCATGCTCTAAATGTACCCCAATGTAAAGATAATTCCAGGAGGTATTTATTCGCGAACATGACATATCATTGTACACCCGGTGTCATAGCGAGCGTGTCTCACCATGATTTTGGGAGGTATAAAGTCGTCTCCCTCACAGGCGAGCCTCTCCATCTCTCTCTCCTCCTCCCAGTCGGCAGCTTCATCAACGCCGCCTTCGTCGAGGGTGCCGCAGGAAGTCTGCAGATCGCCACCTTGAAAGGAAGAACGCACACTAATGAGCTTTAACACTGAAGTTTGGTAAGAGAACGAAGACGAGAGAGAGTACAGTATATGTCGAGGGAGGGCATTCGGAAGGAATAGTGTGCCGGAGGGCGAAGTTCTTAATGGATGACGTTGATGTTAGAAAATGGCAGATGGAAAATGCAGAGACAGCTGTCAGATGTGTGAAAAGAATGACTGATGGTGAGAGGAAGCAGATTTTTACCACAAGAACTCTCATAATGAAGATTTTTTTTTGTTACCAGATGGAAACCAATGGCTGAAAATAATGCAAAACCAAAATATATCACAGACTGTTATTTTAAACATTACAGTGGTGCAATCATTAGCATATTTGCATCTATTTAAACTCTATTAGACCTTGTGTTATTATGACATAAAACAACACAGCAGGAACTGCATATTATGTATAATGAAATATATTAGCCACTCATGACAAATTTTGATACTAAATTCTTTGATAGTCAGAATTTTTGAGCCAATTGCAAAAGTAATTTGAAGGATTTGAGGAAATAAAAATGATTAACATTCACTGCCATTGACGGCTGTCGAATTCAAATATCCACGTTAACATGGAGGACTGGCAGTGAATGAGTTAACAGTGGCTTCATCTGATTTACCAGTTTGGCGACTGAGGAAATATAATATTTCTATGTGATTACTGAATAATGAAAACAAAACAGTGGTTAGGCAGTGTTTAATCACTATGATGATAAGATGAGCTGAACGTTTGAATTCCACAATGCTCTTTCCTCATCATTACCCTGTAATGTTATTTGCTCCTCATCCATTCAGCACGACATTTAAATTGAAAATGTGTCATGGAGAGAGCACAGCAAAATGAAGTATTTATTTAACGGATTAATATAAAACAGTTCAATTAACAACAGTGAATATGCACTGAATATGTGAATGTATTCATTGATGTTTTGCAAATCACTGTGTGACTTTTGCATTCTTTGAGTTCAATATCTATGAAATTCAAAGGGTCATTTGCTTGGATTGTATTTTAAAGAGTAACATTTAAATGGCATGGGTTTTGTTACCATTATCCAAATGTGAGGCAGAGATGTCTGCTCAGCAGACCAGCGAGAGTTGTTTATGTCACTTTTACTCTTTTAGCTTTCTAAATGCTAGCTTTACACTCTGACTTGAGCTTTTTTAAAAGATACTTTAAGATATGCTCGTTTAAAGCAGAGTAGGCTATACACATACTGAGAATTAAGCTGAATTGAAGCATTTCCCCCCAACCTTCTGATCAAATTCAGTCAGCAATGGCTCTAAAAGAGCGATTATACTGTGATGTAGTGTGTGTTAAGAGTGATTTTAAGGTGTTAAAAATCGGCAGGTGTGTACCCCACTTTAGTCTTCTAGCCAGTGTGTTACAATTTTTGCTCTTTTAGCTGGCTTTAACTTAAGTTTGGTTTAAATAATATAGCTTAAGGCATTGTATTTTAATATTTACATTAATTGAGCTGTTTCCTCCTAAAATTGCTGAAATTAAATTGATTTATTTGATAGATTTTCTATATTCATTTAGGTCATTAAATACTTTGAAATGATTAATTGCGAATAGCATTAGAATATTTGTAGAATGAAATAATGGAACAATACATTTAATTTCTGAATATATTTTATGAAATAATTGCTCAATTAAATATAATTTCATTTATTAAAATACAATTCAAGCATGAGCATTAATTATCACTTCACAATTAGAACAAAGTTATATATTTGACATACACATTTGAGTAATTCTTTTAGTACCTCATCTATGAATGACCTGAGCCATGTGTTATTTTCCAAAATCAAATGTGGACTTTGAGCACAGACAAACAAACAAAAAAGAAAATCCCCAAGGAGACAAAAGTAAGAGCCAGACCATCAACGTGACCAGAGAAAACCAACACTTCTTTGGGAAAGAGAGAAAACTCAACATTAGCACAACGTTAGACTGTTTTTAACAGTACATTTATCACACAACACACACTGAAACGCACCGAAGATGGACATGGAGAGAAAACATAAAACCACAAAGACACAAAACGCAGACATCAACACACAAAGACAAACTGCATAGGCAACCAGCGATCCACACACACGAAAGGTTAAACTCGTACATTCTTGTATCACAATTCACACACACACATTTTGGTGAACATACTCAGAGAGAGAAGCACAAGTTGAAGTCGAATTTGTGTCGTAAAAGCACACAAGCGGACAGGGTAAGATTTAACAGCAGAGACAGCGAGTTTGTTTTTGTCACTGTGATCGTACACTATTTGTTTTCCTGCGTGTGTGTGTGTGTGTGTGTGTGTGTGTGTGTTCACCCACGCTTGTTGACAACATGATGTCATCTTTAGGCTCGCAGTGACTATACAAAGATGTACTGTATCTGTTTAATACATTCATTTAAATAATTAAAAATGCCATTTAAACTTTTTAACACATTCACCGCCATTGACGGCTTTAGAAGTCAAATATCCATGTTAGCTGGGAAAGCTGGCAGTGAATGAGTTAAAAAATGTTCATTCTTGCCTCTGGGATTATTTTTTTATGATTTATTTATCAAAATGTTGGTTCCAATTGACACATTTTAAGTGTGTTTACCTTTTGCACTGGCCACTAATTTAAAGCAAGCAAATTCAGTAAATGATATAAATACACCAATATTTTCAGGACATAAGAAAAGTGTGTGCATTGTCCTTGCGATGTAATGTATGTGTGCGTGTACATGCAGTGTGAACTCACTATCTCTGGATTCATGAGAAGAGTCAGTCTTGACGGGGGTGGGGTCACTCCAGGAGCGGCTGAAACTCTTCGATCTACGCTCAGCGAACGCTAGTGCAGGCGGGGAGAGATCGTCACACACGCGCACACACACGCACTGTAGAACCGACAAACGACCAGAGACGTACAACTGCAGAGGCGGATGCAGCCACAAGTGCACAAATGGAGCCTACGTCCACCGGGAAAACACACAAACGGACAAAGGCGCATTGCTTCAGTCCAGATCTTCCACACCAAATTCATCCAAGCATGCGCCAATATCACAGATGTGTCCAAACTGTGTTGGTAAACTCAAAAATGTCGATAGGTTGAAGTGTGAATAGTTGTTTGTCTCTATGTGCCCTGTGATTGGCTGTCCAGGGTGTTTGTTGTGCTTTTTTTGTGTCTTTCCAAAACGTTCAAAATGACTGGGGCAATCATGTCATTAGGCTAACGATATAAAATAAAATGTTGCATTATTCAGTATGTTTATTACAACTCTAACACCGGGTGCTCTCTGCAGCTGACTAAATAAACGCCTAACAGCCACCACAGGAGGAAATGTCATAATTATGGGAGGAAAATACATAGGGCAACCACAACATGGGAGTTTTCTTCATTCCCATTTGCAGCAAAATGTATGATAATTAAAAACTACAATTGTGGAATAGGAGACAAGTTATTATTGCAGAAGTTCCAATGTTTTCCTTTCGTCAATTATAGGGAGCGGGGGTGGTGTTTATAGGACTAATTAAAAGAAAAACTTTACCAAACAATTGAATGAGTTCCTCCGTACGAGACTTCAACCAGATTCCCATTCACGTTGCACATACACAGCCTTTGTGACTAAACCTTCACAGCAAAAACAAACAAAGCCAAGTCACAGGAGAAGACCACCTACAAGGTGGACACTCATTTCTTCCGAGACACACACACTCACAAACCCAGGAACTCCGTAAGTCCCCAAACACAACATTTGCAGCCTCACATATGCCAAACCGGCGGTAAACAGAAAAAGAACACACACGGATGAAGGTGGGGTGAACAACACTGACAATTTGCGCATCAATCACACGCGCACGCATAAACATCTGACTCACTCTGTGCTTTAATCCTTCTGCTGCCCACCATACGAAGATGCTTCCGGAAGTTCCTTTGGGCAGAGAAAAAGCACGGAAGAGGAGGAGGAGGAGGCAGCCAAATGTAAGGACAGCATAAAGTGAAGAGGGGGTAGAGGGTGGGTGGGGAACAACAATGGGTTGGAAGACAAAACAAGACATTATGAAGTCTCCAGCATTATTATAGGTCATGTTCTTGCCAGTGTGGGTGGTAAAGAGCAGCTGACTCATTCGTGCAACAGCAGCAGCCAAGAGGAAACCCCTCATTCTCCCTCCACAAAGCATCAATTGTAGGAAAACTCAAATATTTAATCAGAGATATTGATTTGAAGTTTAATCACAGAACAGGCAGCTACATGTGATCAAATAAGGTTATATATCATAAATAGGTTATATATCACAGACAGCAATGCCCCATTCACGTAAACTTTTTTTTTTTTTTTTTTTTTTACCCATAGCTAGATGTGATTATGTGGTAAACAATCTTTGTTGGCTTCTTCAACAGCTATGCCCCAATGGGTCCATTTCTGGCTACACAAATAATTTAAGTCCTATTCCTGGGGTCGTTATTCCGGTACTAGAGAACAACGGTGCCGGGCTAATGAGGTGTTACAAAGCTTTGCAACATCTAAACACAGAATAAATGTCATTGCAAAAATTAAAAGGACAAACTTTGTTGCCGTGTCTGTTGGAATTCAGCTTTTGACATTTTTTTTCAAGTGAAAAATGTTCCTTTTAAAACCAAAAATCTGTAGGGTGTTTACATAATGAAATGATAATAAATGACAGAGAATGGCCTACGTTCCACTAGATATCCATTTGGCATCTTTATGAACCACAAAATAAAAACCTCCGATATGTTCTTCTAGATAAAAATTGCCCATTTTTCCATGTCACATCCACAACAAACTGACTTTCAACAGTGTGTGTGTCTGTGTTTTCTAGAAGCATATGAATAAATCCAAAAGTAAGGACTATACAAAAGTGAGGGGGAAAAAGTCTTTAGTGTTGTTTTGCCCTTGGTCTCCCTCCATAAAAATGTCTGCAGTCAAGAGAATGAAAGTCACTTAGCATTAGCAGTGATGTCATAGATGTTTTTCTTTCCAATAGCTTTCATTTTAAACACAAAGCAGTGATTCAATTTTGAAAGAAGTGCTGCTTTTTTGCATCGCAATATCTGCTCCTGCCGTTTTAGTGGGCATGAAGGCCATTTTTTCCATGGGTCTATGGGGCAGTTATAATCGAGCCCAATGACTTCTGCCCGACCAAAACGTGAAGAACAATCTGAGCAATACGCTTGAAAGGCATTGCAGTGCCTGCTGGAGTTTAAATTTGTGTTTTTATGAAAACTGTGAAATGAAAGTTCCACAAATGAACAGTAACAATCATGCAATTGTTTAAAAAAATATATATGTTTTTTTAAATGTATGCTAAATATTTTATATAGTGTTTATATTGTAGTCCTCCAAGGAAAAGCATGCATCTCCAATTTGTTTCTTTATTATTATTTTTGTTCGAAGAAAAAACTCATTGTAAACCATAAAAAGGACAAATCTAACTGTAATCTAATTGACTGTCAAATAATTGCATACATTGGAAGTACAGTCATACCTGGAGTTTTTCGAGACACGAGCTTTCGTTCGGGCGACTTTTTTTGTATTGAATTGCGAGCAAACATTTGATATACAAGAGCTGTATATCAGATTTTTGCCCCCAAGTAAAATAAATCAGCCAAATGATGGCTTTTATCTAAAAAAAACTCACAGGTTTGGTCACTGGTATCTCAAGGCACA
The DNA here is from genome assembly GCF_024500385.1 of Phyllopteryx taeniolatus. Classification (NCBI taxonomy): domain Eukaryota; kingdom Metazoa; phylum Chordata; class Actinopteri; order Syngnathiformes; family Syngnathidae; genus Phyllopteryx; species Phyllopteryx taeniolatus. Next base: position 7,711,208 of record NC_084516.1, on the reverse strand, counting down.
ACTGTATCTTTAACAGACTTTGCATAAACCATAATCACACATGCACAGATGAAATTAAATCAATATAAAATACATTTTAAAATGTAATTATCTCCTCTTACAACTGATTGTCTTCCATGTTTTATTTTCATGAATTAGTATTTTATTTTTATTATTCTATATTTCTTTTATTGAGGTGAAGCCCATTAAAAAGTCTCGACTATCTAAGATTTTTTGCCTGTGAAGCCCTTTGAGACACTTTTGTGATTAAGGACTATACAAATACACTTGATTTGAGTTGACAAATACAATAATACCTTCCTCTATCAGTCCTTTTTATCTCTTCGCGAGGACAAAAATGCAAGTTGTTGTTGTGATAATACACCGTTTGCCAGTTATCAGGGATTGAAAGGATTCCTTTATTTTGGTAAACATAGCAAGACAAACCACAACTGACAACACCAGCTTAAATGAGATAAAGATAGAGGCTGATGTTCAAACTTTCACATTTTATAAATGTATGTCGCCATCTAGAGGTTATGAAAAAGCTGTACTTTTATTTATTTTTTTTAAACTGTTCCGGCATAAAAGGGATACATATCCTCCATTCTGCTTGACTTAACAGCCGAACAGGAACAAAAAAAAAAAAAAAAAAAAAAAAAAAAAAAAAAAAGCTGTACATTTTCATTCTAATATGCTACCGCCACCAAGGGGTTATGAGAAAGGTGTATACTTTCATTCTAATATGCCACTGCCACCTAGAGGTTATGAGAAAGGTGTACACTTTCACTTTAATATGCCACTGCCACGTAGAGGTTATGTGATAGGTGTCGTCTACACTTTCATTCCAATATGACAGGGGTACATATGACTGCATATAAGTATAGTTGTGCTCATAAGTTTACATACCATTGCAGAATTTGTGAAATATTGTTGTTGTTTTTTTGTTTCGTTTTTTTTTTTTTTTTCTTAATATGACTGAAGACTGAACAACAATCATCATTCATTTCTTTATGGTTAAGTTTTGTTTGAAGATAATGTTATTCTGAAATGCTTGACAGTTTAATTTGGATCCCATTAAAATAAAATTAAATGTGTGTCGCCTGGCCCTTCATGTTTTCTTCAACGAATTGTACCCATCTTACAAATCCTGCCTGGCTAATCAATCATATGAGCACAACTTGTTTGAGCACAAGTTTTCTTTGTTCATGGTCGCTCCAAAGATACTGTTGCTGCTAAACTCACTAATACAATGTCCTGTGTCACAACTTGGTTGCAGGAGTGCTGTCTACAGCTAAACCTTTCTAAAACTGTAGGCATGTATTTCACTAAAACAAATAGAGTATCACCTGACCCTGACATACTTGTTAATGGAGAAAAAATGCAAATTGTCAGCCAATACAAATATCTTGGGTTAATAATAGATTCACAGCTTTCCTTTAAAGCCCGTATTGACAAATTGTGTAAAAATATCAAATTAAACCTCGCAAATTTTCGTGCAATTCGGAATGAAATGTCAACTGAAGCTGCAAAAATTTACCTGCATTCACTTTAACTATTGCATAACCAGTTGGTCCCAGGCTGGTCAGAATGCAAAAAAACCATTGGAAGTTTTGTACAAACAAGTAATTAAAGTGATGGATAAAAAACCAAGGCACTATCATCACTGTGCAATTTTAAAAAAAATACAGTCTTTTAAACTGGGACCGTCTTCACATATTTGCAGATTTAAATTTGCTTTATAAAGTACTGCATGATTTGGCCCCAGCTCCTCTGGCTGAGTTCATCAGCCAAAGAAACAGCTCTGAGCGTGTCACTCGAGGCTCTGTCAGAGGTGACTGTCTCATTCCTCTGCGCAGGAGCACTTTCAGTAAGTCAGCCTGGTCAGTGAGGAGCGCTGGTGAGTGGAACTCAGTACCTGAGGTGGTTAAACTGCTTACAACATACAAGGCCTTCACAAAAAAACTGAAAATGTGGCTAGTTAACACCTATAGCTGCCAACACTAAAAGACAAGTATGTTATGTTGTCTTTTTGTTATGATCCAAAAAATGATGGTTTTATTCTCTCTTAATAGTATAGTTTGATTATGTATCCTGTATTATATTGTCTTGTAGATGTATTTTACTGCTTTTTTACATCATGGCCAGGGGACTACAGATGAAAACTAGCCTTCTGGCTAATTCTGGCTTTTTTAACCATGTGTACTTCATGTGTTTTATGAAATTGCATTGTCTCCTTTCAAAAAGAAACTGATAAACAACTGTGTTTTCTCATTTACTAAATACAAGTAGGGCTGTGAATTTCAAACTAAGAGCAAGTAAATAAAAAGAAAGTATTGCGTGTTCAAATAAAGTGCTTAACTTCAGAATAATTCCTTGAAAAAAATAAATGAAATACAGATAATACTTCATGTTTTCATCATATGGGTAAAAGCAAAATCATGCATTGTAAAAACGCATTGTACATAGGTAGAAGGGTTTTCCAGAATTTTGAGGTCAACTTTGGGGGTGCATATTTTACATTGGTGCGCATTATACATGAGAAATTATGGTATCCTATTTTCCTTGCACAGACACATGCTCTTCTTTCTGGCAAGTTCTCTGTAGTTTGGATGGATCCCTTCATTAATGTAAATATATTTGTATTAAAACTGATCAACCACTCTCCGAAAAATGTCTTTTCCTATATACAATGGGGTAAATAATCATTTAATCCCTTGCTTTTTGTGATTTTGTAAATTAGCTCCCTTAACAAATAAATTAAGTCTCCAATTGTTATGGTTATTTTGTGACTATGGTCAGTGACTGTCTAATACTAGTCAGAAATGCATAAAAACACACAATATGAAGGTTACAAAATGTATAATTGATTGAGTCAAATGAGTATTCGATCCCCTAAAACTCAACCACAATTCTCACTCCCACATATCCACACGCCCACACACACACACACACACACACACATTAAGGAAAGTAATGAACTGCCAACTTATTTGGATGTATCCCAAATTGAATGGAATTTGCCTTTGGTTACACCCGTCTAGGAAGGCACTAATTAACTAACAAGCATACAAGCGCCAATATAAAAAAAATAAAATAAAAACAATTTTTAAAAAAGGACATTTTGTAGAACATCTTTAGTATGGCCAATTAAAACATGCATCTACGGTAATTGGAACACTTTAACAACTATTTATAACACAACAATAACACAATTGTGCATGATCCTGCAGACTGACAAAGAACAAAAACAAAAAACAAAAAATCCACTTCAGCCAAGGTAATAAATATTAAACGAGATGATGTCAGGTTAAAGTGGAGTTTGCAGTGTTTCCAAAAGTTTGTTGCTGTCACCACTCACTTTAATTAAAGAACACGCAACGCCGGTCCGCACTGCAGATGGATGATAGCGACATGGCAGAGGAATTGAGAAGCACTCGTATGGTGTCAAGTGTCCCATCTGCCCCTGTGTGTGACACAGCATCTGAGCCTGAGTGGGACAATCTTAAGGACATTGGCGCTGACGTCACCTCTTGCCAAAGTGTTTCTGGAGTTATCCAATGTGTCACTTTGTCCTTGTCGCCCTAACTAAAACTAGGGGGGAGCTAAAACTTCAAAGGTTTTTAGAAAAGGCTCGGGCCCATTATATCAATTGAGGCACTGATTTTGTCGGCAAAATAGAGTTTGAAAGGGGAGTGACACACGATACACTGAAACGATAATAATATAAAAGAAGACAACAACGGGACCAAAAGAAAGTCAGGAAAAGGGTTGCCTAGTAGAAACGTTTTGTGGAAATAGGATAGAAAAGAATACAGAAGAATAAGCTTTTTGTTTTTTTTTTGTTATAATGAAATTCTGCAATACTGTGAAGTTTTTGAGATACCAACAGAAAATGACTTGTTGAGGTAAATATATGCTTTTTATTGGACAGTTACTAACAGATGAAGTAACATTTTGGGGCTGGAAAGATTTGGGAGCACAATCTCAGATGTAATAAAAAATCAATCAGAGAAAAACGACAGTATATCATTAACATTGTAAGAAAAAGCACATGAGATAGGAGGTAGTTTTCCAAGTACGTTGCATATCTAAGTGGTCATATGCTTCCCTACATAAAAATGCCAACAGTGCGACACCCTGCTTAGAGTTTCCCCTTCCTCTCTTCAACTTAGTCAGATTAGACTCAGCATTGAGTATCCGAGCCAGCAGACGAGCAAACGGCCCTAAAGCAAAGCCTGACGGGACACTTCGTACCTCTGGCTGACGTCTGCTGAATCCTGCGCTCTCTCTCTCCTTTTCCTCGGGCCAAATCCCCGGAAAGCCCTGCCAGGACGTGGCACAGTGTTTAAGGGATAAGAGAGGGAGATGCCGGCGTAGCGAAGGGAGGGGGGAGAAGCGCGGATGGAGGCTGATGCCAGGGTTTTGAGCTGCAGGGTTTAGTTTAGCAGGGGAGGCGATGCTAGTGTCTGCAGGCAGCTGCTACTGCTTACAATATAGAGTCAAGTGTCATCACTACGGTCCGGATTCATTTTGATCCATCGCTCTGCTTGCACTGATTCCCAACCAGTGTGCCGCAGAAAATCATCCAATTTCAACTAATTGGTCCGAAAATTATTTCGATCCGACAAATAACAAGCAACAATGCTCTTCCATTAGATGACATAATTTAACCGTGTATGCACTTTTTGTAACATTTCTGTTTAGTGGTGGGCTGTGAGATTTTTTTTTTCCAATTTAAAATATTTGCCTTGTCTTAATCAAGGTTGAGAAACACTGTATGGAAGATACCCAATGTGCATAAAAGTATCCAAGAAGACCAACAAATGTGCTTACTTAAATGCTGAAGAATCGACTGCTAACACAAGCTGCTATAAAAATAAAACAATAAAGTTGTCGTGGACTACAAAAGCTTGCTTCCGCAATTACTACAACAGGAATTTTGCCCCCATACTAGGGACTTTTGGGGGACCACTTAGAGTTTCGACCGCAGAAACTCTTAGCTGCTTTCACACCGGCCATCTAAGCCGGCGTTTCACTGCTTTTTCCCACCTCGCCGCCTAACTCTGTTATTCACACACATAAATCGCAGTTTTGGAGTTATTTATCTGGAGTAGTACTCTCGAGCGGTCCAGGTACCTGAATATATTGGATTGCGTGACTCCTTGTTGCATTGTACTTCACGCCCCATGCTTAAAAAAACCAAAACAAAAAACCTACAAAGAGTCGTAAGACGCAACAATATGGAGGCAAAACCATTTTGAGCAGATGGACCAACAGCGACGTACAAGCGATCTCAACCAAATTCTCAGAGGCCGACACCATCTTTATGTGTCAACCATGTTGTGAAGTGCATCACTTGCAATGTGTGGTTCAACAGTGATCAACACATTCCTGTGAACATCATTAATACAGATGTCGCGTGAGGGGGAAACTAACCATGTATCTAAAATATGCCTTTTATAATAATTGCTTATTGTCAGTATGGCTTGTTAAATTTCCACCAAATGAATGGTACTTTTTAAAGTAAAACCTATTATTCCATTTGTTTACAAGTGTCTCTCGGAAAAATCTCTAAATTTACAATTCCAACCAATATGGCTCTATTGTCGCATTCAGTTCACCAAGCATCACAGGATTTTTATTTGGATTTTGTGGCTTTTTAAACCACTATTAATCCAAAAGACAGAGCAGCCTCAACAAGAGGTACTATGGGTAGAAAAATGAGGAGAATAATACATAGCAGAATCCCACGTGGTTACTTATCAAAGTTCAAGAGTGCTACTGGTTTTACGTATTACTATAACCCATTAACCCACATATTTCACGTCCACCACAACATTTTGACATATTTTCACGCTTGTGACAATTTTGAATGTTAAAATATTGCCTCTACAGTTAAAAAAAAAGGTTTTAAAGTGGTGACACTTTGACCCTGGGATAGATTATTTGTGTTATCATTATCTCCCATGGCAAATAGTTTTCTTTATATCCAAAGTCCTTCCAGTATCCTGGAAGAAATTGTGCTCAACCTTAGAGGTTCCACTGTAATATAATTTTCAATGGCTGACGGTACTTCTTGGTAGGATCTTTAGAGGCGATTGCTTTTGACAGTCACTAAACTATTCTGTTGACCTAATCAATTTCTTCATGATCCCTCAGCATTAAGAAGAGCAGCGGTTGTGTTAGTTGGACTTAGCGAGTGACCGGAGGACAGTTGAGCAGTATGAAATGTTTAGGCTTGGTTATGTTAAAAGCATAATGTTCAATTAGTACTGTTTCTTGTTACAATTTTATCTACAAGATATTGATTATTGTATGCTTATTTATTGGAATGTTTTTATTTTTAGGAAAAGGTGCGTCCCAATTAGAATATTGTGCGCACACACACACAAATATATATATATATATATATATATATATATATATATATATATATATATATATATATATATATATATATATATATATATACATATACACACACACACACACACACACACACACACAGGCATATACAAGAAATTTTAATGTACCAAAATTTTAATTGTTAGGTAGTAGGATTTGACCTGAGAAAGTACTGTTTTCGCAATATTCTAATTGCACCTGTATTTTTTTTTTTTCACCTAATAAAGGTTTTAACTTTCCCTTGTGTCCTGTTCTGGACAAATAATCATTCTGATCATTAAAATGATAAAATATAAAATATTGAGGCAAGTGAACATGTGGTACACTGTGAATATTTCAGCTTTTTAAATTGACTTGAGATGACTTGTGATTGTTAATATACATACTGTATATGTAGCTCGCTACATAGCACACATACAGTATACTGTGCAGGTTTAACACAGACTGTATCTCCATCTATGGTCAGTTTGTTAGCTGCAAGTCAAGAGGGCAGGCCAAGGATGAAGGTTAAATGGCTAAGAAGAAATAGCAGTTAAGAAACTACAAAATCATACAAGTAGGGTATAAATACTCACGATATCCTGCGTTGTTTGTCCCGGTTTTAATTAGTATGCAAGAAGAGGAAGAAAGAAAAATAGTCATCAAAGTGCATTAAGTCTACTGTATAAAGAAACAGACAGAAAGAGAAGGAAAGCACATGGAGAAACAAGAAGAATTATTGTATGACCCTCCCCTCAAAAAGAGTCAAAACCATTTGATGATTATATGATTTGCTCGTAACATGTATTTAAACGACAATAAAACATATATAATAGTATATAAAAAAGTTGAAAACTATAAAGGAATACAAAATGTATTCCTTGCGTGTCAAACTATCAAATCAAACCCTACAATATAATCATAATATCCTTTCCAATGACATATCCACTGTGATGCATTGCATTCCTTGGCCAAGCTTTAAGGACCTGTGTTCTGATATTATTGCTTGCTAAAATTAAAGTCGCTGGCAAACAGAGTGGGACATCCATCTAAAAGCCTATAAAAATGACATGGTGGTAATGTGAGGCTGTAGTCAGTATCATAACATTTACATTAGGCTGGAGCACGAGCGTGATGTATGCATGTTTATGTGCGCTTAGAACACTCACGCCTGCATGGTGGTGGTAGCGGTTTGAAAGGTGAACATATTTTCCTTGGGGAACCAGTTAGCATCGTCTGCAATAAGAGAGAAAAATGGTACAAAATGAAGTTTTGAGAGATGCAGTATGTTTGAAATATGAATGCACAAAAGCGGCACCAGCACTTCACAGTCCACCACTCCACAAATGGAGAAAGAGGAGACACACAGGAAGAGAGAGCAGCAAAACAAAATTTCCTTAAATAAAAATACAAGGAGACAGAAAGTCAGAAATATACAGGCCAACAGCAAACCCTCAGTGTTCATCAGACCAGTGAGGAAATAGATATTGAAATGGTTTAGCGTAATTCAAAAAGAAAAAAGTGTTAGCATTAGGACTAGCATTTGTTATTAGCAATGTTGTACCCGATTTGACTAGACAAGCACTATTAGCCTCTGTTAAGTGGACATGACTATTCTCAGCTTTAACTTGCAATTATTTAGCCATTGTTTGCTCTACGTTCGGGTATGATAAGAATGAGTTACCATCAATTCATATTTTGAGAGGTTTCACTACCGTTTTGTCTTCATATTTTTAATTACAGTGAATTTTTGATTACACTTCGCCGTTCAGTTCAGTTGAATTCATAACATGAAAGAAAATGAACCAATTCTATTTTCTTTTTTTCTTCTTCTCCTGTATAACCTAAACTCAGATATTTGCTGATGTTGGGGAGAAGCGAAGTTTAGCCCAGGTTGTGAGTGGTTAAGCTCCGGAAAGTCTTCACCACATGTGCATGGAAATAAATGCGCATTTGTTCATAATCAAATAATCTCTACTGGTAAACCAATTTTGAATCAAATGAAAGTATTTTGAGATCATAATTTGTGGTATATTTATGGTTTATTTATAAAGGCAATTTGAAATCTTTAGTGTGTGGGGGGGGCGTGGGGGGAGTGATGACTTGTGGTTTTACACTAGTCGCGGCAGGGCCCGGCCCCTATGCCCAGTGGATCGCAGAGGTTTACTGTATTCCATGCGTGAAGAAGGTTTTCAAAAGCTATTTCTTCTCCGGTCTGAAGCACATAGCTCGCGACGGGTTCTTATGAAGTCCTGCCCCCACCGGGCAATGATGTGTATTTTCATGCCTCTCGTCTTCCGTGTGTCCCCTGCCCCCTCACCTCTCTCCAGCCCAGTCATTCGGTCCACACTCCCCATCCTCTCTAGGCGTCGGCGCTGCTTGCCTGGCTCTCGGGAAGCACTTTCTAGGTCCAGCGATCCCTGGCTCCGAGAGGGGACGGCACCGCAGGACTCACAGGCCAGCCCGCTGCATTCCGCTTCCCCTTTACCACCGTCTCCCCAGCTGCGGATGTTGTGGGCGCTGACAGAGGTCTGCAAGGGGGGTTGAACCAGGTGATGGTGGTGGTGGGAGTGGTGGTGTGCCGCATGGTGGGAGTGAGACCCCGAGACGATCGCGGCTTGCTGGTTAGCGGTTCCGCTCGGCCCGCAGGCTCCTCCGCTGCTTGAGGGTCCCGTGTGGTGGTGGTGGTGGTTGCCGTGGTGATGGTGTGCGCCGCCGCAGCTGCCGGTGCCACGGCCGCTCCCGGTTTGGTGGTACTGGGTCGGAGACGACGAGGAGGACGAAGGGGAAGTGGAGGGCTGGATTAAGGTAGCGTGACCACCTACACTGCTACCTTTGGGTCCCACTCCTCCACTCCCAGACCTCTCCTTTAAGACATCCAGTTCTAGGCTCTCCTTGCTGCCCCGGCCGCCACTCATCAGCATACCGTGCTGGGTGGTGATTGTATAGACACGAGCAGGCTGCAGAGTGCACTCTACGCCCTTCTGCTTGTCCTCCTCCACTGAGAAGCTGCGTTCGAGGGATAACCGCACCGGCTTACTGGAAACGGTGATGGACGGAGGTGGTTGACGGTGCAAAGCCAAAGCAGTTTTCACCACGATGTCCTCCGGGCTATCCTTGGAGTCCTTGGTGTTGTCGGAGCACAGATGAAGGTGGTTGCCGTTGGGGCCAGCGGTCCCAGTTGGCGACTCTGGGTCGGGACCCACCAAGGTTTCACACAGGAGATGAGCTAAGGTTTCAAAAAAAGGAAGGGTAGACAATCACTAAAGAGCCGACATACACGTCCGATATCATGTATGCCGAGGTGCTGAAAAGAAGTTGAGGATGACAAAGCAAAATCACTTCTGCGGAAGCGAAGGTGATCACAGCCTTGCATTTCTATTGACGGCATAATGAAGGGGAATGGATGGACGAGCGCAGTGGAGAAGGAAATGACGGAACGTCAGGAGGGCAAAGGCGCTGACCTGATCCGTTTCGGTTGTCAGGGTGTGTGTGGGACAGGTACTCCCCAAATGCTCGTGCTGCCCTGTGGACACACACACACACACATAAAGCCATCAATTTATGGGTGTGTTGGAAGGCTGGGTGAGAAACATGTAAGCAAAAGGGGAGAAAAAGAGAGAAGGGCAAGCTGAGTCCAAATTACAAATTTAACTGTCTCCTTTGTAGGCTTACGCCAGCCACAGATTAAGATACAGCTGTTTTATCTGTGTATTTCAGGCGGCCTCAGCGAGAGAGACGGGGAGAGCAGAGGAGGACACAGGGTGAATGGTTTCAGGTAGACAACATTTCAAAGCATAGAACCATTAATATTTTCTTCTTCCGTGTTCTACTTTCTCCAAAACTCCCCAGTTGCAAATGAGGAGACAGTGTTAAAACAATATAGAACAAGTGCAAAGCCCATTTCTCACCGGTTTGCAGGATGGCTATAGCTGAGTCTGCCACACTGACATCAGAGCATAGAAGCAACACACCATGCAACTCCCCAATGAATTTAACAAAGAAGACAAAGGTGACAAAGAGACGTATCTAAGCATTATCCGCAAAGATGCAAGATAAATTGCCTCCTTACTCAATCAAAAGCCATGTCATTTTTTAAAATGGTGTTTTATGTTGTCTTCCCACTCCACTCTTACATCCTGACAAGGAAGGTCTCTGGTGGCCAATCAACAGACAGCAGCTCGTCTACTTTCAACCTACACAGTTAAACTGTAGCACATTGCTGCAATTGGGTGCTAAAAGGTGGAAGGGTTTAGGTCGGATCATTTGGGACCTCGACAATTGGAAAAATGCTTAAATGAACTGTTCTGATCAGTTGAAAAGTTTGTGCTTCGCTGTCATTTTAGAAAGGGTCTCAATAATTTTGTATTTTGAGTGCTGAAACTGCTATGCAGAATGATAAAAATGAGCGGAAGAAAAGACAAAGACACATCGCACCAATGGGAAATGTACAACTGGAATAATTACAGGCACAACAGTCCATTATTGTGTCGGGGAATGAAAAGAGGAAATGAGAAAAGTGGGTATGACTCTGACTCTATTAATATTAATTAATACCGCGAGCGACTCTCAAGAGATAACGCCCTCTGATTACATTCTTTGATGGCAAAAAAAAAATAGTTTAACCATGTGCATAAAACGAAGCAGCCTGGGCCAAGGAGCTTGCCTAAATTTTGATGAGGATTTAGTTTAAGGTGCAGATTTGTGTTGGCATTTTATTAACCAATCATTAATACAGTCATATTTATTGACCAAGTACATACAGTGTTTCCCAACCTTTATTGAGCCTAGGTACAGTATACATAAATATAAATGCAATTCAATTTTACGTATATAGCGTCATATCACATCACAAGTTGCCTCAGGGTTCTTTACACACTTATACAAAGACCGACTGAACCCTGCATGAGCAAGCACTAGCCCACAGAAGCGAGGAAAAACTCCTGCTAAGGGGGAAACCTCAAGCAGACCCGACACTCAGTATGAGCGGCTGTCTGCCTTGACCGGTTGGGTTGAGGGAGTGACGGAGGAGAGGAGCAGTAGGCAGAGAGGGAGACCGAGAAGGCGATAGCGAGAGTGATCAGAATTTCAGCTGGGACGAGGAAGTAGAGCAGCAGCAACAGCAACGACTGCTTCGTCCGTTCAATGTCCTACACTCGGAACAGGAAGACAGAAGTAGAAAACGGTCATGTCCTAGCTGTCCGTGCAACGTCCGACACTCGAAGCAGTAAACTAGGAAGTAGCAATTGGACTGCAAGTCATCTGGGCCAATAAGCGTTATCGAAGGGGAATGATTTAAGTTCAGCCTTAAACAGTGAGAGTGTAACTGTAAGTTCTACCTCACCTTTTTTTTCTTTTCCGGTAGCCACAAGTAAATGTTAGCCTTTGAAGCTTAGTGCTCTAGTCGGTTGGGCTGTTTAAGGCATAGCGGTGCCTGATCATTTAGCGCAAAATACTTACATATTATTCACATAGATATGACGCAGAAGTTTACATATAATAATGGCATCGCACAGATGTGCAAAATGGCAAAGTGCCACGATGAACTTAGGAGTCAACTGTTGAAAATTGAATGGCAAAGAGAAATAAGCTGTATGAATGTCTGCTTCTTTTATAACTGGTGAAAGTCCTCAAATTAAAAGGATCTCTACTCTCTGCTGGTCTGTATTTAGTGCACGTCTTGTGTCCTGACATTTTAGAGATTTGGCTTGTCCTTAGCAGACCACTAGATGCTAACTGACTAATGAGCAAGAACTGGCCTCAGCAAGTTAGCTACTAGCCGGCTGACTAACGAATCTGCTGCAAGTCAACATGCTTCTTTCTCCTGAACTGTTGTTAAAGGCACGATCTAAAATGTATTCCGTTTGTATTGATGCCCCCTGGACTATAACCTGACGTGTTCTCAGCTATAAGAATGCAACACAAGCGAATATCTGATGCTCTCATCTTTTCCTTCACTCCCAAACGTTACAAATTCTGATTCAATGCATTTTGAGTCCTCTAATCTCCTGGTTGTCTCTTCTCTCACTCTCTTACGCTCCTCTGCATTCCTCAAGGGACAAAGTGAGTGAACAAAGCTGCTTTGCATGATTAAATGAACCGCCCTTAAAGATGAACTAACAGTGAACTCATACACATTTTCGAGACGAGAACAAACGAGTTCAAACGCTTCAGGGACTCGAAGAGAAGTTCCCTCCAGTATCGTAACTTAATACTGGAGGAAAACTCTTCAAATGCCGGCAGTTACATTTCATGGTAGTGACCCAATTCTAGATCGTAGATCGGAATCATCTTTAACTAATTGATTTAGGGGGAAAAAACAAAAACAAATAGATGGATACATTGTAGGCACCAAATCTGAATTGGACAGCCTTAGAGAATTCATGTGAGTAACTCGGGTGTTTATCCTCACCGGCGAGGATCCGCAGCAAACCAGACTCCTCTCAGTGCTCGGATGTTAACCCTCTTCAGAGATTTGACGAGGTGCAACCAATCAGCTCCAACACAACCCCACACTAAAAATAGGATATCGTGCAATGTCTCTGCAAGGAACGTTTCTCGTGTAAGCGTGTGTTCTTACGAGGACTGCTTGGTCTTAAAATGAAGGTAGAAGAAGAAAGGAAAGACTGGTCACTGTAGATGTGAATCATACCCAGTTCTCAGGTAAGAGTTAGAATAGGGTTAAGGGTGAGGAGTACTTGGCAATGTTGTCACAAAGTAGCAGTATTGAAGTGTTTGGACCCCGTTCGAGGACCTTCTTGACGAATGCAGCAGCCGCTTTAATCAGCAGGTGTCCCTCTGAAGTCCCGCGCTCGTGTTGTATTATTCAGCAGGTGAGTTGATTGGAATCAGCAAACAATGGCGCCAAACACTCGCCATCATCATGCATTATATGACAGGAAATGCAGATTGAAACAGAGCCGGCAAAGCGCCTCTCAGTGCGTCCATTAAAACCGATTCTTGTTCGGTTTCTCCATGATGAGAAGTGGAAGGAAGTGTTTGACAGGCGATTTGGAATGAAATCCATTCTGAGAGCTCGAACACAAAGTGTTAGCACTAAGCAGCCATTGATTATTGGGGGGGAATAAATAAATGGTGCAGCGTATGCTTTAAAATGGTTTAATCTTATAATATTACAACTTTGTTTACATAATTTTAGGACTTTATTTTCCCTATTTTTTTACTTTTTGTCATTACAGTACAACTTTAATACACTAACATTACAACTTTTCTCTAATATTACTTTATTCTCGTCATATCATCGTTTTATTCTTGCAATTTTCATCTTAATTATAGCTAACATAACTTTTTCGAAATGAAAAATCTCATATGATGTCCCTCCCTTTAATTCTCATAAATTTAAAGTAATTGAAAAGTAATACATTTTCCTGATTATACAGCATCAACACTTTATTCACATTATATCATGAAGACTTATATTGTAATATTGGAAATTTATTCACCAGCTTGACTTTTATTTCGTAATTTTCCTTTTTTGTCTTGGAAAAATAAGACCTTATGTCTCATTACAATAAAACTTCATTCTTGTTGTATAATGCCTTTTTTCCTTGCATTATGGAATTATTGTCATTACTTTAGGACTTTTTATTACAAAATGTTCTTTTCTTTTCTTTTTAGCGTGGCCCCAATAAGCCTTCGTACAACATTGAGTGACACCTTTGCTAAAATTCTTCATTCTGGTAAGTGGTAATTCCCGTTTGTCTGGCCACTTGTTGCGAGGCAGAATTTGTGAAGCTCAAACCACCTTTGCCTACGCCTCACTATAACGTAGACAAGCAGGAGATGGTGATGCAGTCTATGCACTGGAACCCCCCCCCCCCCCCAAAAAAAATCATTATCTTGTATCATTAAATCCAAAATGTCAAACAAAGTCAGAATTTCCTTTAGGCAGTTTTTCTTGTCTTGCGCCTTTCGTCCCGGCTTTTTTTTTTAATTGGGTTGCCAATTTTATCGAGCATCTCGAAGACATATTGGGTAGAGGCTTTTTAAGTCTGTTTGCTGCCTTCAATACAATTTAACTGTTCTAGTGTTGTGCCTTTGACAACGCAACACAATGTAATGTTTTCTGCCTTTGCATTTGAAAATTATACACAGTATTCAGTAAATATATACATGTACACATACTCAACACACATATGATGGATAATGAGGTGATATCTCAGTTCCACGCATACATCAGCAGGTCGACTCAGAAGGACACTTACGATAAATTATGCCGCCATGGGCACCAAGTCGTCACATTATCGACTCGCATCTGATTGTCTCCTGGCTATTCCCAGTGCTATTTAACACAGTGACCATATATCTTGAGAGGACAGGAGTCTTGTGGTTTAAAAACACTTCCTGGCAGGGTTCCCAATGGTTTGAATACCATCAGGCCTAATGTCCCTCCAGGCGTCTTGCCGCTGTAAACAATGGGCTGCCAAGCAAACAGATGCCTCACTTGCAGTGCTCCTGATTGAACCTCCTCTCAGATGTACTAATTGAATTAGATTTCCTACCAATATGCGCAGCTTTGCAGCAGAAACATGTTGAGAGGCCTGCAGTGTGGGCTTTTTTTTGTAACGTGATCATAAGCAAAGTGCGCGATGTGGAAGCTGATTAAAACGTCAACAACACTCGATGACTGAATCAACGATCAACTCCAACTACTACACGCATTTTAAACATGGAGGGTTTTGACTCCAGCTACCTTAGCCATATTGATGCAAATATTCATCTAAATCAAGAAGGTACATGTTATGATATCGGTCAGTCATTTAAATGTTTTTCTGGTCCAACAAGAAACTTATAATTGTGAAGTTGATTATTATAATTGTGGTACTGCAATGTTTCACGATTTAACTTAAATGTGTGTTATGTGTTAATACTGGTTTTATGGTGATAGTTTGACCCAATAACTCTATTTTCATTATTTCCAAAGGAAAATGAGTTTCCAAGTCTACGCAACTTGAGAGCATCCAAGAACAGATTGTGTTCAACCTTATCAGTTCTATTGGCGCTAATCGAATTGGATCAATCGACGAGGGGTCCTGCCTTGACAGAGGCCAAAAAGCACTACAATGACAAAAAGTGTTAGCAAAATCTCTAATGGGAATGAGTATACTTGAGTTACGATACTTGCAATAAAACTCCACTGTCCCAATAAAATGAAAAAGTCACTCACTCATTCAGACAGCATATTTCATGGTGAAACATTGACACTCGGTCTACAAAGAGGAGGAGGAACACAGATGGAGAAGAAGATGTGATGGTGAAATTGTTACTCAATTGAGGATACTTTACTAAGAATCAGGAATCCAAAAGTGTAACCAACATTGTTGATGTAAAACCGATCCTCATGACTTCAGAGGGTTCCTTTTCCTTTGCGTCAATGCGTATAAATATCAGGTTAAGAAAAAAAAAACACATTATGTAACCAAGTAGAGTGGCTCGTGACAAAAGACAACCGCACCTGTCGACCATCCTGGATACAATAAGGATATTTAATTTGCATCCATGTGTAAAACCCTTTATTCTGTCACGCCCTCGCAGCGCTAACCCCTTGTCCGACGGCCTCGGGGCGTGACTGCATCAGGCCTCCTCCCTCCTCTCTGGCGGGGAGAGCGCCATCAAAGCTTTTACAATCCATGTGAAGCCACTGGAGAGCCTCCATTGAACGCTCTCAGCGGCTCATTGTGTCTCATGAGCTGCTGGAAATGAGAGAGTGACCTGTTTCGTAACCAGCCATCCATAAACATGAAGACTTACTCTCTTTGCCACCGAGTAGCTCTTTCTTGCTACGGTGTTTTCAAAAACACACACCAGATCTGACTAGTCTTATTTTCCTATGCCGTTTCTTATTAAATAGCAGGGTCTTCTTCCCTTGTCTTTATGTTCAACTCAGACATCTTAATTTATAATTGTAGCAAAGGCTAATTGTCTATCTAGCCTTTGGTCATCCAAAACCAACTCAGAAGGCAGCACGTTTGTTGTCTGTATCCTCACACTACAGCGATATGCTCAGTTTTAGAATTAATTAGGTAATATAATTTTTTGGTGTGTATTTCATAAGACGTTAGTTGGGACTTTCTAGCCATACACGCGACCATCCTACTCTGCCTGAGTGCACTTTGACATCATACCCAGGACCTGGGTATCTGATAGATCTGTATTTCCTCAAATACCGGACATCCCTCTTATGCTGTGTCTCAATTAGTCGCTAGGTGGAACGTCCACTTCGAGTGGGGTACACCCATAACGACAATCGGGCCAAATTTGAGTCGGCAAATGCCCAATTATCAGATGTCTGAAAGCTTATCCTGACCTATTATTCTGTGGTGTGGGATGTCTTAAGAGTGCTTTTTACACCAACTCAGAAACTGGTATGGCTGACAATCGTAGAGTGGATATAAAAAGTCTGCACACCCTAGGTATTTGCGATAGAAAAAGAATGAGATAAATCATTTCAAACTTGTTTTAATTCATTAATGCAACCTGTAACCTGCACAACTCAAGTGAAATTCATTTGCAAAAATCTTTTTTCAAAAAGGCGATGTAAAAAATAAACAACTGAGATAACGTGGTTGCACAAGTATGCACACCCTCATAACTGGGATGTGGCTGTGTTCAAAATTAAATCACATTCAAACTCAAGTTCAATGAGTGAACACACACCTGCCACCATTTAAAGTGCCGCTGATTAACTCCAAACAAATTTCAGTTGTTCTAGTAGGTTTTTCCTGATTTATTTATTTTTTTGCTTTCTAGCAGAAGCCTGAAGTTTTTTTTTTTTTTTTTTTTTTTTTTTTTTTTTTAGCCAAAACTGACTGCTATTTTTAACTTTTCAAAATTATTTCCACTTCCACTAAGGCCCCAGTTCCAGCAGAAGAAAAGCAGCCCCAAAGCATGATGCTGCCACCACCATGCTTCACAGTAGGTATGGTGTTCTTTTGGTGAAGAGCAGTGGAGTTTGCACAAACTATATTATAAGAGCAGTAACCACCCCCATTTTTTTAGCGCGGCATGTGTGGGGTCCCTCACATTTAAAAACAATTTGTTAGATCCTCTTGTGTGCCCCACTTCGGACAAATAGTCACTTCTCTTATTCCATCAGGGGAAATAAAATAGGGTCATTAAGTAATTATAGCGGTAGCTTGGCTTATAAGTTATGAGCACTCGCTTTGTCGATGTGTACCGAACCAAATGTGTGTGTGTGTGTGTGAGAGAGAGAGAAAGAGAGAGAGAGAGAGAGAGAGAGAGAGAGAGAGAGAGAGAGAGAGAGAGACATTTGGCCTAAATACACTTAATAAAACCAGTTTATTATTCTAGTCTATATTATTAGTCTATTATTATGCTTTTATAATTAGACTTTACAGTGCTAGTTTTCTTTATTAAAATGTAACAAAAAATTGTGTGCTTTTTGGGCGGGGGCTTAATGTCATTGAAATTTCAATGGCGAAAATAGATTTGATATATGAAGAGTAAATTGAGTTACAACCTTGGCCAAGGAAGAAATTAAACTCGCAAGTCGAGACTGTTCTAACAATACATGGATAATATAAGAAGAAGAAGAAGAATCATCATCTTTTATTATCATGAACATGCATGCATGCACACGAAATTTGTTCTCTGCATTTAAACCATCACAGTGAACACATACACTTGTTAGTGGAACACACTGGAGAATTAACTGCTGAACCAATGCATTGCGAACCAAGACAGCAGCACCTACCGAGCTGCTCAATATTCAATATTTACTCCTGCACAGTTGTGAAGATCGTCTTCTGTTTTGTGGAATAGTGTTCCAACAGACTGGCTGGTGGTTGCTCCACATTGTTGTGGGTTCATGTTATTGTTAGGGGAGCTATGTGGCTTATTTCTTATTCATATCTTTTTTTCTGCTCGACTTGACATGAATTCTAAAATACCGGCGTCATTGTTTAGTATTCCAACACATAAAATAAAGGTCTCGCACTTCAGCAGTTGAGTAAATAAATGCCCCGAGCCACTGTTTGCAGAAATAGAGAATTGTGTGCAACCGACAATTGTTATTATTTGTTTCATCCTTTATATTTGATCTTCTGGAGAACTTGGAAAGTGTCATTGGGTATTACTAAGGGAGCTCATGGACAAACTACTGTATAGATTACTGTTGAAAAAAATACATCTTCATCCCCACCCAAAATTTATGTCAAAGTGCATTTCCGCGCTGTCGCCTGTTCACAACGTAACTTTCGATATCCCGGTGTCCTGGCCGGTTACTCAAAATGAAAAGTCGGTGGTGCTTGGCCAACCTTCCTTACTTCAAACCAGTGTGGAATGACGGTTGAGTGTAGCAGCACTGATCGAATACTGAAGATGTGCAGAAAGATCATTTGAGCCTGCCCTTCTAAAAGAACACATTGAGGAAAGGGAGCACGAACATGAAACCCTGCATTACACAGTATATTCACCTAGATGATGGTTTGCTTGACGGTGCGTGCCTGTGCAGTTAAAATATGGCGAAAAGCACTTTGGCATGGCAGCTTGTACATTTGCAGGGTCATGTGCCGGTGAGTAGCTACTAAATATTGGATGGGATTGAGCAGCATTTCCTATCAGCCGGAGCCAAGGTTCATAGCGCTATTAACGCACCAAAATTCAACCGAGCCGTACGGCTGACTTCGTATTAGGGAGGATTTTATTACAAGACTTTTTAATTAGGGACAGCGTGTTCGACTGGGGACAAAGAATTATGTCCTTGAATTTGGCTAACCATGAAATATTATTACAGTTCAAGAAAGTATTCCAAGCAATATACAGTAAAGTGGTGCCTTTAGAAATAAATTTAATTTGTTCCGTGACCACGCTCATAGCTCAAAACACTCACATCTCAAATTATTCTTCCCCATTCAAATTAATAGAATTGCCATTAATCCGTTGCACCATCCCCCAAAAACTAAACAAACTGGGACTCTTGTACTTTATAAAAGCATACAGCAATAACAATTTAATGGAACGTGAAAAATAAACAGTTTTGCCAATTTTTTTTTGCTTTAATTCAATGGGCATTGTGCTGCTCCTTCTGTTGTGCGCGCCTTTCCTACCTGGGGCAGTATAGTAAAGACATAGAGACACATACGAAGAAGGGTGCCACAACTGACTCAGTAAACTGCAGAAATATAGATCATTTTTCGCAAATGATAACAAATGTATGCCTGTGAGTATTTTTATGTCGATCTACATGTGTAGCTTCACTGTTTGTTTTCAAATATCGGTTGTGTAAATGTTTTGTTAGCATTATGCTAAACAGAATGTTGTGAGGCAAAGTAAAGTGTTTACTTTTAGAGTAAACTTTAAATGGGAGTGGCGATAATCCGCTTGAATCCTCGTTTTTGAAGAATTGTTCACAGTTCTACCGAACTGCTGCTTGTTGTGAAGTGAGTTGAGTTGAATTCGCTGCCACCATAGAGTGCTCGCGTCTAGACTTTTTGCTCACAAATCAAAGCAAAAAAAATCCGCTGAACGACGACTCGTATCCCGAAAAACTCAAGTCGACTCATTCGTATATCAAGGCACCACTGTAGCATGGTTACATTCTCAATGGTACATTTACGTTTCCGTCATTGTTTTTGCGAAGGGCAGTCCGTATAGGAGTACTTTTTGGCACTCTTGCAAAGGTGTACCAACCAGTTGGTACATTAAAAAATAGCTGAGTACACAATCACCATTCCACCTAGTGAACCATACAATATCAGAACCTAACTGTACTTTTGGTGAAATTGAAACAAAAGGTTTTTTTTTTTACCCTTGACCAGCAGGTGGTCCCTTAATAAATACAGAATGAGATGGTGACAACCGCTGGCGACTAAAATATGTCAGCAGACCTCAGTATCTGCCTGCCTATGCGGCAATCAAATTCACCAAAATCGCATTAGACCAGCTGTGCCGGCATTTAGACGTGGTCTGAGCAGGCGTACGTTTACACTGATTTTCTCCCCCAAAAATTGTCACTCCGTTGGGCGTGTCTCCGAGGACACGCCCTCGCTGCGCCGGAACGCCCAGCTTGGGGAAAATAGTCGACCACATTGGCAAACATGCACAGCGAGCCTTGCGCTTGCACGAAAATCAGGATTCGCCGGCATTTGCGGCCCTCCGCAGATGCGCCGTCCATGAAAACAGAGCCCGTGGAGTTTTTCTATTGAGGTATGCATGACTGTTAGGTTTAGCATAATGCGGTAATTCCAACTCACATGCTTCAGTTATCCCGTGCGATAGAAAGTCACAGCTACTGATTCAAGGACCCACACTGTACGTACCAACAAAGAGCCACAACTTGACTTCTTGTTGGCCCGTGTCTCAAACTGTTGCCGACTGTCAAAACAAATCAAGGTGACGTTTTAGTCATCTATGGAATTGGAATGTTAATGCTAAAATATGATTATAATAAATTATTAAAAATTGATTCATTCGTGCTGGGAACACCAACAGGACAGTTGTCGGAAAAGATATATTTCAAACCAAGGACTACAAACTTCAAGTTTTCCCAGTTAATGTGGACCAGATGATCAACCAGCACGTAAACAATGAACCGTTTGCTTCGTTCAGTGCACAAGAAGAGGCGAGAGTTTTTGCAGGACAACTCGTGGCTGCTTCTACAACGCCCTGAGCATCTGACAGTTCCTGGCCAAGAAGAACATCGCCATGCTGGAGCAACCTCCCGACTCACCGATTTTGACGTGAATTGGAAGCAACCTCAAACTCACGCTGTTGCCAGACAAAAATAGAATAAGAACTGCATGGTTGTGTTGAGTGGAATGTTATTCACCAAAATAAAAATTACAAGACTACAACCGCAATGTAGTTAGGCTACCATACAGGCTAACCATTAGCCTCCCTGCTTCTATTTTCTACAGTGTTCCCTGCTGTATCATGGTTCACCTACTTGGGACTCTGCTACATCCCATCATTTTTGGTGGATCGTATCTACGAACGCAGAAATATGTCGTCCCCTCACATGTAGGAAAGGAGCGCTACATTTACGGTTGCACGTTTCAGCTGCTAAATGAGATTCAATTGAGATGTTCAGTTATTGCTGGTGGGTCTGGAACATATCATATTGACTGTACTACTTTCTGGCAGTCCGGATGCCCTGTGGCACCATGCTGCCTCTCACAGGTCACGTTCGGTACTACGACAGACATACGGTTTCGGAAAGAGACTCTGGATTGTCGTGGATCTATTGTTATTCGTGTGGGGTGCTGTGTCGGCCACCTCGAGTACACCACATACTACAAGAGCAGTAAGCAGCAATTTATTTATTTCCCCCTGTCACGTGTGGGCTCTTGATGATGAAGATGTTGAAAACCATTACCTGTACACCCCAAAGGCAGAAGGTCTACATACATGGCAATGGCGTACTATTTGTACCACAGGACAGTTCTTGTAAAATCTACTTATTAACCAACTGGGGTACACTAGAGTCCAGTTGAGGAACAGAAATGTCCTTCTCCTGCCACCTCCCTAACAATGCAGGCTTCCCACTCAGGCCAGCCGTGTAGCCACTCGCCACTCTGTATGAGAAGCACATCTCCTCTCAAGGTGGCACACATACAAACGCAGCACCGCATGCAAACAAGGCCGCGCGAGGTTCAAAGACGGCAGAGGAGGAGGAAGGCGGATGACGTAACAGCACATCGGCCCACACGTGTGATGCCAAGTCAAGGTCATTCATTGATCGAATTGGAATCACACGGCACCACGCAGATGAGATGCTGCATGCATTTATAAAAAATGTAAGACATAAATAAATAATCCACATTAGCTTGTATGGTCCCTCAAGACTGAACTGTATGGACTCCTGGCAAAGTGTCCGCTTTGCCAGATTGGAGTGAGAAAGATTGCTGATCACTTCCTTATTAGTTGACTGATTGATAGATTGATTGACTGATTGACGTCATTTTGTTTAAAGGGCAACCCCCTCCAAAAACAAAGTCATGCTGTTTTACAGTGCAGCCCCCTGCATGACTTTCATTGCACAATGACGCTTCATTCACAAACACAGGAGCCCGGAGACTCCCCAACATGTCCTGCGTTGAACTCCCTTACACGCAAGAAGCATTTTGGTGCGCCATTTCACACGGGACAAGGACACAATGAAGCTCATCCATGTCACGTCATTCAAATATAAGCTTATACACGTAAAGGAAGAGGGAGCTAAGCAAGCTGTCACTCACCTAACTTTTGCTGCGACGGACGATATCGCGTCGTTTCTCAAATTCCTCCTTTTGGACACGGCGGTTCCCATGCTGGCATGGAAACGACGCAGACGGAAAGCAGATCATTCCCACCACTAATAAAAAATAAATAAAAAATTAAAAATTAAAAGCACACACTCGGTCTCGGTCTCTCTGTTTCTCGTGGCTGAATGGAGGGAATGCGACAAAAGAGGAAATCCGCCAGCAGCGCAAAAAAAAAAAAAAAAAAAAAAAAAAAAAAAGGGAGCACGTGCGGCGGAGACCGCGTGGAAATACACGCATGGAGTCCTCCTCACTCTCTGCTCTGTGTCTCATTGAAGTGGACGTGCACCGACAGAGCCAGAGAGAGAAAGAGAGAGCGAGAGAGAGAGAAAGAGAGGGTGGAGAAATCATCACAGCATCAGCAGCAGCACAGTGGGGAGGGGTCCGTGGAAGTGGGATGTGATGGACACGAGCAATGTGTGGAATGTTCATCACTCGGGGGCTGCAGTGTGTAATGTATCATTACAGTGGACGCTGCTTGATTTGATTTGTTTTCATATTCCCGCACCATTTTCGCCCACAGACAATCATAGAAATTGAATTCATCTGTGCCAGGGTCAAGTCGTGGCCAGCATAAAATCTTTATGAGCTGAACAGGCAATTTTTAACTTTGCAGTGTTAAAACGACAAGCAACATTTGAATCGAGCCTCATTTCAGTGGAGTTTTTAAACATTCCTGGTTGTCGTACCAGTGTAAAAAAATAAATAATAAAAACTTTTTTTTTTTGGGAAAGTTTATTTATAAAGCTAAAATAAAGTAAAACTACTCGCCCTTTGAAGTAATAGCAGTAGTGAACACAAAATAAAACGAGAGCAAGTTTTTTCTCCAACATTCTTGACTGTCATACAAGTGTAAAAAGACATTAACCACTGTATGAGGCAACTAAGAAAAAACTACATGCTCTTTGCAAAAGAGGAGAGTGATTTTTTTTGACACTTTAACTGTCATACAAGTGCGGAAAGAAGTTACTGCTATGTAATACAACTACCCATCCATCCTTTTTCCATACCGCTTATCCTGGAGCCTCCCGCACCTGACTCGCACGGCTCCTCAGTACTGCGAGGCCGAAGTGCTAACCAGTTACTCACCGTGCCGCCCGTAATAAAACTAAAGTAAAACTATTCACTCTTTGATGCTATAGAAGTACCAAACTGAGAAAGAAGTAAAAAGTGTAACAAAAAGTTGTGTGTATGAACAAAACAAAAAAATGTATCACTTCCGTGTACTCGCCAGTAACAGAGAAATGTGCAGGGGTGGTTGGTACCTGCACATAGGAAGTTAAGCTCTTCACTTACTCGAAAAAGCCCTTTTAAATCTGCCTTTTGAAGCCTATATACATAAACACGCCATCCCTGTTCTCCCCATGTTTGCGTGGGTTTTTTCCGAGTACTTCAGCTTCCAACCACTTTCCCAAAACACACGTTAGGTCCGATGAAGACTCAAAATTTTCCATGGGCGTGAATGTGAGTGTGAATCCTTGTTTGGGAATGCCCTACGATTGACTGGCGACCAGTCCACGGCGTACTCCGCTTCTCACCCAAAGTCAGCTGAGATAGGCCACCTCAGCTCACCTGTGACCCTAATGAGGATAAATCGTATAGAAAGTAAATGGATGGTAAGTTCGTTTTCTGGTTTAATTTGCTGGAAAGGCATCATTTGTACTCAGTGTATTTCCTAAGGATTAAAAAGAACTGTAAGTGTAAGTCAGGTGAGGGAGGAGTGACAGATCAATTGTTTGAACTAGAAGCTTGGGGGCAGTTTTTACATTTGGTAAGAAAGAACACACACATATGCAGACAGGCACACTCATCATGCAAGCAGATAACAAATTAGCCTTCGAACGTCAAATCAATCACTCATTCAACCCACTCATTCAAATTGTACATTATATTTTGGTATGTGCACAGCATGCGCGCGCGCATACAGTAGAACATCGGAGATTTAAAAAAAAAAAAAAAAAGAATGAAAATCAATAAGCATAGCACAACTGGGTTGGTGTGGCCAGTAAAGTAATACAAAATTCCAGACTGTGCGAGAGTGTGTGCCGATGGACTGTAGATGAGGAAATCACAGGGGAGGGATGAATGAGAGGGGAAAAGAAAGGCAAGGGAACAAAAAGAGAAGGAGGAAGGGAAATGTGAACGGGCATTAGGGGGACAGAGCGGTGGGAGAGGACAGGTCATGTTTTCCTGCTTAAAAAAGGACGACGTGACAAAGAGAGAAATGGAAGGGCCCTAAAGACATATTGGTCATAAAATCGCATCGGCCAAAGATGTTAGTGTTTCTTCTGACCCTGACGGTATGTCAGTGCTTGACTGATTGCAATACAGATCAATAGCGCAGTCTACAATGGTCACAAAAGGAGCCAGTCAGGAGTGGCTTTGTATTTTATTTTTGTACATTTCTTTGTGCAAACACTTTCAGCTTTGGGTTAGATCATGAACAACAAAACTGTGACTTGACACTTCTTCCACGCCTCGTCTCTTATACACGGGGCTTCGGCGCCACCTTGTCCGCTCACCGACGACGTTCTCCAGCTCTTCTATCGAGTCCATGTTGCCACTCTTTCATCCCCTTCTTCTTTCCTCCTCTTCCAGTCACATCTTCCAACAGCGTCACCCTCCACGTCTTCCTTGCTCTGCCTCTTCCTCTTTTCCCTCCTGACGGCGTCCGTTTCATTGCTGTTCTGACAATTCTGGTGTCTGGTAGTCTCAGGATGTTCCGGCCAATTTCAACCATCGTTCTGCTACAATTTCTGTCAGCTTCGTCATTTTCGCTCTCTCTGGGACCTCTTGGTTTTTGATGTGGTCTGTGTATCTGATTTTCAGTATTTTTCTTAGGCATCGCTGATGGAAAACACCCAATTTATCGGCAATTCTTACTGTGTTTTTCCAGGCTGACGTAGATCGCCGTCGGCAACACGACGGTGCTCGAAATGTTTTCGTTTGTTTTACTGTTTCAACACTGTTGATGTCAACGAAAAACGTCTTCTGCTTTCCTCAGTCTGCAAACAACGTCCTTTTCCACATCACTTTTGCTATCGATTACACTGCCCAGGTCACTAGACCGATCTACAGTCTCCATTTATTGCTGTTCAATATTGATCTGTCGTGTCTGGTTTTGTAGTCGACCTGTTACACGCTGTTGTTGTCCCGCAATCACTTAACACTATTAACAATAGATTAATAATCATATTAAACTTGTTTTTTTTCCAAAAAAGGTTGGGATGGCTGCAATGTGCTAAACATCTATATATATTGATGACGTCATCGACGAATCCACTTCATTTCGAGTTTCATCACATTGCAGTCAACTACAAAAAAAATGTTGTCGTTCAACCGTTGGAAGACGTGCACGCTCGTTATGGCGACAACACTAACTAGTCCATCGAACGTGAATAGCAAATAAAAGACGATGGCCTGTCTCGCCTGTACAACAAGGATCTTTCAAGATTTGTGCTCTATTTGTCACACTGACCGCAGCATGCTCCACTTAAAGCCCATCACTTTGTCACTAAAGCCCATTCTCATGACAGAGGCGGGCTGGAGATGAGGGACGACACAAAATGACGAGCATTTGCAAGGACAAGATGCAGATTAAAAAGGTGCCAGGGAGATGTATGCGTGTGTGTTAATGGGGGCAAGGAGGCGTGGCACAGCATTAGGCAGCTGACGTCTCGCGCGACTGAAACGCCACTGCATATCACCATAGAAGCGAGGGCACCGTGCACGTTCACCTGCCTTGGCCGAGCGGGGCGGGGTCAGGCGAGATGGATGGCGGCAGTTAAGTGACACAAGCTAGGCATCGAAATCAAGTGCACTGCTAGAAGGAGAGCTTTTCATGGGCGGATGATTGATAGCGCAATCCGTGCACAGACTGGAGAGAGACTGTGTGTGTGTCTGTGTGTGCGTGTCAGAATGGTCTCGATTTCAATTTAAAAAGAACGTGTAGAATACATTTCTGACACTAGGGGCTGACTGTAAATATTTTCAGGGCGGGGCCTTAATCACAGACTTCGGTCAAAATCTCTTCTTACGATTAGTTATTACATGATATTTGTGTTTTAAAGGAGACTTTAATATGGATTTTTTTTCACAGTTAAAAACAGTTCTCAGTTAACGTTACGTCTGCGACACTCTTTTGTCAATATACCCTAAAGATAAGATTTATAGAAAACTGTATAGTGTACACACCCTATTTCTTGCCGAAATCAGGGCAATCCGTTTCAAGGGCAACTGTTTATACACCACATGGACACATTAACAATAAAATAATGCTAATCTGTACAATGCAGCTCAGCTTACCTTTTGGTTTTGAGATGATCGCAGGTGCATCACAAAGGTGGAGGATATGGGTGTTTCAGAAAAACTGTGTTTAAAGGGACTTTACTTTACTCCCATCCAGCGTTGAAATTGTGTATTGCATCCAAACGAATCCCTCAGTTTTTCAAAAACGTATTGCAACAACGGTAGCCGTCATATATCAAAAAACCTTGAAGAACAACAATACCGTCTAACACAACTCAATGAAAAAGTTAGCTTTAGGCTAATTTAGGCAGTATTGACCTAACTGTCGAGGACAAAGCTGGCAACTTCACCTTCAAGAAGGCAGACTGTCATGGCGCTCCCCTACTGGGTCACCATGTATAAATGAATCTAAAATTTTTCACTTAAGATCATTAGCCGAGGTCATAATACACCAATGATAAGACATATATAAACACAGACATCGATTTTGGCCAGTAAACAATTGAAAATCGTACGCAGTGTCCCTTTAAAGTTTCCATATTTTGGTTATTAAGACCTCCAGAGAGGGACTCTCTAACATGGACTGAGTATAAAAGTGTTAATTTCATTTCAACAAAACACCTTGGTTTTGTCATACTAGTGTCCAAACAAGGCCCCTCTGACAGCTACTTCTGTTTGACCCAGTTTTGTATCCGCTTTGTTCATATTTGGCCCCCTTTCCTTTGATTGGTTGCCTCCGTGTAGGAGACCCATCGAAGACCCAACCCTCATTATTTGTGAGAGCAGACGTTTGTTATGCTGACAGCACCGGCTCGGGGGCGGAGAGGTAGGTAGAGATCTTTGCTAGTGACGTAGATAAGGTTAAGAAATTCAAATGGCCGGATTTCAGGCTTCTCAGTAGAAAAACGTCTGTAATGCAAGAACGCATGGACAATTTTTAATTCATACTTCACGTTTACTGAGGCACCATAGAGCCAAAATGACATACCAAATACTAGAAAAAGTTGGTTTGGTAAAATATGGGACCTTTATGACAGTGTAGTCTGAGACAACAATATTTGTATACAATCAGTTAAACAGGTGTTGGTGTCATGCCCCGAGCCCAAACAAATGTACATTTTCACCAGGGTGTACACGACTGCAAAATGTTTTTGAGTAAAATATTTTTGGAGCAAAGAGGCAATTCATTTGCTCTATGAATAATGACGACAAACAAACTAACCAATTTCGAGAGGGCCTTCGCACATGCTGGTTCTCTGGCTCTAATAAGCACACAATTATGCTTGTCCTATCGCATATATTCTTCCCAGAAACACACATTTCTTGTTCTACCCTGCTCTTTGTCCCCACCTCCCAAGATAGTCCAGCTGGAGAAGAAAAATCTCAAACAAGGTCAGCCAGCAGACATTTATCCCCTCTGCGTTCGAGGACTCGTGCCAGCACATCAATTTCGCCGTAAGAAGGACGAGTGCATACAATTACAAAAGCAAGCCGTGATGGCTAAACGGAGCGTGAAAACGTCCAAGAGGCAGGCAATAAGCAAGCTTGGTACGAAATAAAGTGCCATACAGGCAGATACTTATCAAGAACTGGGAGTGGAGTGTGCACACACTTCATGTTTTGTGGAGCAGCTGCCAGCAAAAGTGAAAAACAACCCAATAAACATGTGTACTTTATATTAACTTTGGAAGTAGGTTGGAGTCCTGGTGAGGGGGCCACTCTCTAATTACAATACATAGCCCTTGTGGTCACTTTATCTACCTGGACTGTCTTTTCATTTGCACTCAAATTCTTTATGACCAACCTATAGAAATTCACTATGTCTGAATTTCCATATTTATAAAATTATGCAAAGAACATTACCGAAGGAGAGTTATTGCAGTATATTACGTAATAGGATGAAACAATTCTGCATACTGTTCAAATGCCCAACATAATCATTACTCCATAATCAGAATTTTCAATATTTGTTATTTTAATGTATTTATGTTCGTGTATTTCCTGTATCCACTATTGCTGCTGAAATCATGCTAATTTCCCAATTGTGGAGCTAATAAAGGTTATCTTCTTTTATATTATAAATTTGGATTCTATGAATATACTTTTAACCTTATAGGCCCCTGTTCTCAGGTGACACACGCGGGGACTTATTGATTCATTTCAGGTTTCGACGGCATTCTGTGTCGCTGTGTATTCATTTCTCCCCAGACACTTCATTTGCCTGCTATTTTGCTGCTCAAAGTTGGTTACTCTCCACTTTAACGTGGTTCCAGCCCAGACCTATGTGACAAGTGCACTGTATCAACCAAACACTTATTTCTGTATTTTGCGATTACATCACCATAGCTTAGCAATTAGCATGGCTTCTCCATCTTTCTCCTGTTAATTACTCCTCATCCTCCCTTCGTGATGACGGTACTTGTCAGAAGTGTATCTTATTCGGTGCCACGGAGACCATGATTAGTGACTTGACACCAGACGTGAACCGAACTTTCAACTCCATGGCACCGCATCTTGGCGCAAGATAACGTTCACTAAGCATTCCCCGATAGTACACGAACAGCGGCAAGCATGGAGTTTGGGCGACTGTTCAATGTGGATAGCCTATATCTTCACTCAGTGCTCCTACTTGTCAAACAGCACAAACAGATGAGGCTCAAACTTCAGTCACTAAAAGTTCAATACCAAGTCCAATATCAAATTCACGGGAATGGAACAAACAGGAAGTAGAAACCTACCAAAATCAAAGCAGTACCAGTGCTAAACAAGCAACACTGCCCGGTCAGCCAGATAACGACTGGTGGTCATTGCCTAGTGGCAGGACACAGGAACACTTGCTGGACAAAAGTACTTGGACAGTGTCAGTGTGTTTCTACTTTAAATAAGTCACGGTAACGTCCGGTGCATTCTACTTCTTCGCCTCTTACCAGCGGACGTGCATTCTCTACTGTCCGCAATTCTAATTAACAATGTATTTAATAGAGGTATAAATCTCCTGCTTGGGTGAAATTAAAAAAAAGGGAGATAATATAGTAATTGGAGTACAGAGTCAGTGGCATTGTCTAACATGTCCAAAAAGCCTCATTCACTCCTCCACCTTCTCCCTGCAGATTGGGAGCACATCTACCAGTATTTAATCATCGTAGACAGCTACCCTGAACTCCCTCTCACGATGGTGACTCATCTCTCTCTTCCGCTCTCTCTCCTCTGTGCTTGCCAAAAGTCGTCTGGATGGTAATTGTCATTCCGGCTGGGTAACGGGAATCCCCGCAGTCACGGAGTCCGTCCACGCCCAACCGGGTGACATTCAGCCGGCTGGAATAAACGAGCCTTGGAATCCCATGGTTGATGTATGCTGTTCTTTTGGTGATGAGCATTTGCAATGTTGTGTATGCGCCCAAACACATTCTCCCACGTGTTTGGAAGATTTTGTTATAGTCCAATGAAACAAAGGTACATCTTTTTGGCCATAATTCCAAAAGGTATGTTTGGTGAAAAGTGAAAACACAAAACTGCTTATCACCAAAAGAACACCATACTGTACATACAGGGAAGCATGGTGATGGTAGCATCATGGTACCATGATGGACTGCTTTTTGTCCACTGAAACTGGGGCCTTTGTCAAGTTAGAAAAGATGGACAAGAGAATTATGAACTGTTCTAAATAGCAGTCAGTGCACAAAACCTTCAGGCTTCTGCTAGAAAGCAAAACAAATTCATAAAAAAAAAATGTCAGGAAAAGCCTACAACAACATCTGTGGAAAAAAAGATTTATCTCGGTTTCACTTTTTTATAGCACAAAAACCTGGCATTTAAACAGACGTTGTGCAGACATTTTATATCAACCGTACATTAAAGCATTGGGCCACCTGACCATTACACCCACATGAAGAGAAAATGCAAGAAAAATGGGTTTTGTCCACCCTTTTTGCAGCTACCACTCTTCTTCCACTATCAACAAGATTTTAGAGTGTCTTTCAGAACAAGCCCTTCCCCTGAGCCTGATCAATCAATTGATTAATAGTGTCGGGAGTTAATAGTGTACTCTCATGCCCTCACTGAAGATCTTACAGAAACATCCTAGTCTATAATGAATTTGGAGAAACAGTAAGTGGTCATGTATGTGTGCTCACTGCAGTGTAAGCGAATTTACAAGCTTCTTAGCGGTGACATAACTCTTCCTAACAGGGTAGCCCCGCAATCTCATTACTGGTCCACAATCACCTCCGAGACTAACGACGTTCGCATCGGCTCTGGGTTCGACCCGTGTGTGTGTGTGTGTGAGGGAAGGCCTTCCTCCTACGTGACATCCATGCCTATCCCCACCTTGGCTCACCTTGCTACTGCAGCAGACCAATTTTCTTCCCCTCACAGCCTCCATCGTCCTTCCCTTCCCTCTCAGGCGACGTATTCCTGCTGCAACGCTTAAGCCAGGTGAGTCAGCGATTGAGAGGTTGGTGGACAGAATGTTTAGACTGGATGAAAACAGACAAAAGAGGAAATCACAAGGATAAAATGGACCAAGTTTGGGGATCAAATGAGGACACTGTGAGTTTTGGTGATAAAGCTCGTCATGTATCCACCCAGCCAGTTTCGATAGAGCTTGTCCTCATTAAGGTCATGCGGCATGCCTAAGCTGGAAAATATCGCAGCTGACTTTAGGCAACCGCAGAGGTACACCCTTTACTGGTCGACAGTCAACTGCAGGGCACATACAGTGGATATAAAAACACACACACAATAATATATCACATCACAAAAAAAAATATATGCACCATTAGTAGGAGCTATAAACTGTAATTGACAACAAATTATTTTTGAGAGGGGAAGTAAAAAATAATAAACCGGGATAATGTGATTGCTGAGTGCGCACCCTCTTATAACTGGGGATGTGACTGCATTCAGAATTAACCAATCACATTTAAACTTCTTAAATGGGAGCCAGCACACAACTGCTACATTTAAAGTGTCTGATTAAACCCAAATAAAGTTCAGATGTTTACAAGCCATGGTCTTCCACAGCACATTACACATACACAATGTGGAAAAGGTTTTGAAATGATTTAGCTTTGTCCAATTTTTTTATATCACATAAACTTGCCATTTGAACATTTCCATATTCACTGTAGGGACAAAAAAACCCATTGACTAACATTCAAACCTATGGACAATTTTGACTCTTCAATGAAACAAGCGTGTTTTTGGAGTGTGGGAGGAAGCATCAGCACATGAAGAAAACGCACGTAAGCACGGAGAGAACATGCACAATTCCATACAGGACCTGAGATTCAAACCCAGATTGTCGGAACTGTGAGGCAGACGTGACAACCATTACCCTACCATACATGCCCCTATACCGCTGAGCCCTTTCTTTACGACTTTATCAATACTTTTAAATTCCTGTCCCCAAAGACGCATCATTTCTCTCCAAAGCTGCAAAAACAATTGTAGGTGCCGTAAAAAGGCTGATTATTTGTTGTATATTTATGACTACACTGTGTATGTGAACATCTTTGGTGCAGTGTTAGCACATACTGCAATGTAAAGATATTGGGAAACCTCCAGTGGGTATAGCTAAGCTTATTACAAAAGTGAATGAATAAAGGGAGCAAGGCCAGCATTGGCTGTCCTCCCAAAGGTGGAGAGATGGATAGTTGTACTTTTGCTTTACTGAAAATAAAACACGCCCTTGCTGGAGTCATTCATGTCTTCAGTGGCCGAGAAAGAAAGTGGCAAATGATGAGGTCACAAGAAATGAGTTGACGCATGTAGTCAACGCATGAACACGCACACTTTTTTTTTTTTTACTTCAAAATGGCATCGCACATTTTCCATTCAACTTCATATACTTTACACAATCATCTAACGTAGCTCCTTTTTATTTCATTAAACCATCATTTTGGGTTCTCTTTGTAGATGTGCTGGTTGATCATCTGGACCACCCCGTTAGAAATATTTTTTTGTGACACAAGCCCCGGAACTTTTCTGGCAAAATAAAGATGATTCTGATTCTGATAACGCGTACAATGGCAGCTGCATCAAATATCCTGCAGTGATCATTTCCGATTGACACCGTCAGTGAGGTATTTCATCCCACCGGTTTTCTTTTGCACTCAAATTTCCGAATTTGCTTTACAGGTTCTTTTAATAGCATTATTTTGGTGGACATAGATGATGCTCTAATCTATTGGTAAACAAAGCAGGCTTTTAATAGAGACAAGATTATGTGTGCATGTTTATTGCACAAAAACACTCTAGAACTATTCTGAATCTTCAATGCATCAGCATTCATTGTATATTCCTCCAATGGCTGAAGCAGTTGCTAGGTGCATAGAATATATTTACACTTGTTTCATCACATTATGTGTGCAGATGGATGTTGTCGAGCTCAACATGGCCACCCTGTCGTAATTAACTATCAACTGATATAAACCTTTCAGAAATTTCAAATAGATTTGTTAAACAGTACAGTCAGCTTGCTAACTGAATCTTGTTACTAAGTGAAGGTGATCAAGTGTTTATAGAAGGTTAACTAGAGCAGTGCAAATACACACAAATATCAGTGTCTGCCTTTCCTTGGCACGCTTTGTCGTCCTCCACCTGTGTTGCATTGCCTGCCATCTTTCTCCTTGTGCCTACGGGCCATCTGAGAATGGGCACAAAAAGGACTGAAACAGGTGAATGGCTCACTTTTGTTTGCATATTAATGTGATGTAAGACAACACAAAAACAATGCAAAGATCTTCTCGAGAGTCTTTAGAAATAAAGGCTCTGACCCGTGTGTGGGTGTGAAGGTTAGATATTCTGTTTTTAGAGAGAACTGCAACATGGAAACTAAGTCGCAACTGCTTCCTTCAGCCGTCTTGCAAGCTGATGATATACATGTGAGCATCACACTGATGTACAAAATACATCACTGGGGGTGCTAACAGTTGCTAAAAGGAGGTTCAGTGTGGTTTGCTCAACAGAAATATTCCGATCCCAGTGACCTGTATAGTGTACCTTCACAAAGGTGATTTTCTATACAGTGATGGTGTATAATTAAACAGTTTTACAGAAGTGGAGAAGTACTTTATCATTGAAGGGGGAGGAAACAGTTTAACTTAGGAGGTATGAATCTACATTTTTGTTTTTTAGTTCGCCTTTATACAGCAAAATTTATTTGAAATTAAAGCAGTCGTTGTGTGATACAAGCTTAGACTTTCAGCTTTTTAATTCAGATGTTTTAAAAGAATACCATTTTCCATTCTAGGCTAATCATTTTATACCACCATTTTCAGACAGTTGACAAGTTTGCAAGGCACAAACCACGTCTAACATTCGTGAACATGAGAGACAGATGACATCTAAAAATGTTGTGGAATCAGATTCTTTGAGAGACAAAACCAATGTCAAGTTGTTTTATGATGGGAAGAAACATTTGATTAAGAGGAACAGCTCATGATCCAAAGCATACCACATCATGTGTTAAACATGGTGGAGGCAGTGTTATGCCATGGCCATGTACTGGATGGCTGCTCAGTGTTTATTGATTATGTGACAGCTGACAGAAGTAAGATGAATTGTGTGGTATGCATCTATGTGTATATATCCTAACATAGCTAATAATCTAGATGTTCCCATAGATGACTGCAAAAGCAACTAAACACACATGCAAATAAAAGGAATATTCTTTTTTAGCCAAGCCAGTGGTTTGGTTTCAAGCCAACTGAAGTTGCTATTTATTTAAAAAGTGAAAGCTACAAAACCCACAAACAAGCAGCAAATGAAGGCGTGGATGTCCATGGGCTGCAGACTAAACACACTCTTTGACTACAAAGGCTTTGCCTCCAAGTATTAAACATTACGGTTAGATTTACATGTGACTTTGTACCAACACTTCATTTATACACATGGTGCATCAGTCTAAATTCTGAAAAGCCGTATTTTTATGCAAGTTCAATTAAAAGCTGAAAGTCTTCACTTCAACCACATTGCTTTATGTCAAATGAATTGAAGTGGTTTGTAAAGGCAAACTCATAAAACCTGTGTCATTGTCCAACAAACAGTGTAAACACCAAAGTAACGCCGCTTATTCCATCAATTGAATCATTTATTTATCATATACAACATACAAATTAAACAATAGTAATTGTGTTAGTAATACTTCATAATCAAAGCCATACAATACAACATAATAAATACTCATTAAGCAATGGCGGGAAGGCATACTGGTAAACACTGTGTGCTTATCAATCAAAGCAAAAGGCTAAATGAGGGCACAGGTGGTTGTGTTTGTTTCAGTCACCTGGCGTGCTTCCACACTTGGCATCAACGTCTCATCCATCACCGTTGAAAAACAAACATTCACTGTGACCAAAAACATCTATTTCTTTGTGCTTACTTTTTTGGGAAACACCCCAAACATACAAAACACACCAGAAGTAACAACCCCTTGGCTCCGATTCAATTGGATAGAAAAAGTCTACACATCCCTGTTCAAATGTCAGCATTTTCTGATTTTCAAAAATGAGACCAAGATAAATCACGTCAAAACATTTTCCACCATTAAGATGGGCAATACTTTGTACGACACAATTGCGAAGAAAAACAAAAAAATGAGATAGTGATGTAAAAATAAACTGAAGGAATGTGGCTGCACAAGTGTGCAAACCCTCTTGTAACAGGGATGTGGCTGTGTTCAGATAACATTCATTTTATTTCCCATCTCAAAACGGTTAAAAGAACTGTTCAATCGAGTTGTACAGGTTAGTCACATAAATGGTGAAAATGATTTATCTTGGTCTCATTTTTTATATTACAGAAACATGGCATTTGAACAGAGGTGTGTAGACTCTAGATCCACTGCAGTTAGCATCAGATGTGATGTTTCAACAGCGCAACCGCTAAGGTCGCACAATTTGAAATTAGGACAATTTTTTGGGGGGTAAAGGCGCCTCTAAATTAACACAAAAGGTCAGAGTTCAAACTGTCTTCGTGCAGGACATCACACAAAGAATTCGGTTCCGCCTAAGAGTCGTAACTGAGACTGCGCCTTTTAATACGCCTATGGTCGTGAAAATACGGTAATCCAAAAGAACAAGCCATAACAAATGGTATTAGTGAAGATGTGCAGGACAAAACTAGAGGTATTCTATAAAAGGTCTAGGTAGGTTTTTTTTTTTTTTTTTTTAAACAACTGAGAAATCAGAATTAATTTTATAAGGCTGCAACACAATTAATTTTGCCTTTAAGACAGTTTTTATGGTTTACAGGTTGTGCACTTGTACAAAAGTAGTTACAGTGTCACTTAACAAAATTGTGCACAGTTAATAAAGCCTTTATGACGACCACAGTTTGATCTTGGAAAAGACTGTTTGTATTCCTTCGTATAGGAACAATTGTTCTGAATTTAAGGTGGGGGGAGGGGGGTAAGTCCTGTGAATGACTGTGTTTTCATCTTAGAGGTTGCATTGTACTTGGATAAAGCGCTGAGCTCTTAAAGCCCAGTATTAAGGCATTTAATTAATAAATTATAATAATGAAAAATATTCATGCATTTGACATCACACTATATGTACTAAGGAATTGAGAAACACATTGATGGAACAACAGCTAATTGGGTTAGACCCCTTATTCCCTCAGAATCTTTATTTTTAATTTTAATCAAGAGATTTTAGACAATTCTTTGTGCGACTTTGTGGAAACAGCTTGCGGAAGGCCCTCGCTCAATGTTCTTGTCGATCAATGATAACAATTGCCACCGACACATTCCAAAATCTTGTTGCAGATAGTCTACCGAACAGGTCAAGCTGCTATGGTTGCAAAGAAAGACCAACTTCAACTTTCTTTTTTCTACATTCTGTGAATGTGAGTCTGGTATCCCAATAAGTTCTTCAAATGTTTTCTCATCAAAACTTAATTACAAGGCTGCAGTGAGATTACAAATTTAATTAGCTAATAAATTCTTAATTACGCGTTTCTTCGAGAGGATTAGCACAGCAATGCAATCTTACATGTAAACTAAATGATCGATGATGATTGTGATGACAAATGCTATAAAAATAGTGTAACATGGGGAGAGTGATCAGTCTAGAAAGGCTACAAAACAGATAAATCAACAATTGCATTGAAGTGCATGTCTGGGATGCTCGGCGAGCTACTTTTGCCTAAAGGCTGAGGTTCTATGTTCTCTGTACGGTTTATCCACACTGTCACCATACATTGGAAGAATAAATCACACATGGCAAGTAAAGGTGGTGCAAGACCACAAAAAACAGTCAAGTAAATCTAAATCATTTTTTCAGTAACATTGTCTAACCAGCAAAAGCTTGGAAGCAAAAAGGCATTCTTTCGGGGAAGCCTAAACCCCTACAACCTTATAATACCACTTTATTCATTAAGAGGCAACAGCAAGGCGTTTGTATTTTCTTTTTTCTTTTTTGTGAATTCTGAGATGAGGAAAAATGGGCAGTGTCAGCTAAATTGTAGCTGTTACTATTTTTTTGTCCAACTTTTCCGCTCAGTCTTCAAGTATGGCACAAAATGTGGTTTCCCCAAATAACAAAAAAACCTGCATACACTGGCACTTTTTAAACAGTAAATTGAGAGAATAAACAAAGGAGTATTAAAAAGCCATTTGCACAGAAAAATACAAGGCAAAATGTTATATGAGAAATATATGAGAATAAACAAGTTAACCGTTGTGAGAATAAAGTTGTTATGTGGAAAAAAAACAGTAATGCTGTGAAACTAAAGTTGTAAAGTTAATAAAAAGTTGTAAAATCCGGTAATTTTTTTATAGCGCTCGTCCTCATTAAGGTCGTTGGTGACTTTCACAGCCGACTTTGGACGAGAGGCGGGTACACCCCGGACTCTTTTGAAGTCTTCAATTATCCTAAAAAAAAAAAAAAAAAAAACGCAAGCATGTGGAGAACATGCAAACTCCAAACTAGAAGACCAGAACAGAGATTCGAGCTTCAGAACTGAGGCAGACGTGCCACTAGGCTACTTTGCTGCTTAAATTGTCATCTATATGTGTAGCTTCACCGCTTGTGTTCAAATATTTCTATAGTTCTAGTTCTCCAGTAGCTCGTCAATGGCGTTTTACATTGTGTGTTTGCATCAAACTAGCAGAGATTCTTAAGGCAAAGTTGTGCGGTTGTTTTAAATAAGAAATGTGTAATTGTCTTTGCTTTATATTTAGTTACACAGTAAACTACAATTGGTTATGGCAATAAACAGCTTGACGTCTCTTTTTTGACAACTTGTTTACTAACTGCCAAACTACTGCTTGTTGTGAAGTGAGTTGAGAGAGAGAACAAAAAAAAAAAAAAACGTCTGATATCTCCAAAAACTCTCCTAAGTCACTGTATTTGATTTTAGTTGTGTTAGTTTAAAATTCCAATACGCACAGTAAGATTTAGGTCAGTGTTAGTGCAGTGGTTCAATCCCATGACAGCATGGGTTCAGTTCCCACTCTGAGTGAGATTGTAAATGGTTGTCTGCCTCTATATGTGCCTTGTGGTGGATTAGCCACTAGTCCAGGGTGTAGTTAGTCCACCATTCGCCCAAAGCTAGCTGGGATCGGCTCCAGCTCCCTACAACGCTGAACAAGATAAGCGGTTACAGAAAATGAATGGATAGACTGTGACAGAAAGTGCTTTTAGTGAGCTTTCACTGTGTTTCAGTCATAATTCTACGACTTCTCAATGTAATCGTTTTTTGTCTTTTCAGTTTGGCCCTAATACTCTTTCATATAAATTACCTTGTGACACTATTGCAATTTCTTCGCTTCTTGACTGATGCGATCCATTCAAAGTTAAGATTATCTCAATATGAGAAACGACGATGGTTGGGAATGAGCGAGACGACGCTGAAAGCAGGTTAATCAAGAGTCACGCGGTAGAGAAAGGAGTGTAAATGAGGCCAACGGTGGTCTAATGTTCCTTCGTTATTGCACTCATCACTTGGTGGAACGTTTAGAAAGTACTTCCTGATTGGCTGAGATGCTCAGTGAGTGTTCGTGGTCGGAGACTGCATTGACACGTCGAATACTTCTTTCGTCCAGTTCTTCATCCTGAGGATTTGCAACAAAGTTCATTAAGAGGTCTTGACATCATAAAAAGAGACAAAATTGTCAATTTTGAATTCATACTCTATGTACTGTGATGGTGATTTCAAAACAAACAATTTCATGAATAAATTCCCTCATTCTTGTAATAGGTCCCAATGGGAAAATAAGTTGCATTAAATGTAACAAAATATAATGACTATTATTTGTTAAATTATATATCAATAGTATCATTAAATAAGATGTTGAAAAAGTCAGAAATTAATAATTAGCATTAATTATAACATTTAACATTACGCTAGAAGTTTTTTCAGAAAAATGTATTACTCATAAATTATATATATATATATATATATACATATATATATATACATATATATAAGACATTAATTTAACTTATCTAAAAATGTGACAAATAAAATGGCATAATTTACTGCAATTCTTATAGCATTTGCGTGAATAAAGTTGTAATGTCAGATAAGTTAACAATATTATTAGTCATATTACAAGAATAAAATCGGAACATTAAACGATAAATGCCATATTATTAGGAGAATAAAGTCATAGGTTTTTTTTTTTGTTTGTTTTTTTTTTTTAAATGTTGAATCTGAATTTTTTTTTTTAATCAAATCAAAATTATGATTCAACAAAAATAAAAAATTAAGAATATGTTTTTTAAAGTTACAAAATGAAATATAACTCAAACGATGACAAATATGTTGAATTCCAATGCGTGGCCTATCAAGCGTTTTTTCTTTTCCACCGTATAAGGTTTGGCTCCCTCCAAAGCAATTTGCGTATAAATAATCTGATAATCCAGTACATGTGAGGGACAGTTTCCGTTTTAACTTAAACTTCTTGTTGTCAAATGTGCCTTAAAATTGTGAACATGAGACATGAGCAGTTGTAGTGCTTGAAAGAGATCACCCGCCCGTATAACCGGAGGCCCGCACCGTGTCCGCAGTCTCCTCCCCTTCAGTATGCTCTCCAAAGTGACCGTATAGCTCCAGGTCAGACAGTGCGCTCTCCACTGCCTCCTCGTCATAGTCAGTTTGGTAGTCTGACTCCTCTGACGGGGAGGGAGGTGAGGACAGGAGAAAAAAAAGATCAGATTGTGGAGCTGTTGGAGAAGCGGGCAAGCGTGGAGAAGGGGACAGATGGAAGTGAATGTGCAAGTGAAGTCAGAAGAGCAGAGAAGAATGAGAAACAGTCTATGATTGGATGAATTCACACCATTGCTGCAGTGAAACCAAGTATGGCACTTATTGCTTTTGCTTCATTTGGAAATACGGTGGAACCTCTAAAGTCAAACGACCTTGAGGTTTTAACCATTTTTTGTGAAAATAAGACCACTTCAGAGTCACACAAGAGGCTCGCCGCACCCGAACGATGCTGAAATGTCAGGTAGTTTAGCTAGTAGTTTTCATTAGTGGTCAACCATTGGCAACTAGTTTTGCTGCAATTCAAAATTTGAGACCAATGACCAGTGTTGCAATGTCACAATTGTAACGGGCAATCACAAATGTCATGATATATCACATGAGCTTTCAAAACTAAAATGACCTTTCTGGGTATGACACGAGATCCAGCCAGTCGCTGCTAAGCCGTACCAATACAAAATATACTGTATATAGTGTATATCTTGTGATTTACAGTAACTCTTAATTCTATTCATAATTTCATATGTACTACCTGTAGTTCAAATGAAAAGCGTGGAGAGTCGCTCAAATGCACGAGCGCTTTCACAACAAAAATTACGTTTGAGTATGAAGCGAGATCCAATTGGCCACTCACAAGCCGTACCAATACAGTAATATAATAATAATACAAATAATATAAATAATAATAATAATATCTCGCATCTTGTAAAAATCGCTGTAGAAAATGAATGGATTGTTGACTAATTTTTACTCTTTAATAATGTCACATCTACAACTCAACTCACGTTCAGTTTAGATTGAGTGCTTGATTTTTATGTCTTGTACACTGAAAAAACAAACACTGCATAACTTGAAAAAATGTAAGCTGTCACATTTGAGATGTTAGCTTTGATTCAATGAAAATGATATATTTTCTGTATCCTGAAAGTTTTAATTTCATGTAAACCATGTATTGAAAGTTGGAACAATCACCCGTGTTAGTCAAAACATTAGGTCTTGTTAATTTAGCTTGAGTTGGTTTAAAAGCACGGCAGCAAGTTTCATTGCTCATACACATTCATACTCATTCATGCTTCACACAATGCACCGGCTTTTACTGTTGTTATTTAACAACGTTTATGGTGTTTTCTGGTTTATTTGAGAGAAATATATACGTTTAAGAAGCAGCTCCTCCCGTCCCCAGTAGGCTAGCGTCTACCTGGCCTGAACTCTCCGGACAAGTGTGTTGGATTCGAGGGCTAATATCACGTCCAGTCAAGGACAGATACACGCTTAAAAACAAAGAACTTTAAACTAGCCGTAACATTACCAAAATGCAAAGTTTATTAAATGTTCTTACCAATGTCAAGGTCGCTCCTTCCAAGTCCACAATGCACGCGCAAGAAATTCAAGAAAATCGTTTGGTCAAAATGAAATATTTCAGTAAAGCAGCAGCAGGAAATTTAAATTACAGTTAAGTAAAAAATACATTTACGTCACTTGAAAACAATTT
Organism: Phyllopteryx taeniolatus; assembly: GCF_024500385.1. NCBI lineage: Eukaryota > Metazoa > Chordata > Actinopteri > Syngnathiformes > Syngnathidae > Phyllopteryx > Phyllopteryx taeniolatus. The sequence goes on along the minus strand of NC_084516.1, from coordinate 7,669,610 downwards.
TTATTACAATTGAATAAAAAAGTAAATTAAAGGAATGACAGCTTTTTTTCCCAGTGTAAATAACCATTACATGAAGTTTGCTTTAAAAGCCCTCATCCAATGTCGCCGTAAAGTCACATTGGTGGCAGTAGCCCATCATGTGGTTCATCAAAACCTCGCTAACCACGAGACTCTTTTCACAAGTCTTAATTCTGATGAGGTCAGAATGCGAATGGTTGTTTGTTTCTATGTGCCCTGCGATAGGCCGGCAACCAGTTCAGGGTGTACCCCACAAAATTTTAGAGTTTCGACCGGTATCATGTCGGACCTAAGTCCACCAAGTATCAGAAAAAAAAAAGAGAGAAGAATTTATGCCTGAAGTTACGTGACGTAAACAGACCAGCATTCTAAGCAGTAAGACTTAGTAAAGGTGTGTTTTATTGTTTTTGTTTTACTTACAGTGGTTAACATATTTGCACGTTAATCAAGGAAGTTAAAAAGTTATTAAAAATGGATTTCCTGTACAGTTTTTTAATGACCCAAGAACACATTATTTGTATTGTCATAATTTCCTATAGAAAAACTTTTATCCAACGAAATGGGAGGTATATCGGCTTCCGGGAAGGGATCGTGTTAGACCTTGGTGGTTTCACTGTAAAAATTTACAGTTTTTGTCTTTATTTTTCACATGCTGGTTGCAAGAGGCAAGAAGTGAATTAGTCGAGCACTCTCTATAGAAGAAGGACGAAACAAGGATATAGAATAGTATCCGCATGCATGCATGCATGTGTAATATGACTGTACTTGGATTTGCACATGCTAAAATGAAAGAGGATGACTTCAGGTGGGGAAAATAAAGTGAATGCTTGTGTGTGAGTGAGTGGTTTTACCATCCACCAGGGCAGGTTTGACAGGCTCAATGCGGGATACGATTTCAGCCAAGTCAGTAAAGGAAGCGTTGGGGCATGTCAAAACCTGAAAGCCACAAAGACAACCTTAGTGAATGAGAAATAAAAGGCACAGACCTGCGCCAAGGCTTACACATGCATCATGTGAAAATTCAATGACTACTATCCATCCATTTTGACTGGAGTCTTTCACAGCTGACTGCAGTGATGTGAACTCTGTATCGGTCTATCGTGGTGAAGAAGGAGCTGAGCCGAAAGGCAAAGCTCTCGATTTACCGGTCGAGCTACGTTCCTACCCTCACCTAGGGTCACGAGCTGTGGGTCGTGACCAAACACAACGAACAAGATCGAAGAAACAAGCGGCTGAAATGAGTTTCTGCCACAAGGTGTCCAGGCTCTCCCTTAGAGATAGGGTGAGAAGCTCGGTCATCCGGGACGCCTCCCTGTTGAGGTGTTCCAGGCACGTCTCATCGGGAGGAGGCCACAGGGACAAACCAGGACATGCTGGAGAGACTATGTCTCTCGGCTGGCCTGGGAACGCCTCGGGATCCCCCCCGGAAGAGCTGGACGAAGTGTCTGGGGAGAGGGTAGTCCGAGCTTCCCTGCTTAAGCTGCTGCCCCCGCGACCCGACCCGAGATAATCGGAGGAAAATGGATGGATGGATCTCTCCATACATTTTCTATAGTGCTTGCCCTCATATCAGTCGAGGTTGAGCTGGTGCCTCTTCCAGCTGACTTGGGGCAAGACGCCGAGTACAACCCCTGGACCGGTTGCCGGTCAATCGCAGATCACATGTAGACAACCATTTACACTTACATTCACACCTATGGACCACTTAATGAGTCTTTAGTTAACATAACAAGCATGTTTTGGGAATGTGGGAGGAATTCATTTGAAATTAGCTATATGGCCAATCAGACTATAGCGCACTCATTCAAGTACTTAACCCAAGAAAACTTTCAGTAAGTTCAGTAACAAAGTAAAATATACTTTACTTTCAGTAAATTTCACTTTTCATTGTCTTTACTATTCAAATTTGGTTGCTTTCCTTTTCAATGGCTACCCAAAAGGGGTTTGTGACATGTGGGGAATCACTGTGCACAATTTGGCTGTTTTAATTGTTATTTTTCCATTTTCTCTCAGTGTTAGGAAATGCAACGCAAAACTACTTTTTCTTGACAAAGAAAACATGGCGAAACCACTATATGTCGCATCTGTTTACCCCCAAAGAGTCGCAAGAGTCTCATTAACTGCATGCGTGGGATGGCTATTGTTTGAAATCAATGTGTGGCAGAAAGAAAGAAAATACGATTTATATATAAAACATTGTCAACGAGGATTCTTTCCAAGCATGTATTTCTGCTTACACTATTGTTCGTTTGCTGCAGTTGTGACGACAACAAGAGTCCACTTTCGTTCTTAAGGCAACAGAAAAAGTAGTCATAACACTTCAGGCTGACTAGACCTTTGTAACAAAAAGTGTATTTTTGGTGCTGTCTGATAGCAGGTCAGATAACAATATTGTGATTTGTGATATAACAGAAAATAAAAGCCACCGAGAGCCCTAAGCTGGAGAGCTGCGAGGCACTTTTGGCGCAAAAACAGAGTGCAGCATAAAAGCTGATTACAATTGGTCTTGAAATGCTGGGAAAAAAAGCCAATTATTGATGGAACGCATCATCAAAATGTCAAGTCTGCTTGGTCCTGCTGGAATTATGTATTAAAGCGCAGCACTAAAAATCCAGCCGTAAAGGATTGTGATGTAAGACACAAAGAAGGCCAAGTGACCAAATGGGTTCTCACATTGTTCTTGCATTGCGTGTTGTGAAACTCCTCCTGGTGTCTGTCTTTCAGCATTTTCTCCACCACGCCACTGCGACTCCACACATCAAACACAGTCTTGCCGTGCTGGTACCCCACCTCCTAACGTGACACAGACATGTTTTTTGTTTGTTTCTTTTAATTAATTAAAACAATTAAGCACATGATGACAGCGTTTACATAAACATACAGCAATCTCATCGAACTTCCCAAACTCCAGTGTCCGGTATCTGTCAATGGGGGGTCGGATATACTCGCAGTAGTCGCTGTTCTTCACTGACTCCAGGTGTCGAACGCAGCACACGTAAGCCAAGCGGGTCTGAATCTCCGCCATGTTCAACACCTGAGCACACACACCAGTGAGAAACGGCTCTAAAATTAACCCTCCAATGAAAATTGCACTCATAAAGCCCAGCTTAGGTCAAATATATTTATTTTGAATCAAACCATTACCTTGACTTTCTCTGCTAGGGGGTTGAGGCGTTTCCATAGCAGCCACCAGCCTGACAGCGAATCGCCGTAATTAGTGAGGTTGGTTTCATCGCGGCTGCCCACGTCGATAGCAATCACCACTTTGGCCCCCATGGAGCGTGCGACATCAGCTGGCAGTGACCAAAAATAATATGAGTTGAAATCAAGTTGAAAGTTGAAAAGGTCTTTGAAGAGATCAAAAACTAAGGTAGGGACATATCATGAAAGACCTGGCAGGTTGTTGATGTAGCCTCCATCCATAAGTAGGTGTCCATCTTTTGGGTCACAGAGAGGAGGCAGATACCCTGACAGAGACATGCTAGCACGAACATACCTCCATAGAGAACCTTAAAATGAAAGCAGAACAGTTTAATGCTTACACCGCGAACAACTGAAATATAGCCCTCTAACCTCAGTTAGGGGCTTTCTTGCATTTCAAAATAGTTGTGGGAAACAGTGAACACATATTGACAGAGCCACACTAACAAATAGAAGAGAACAAGGTTCTCCTGTATTTATCAGCACAATGCGAAATTTTATTCAGGTGACTGAGGGCAGCAAGAAAATGGACCGCTGCAGCTAAATGGAGACTGCAGAATATAATACTCCAGAGTCCAGAGTTATGGCACTGCAACAGGGTAAACTTGAATTATTATGGGTGTTAATTTTTGTTAATTTTTAGCAGTGTATCCTCAAATGTGACAATGACACCGTAGTACCTGATGTTACCAAAGGAAAACCAACTGTGAGTAGAACCCCGATAAGCAAATTCTTTTTTTTTTTTTTTTTTTTTTAATATAAAGGTCCCATACTTAATCAAACCAACTTTTTCTAGTATTTGGGTTATATTGGTTCTGTGGTGCCTCAGTGAAATATCAGATACGTGAAATATGAATTTAAATCGTCCTGCATTCCTGAGTTCCAGACGTTTTTCTGTCGAGAGGCCTGAAATCAGGTCATTTGAATTTCTCGAGCTTATCTGCGTCACTAGCGAAGAGCTGCGCCTACCTCTCCGCTCCTAAGCCAGGGCTGTCAACATAACAAACACGTACAAGTGGGTCTTCGACATGGAAGCAACCAATCAGAGGAAAGGGGGCCAAATATGGACAAAGCGGATACAAAACTGGGTCAAACAGAAGTAGCTGTAAGAGAGGCCTTTTCTGGACACTTGTATGACAAAACCAAGGTGTTTTTCTAATGAAATTGATACTTTTATACTAAGTCCATGTTAGAGAGTCACTCTATGGAGGTCTAAACAGCCTAAATATGGGACCTTTAATATATTTTTGGCGAACTTCAGCCAAAGGTTAGGTTTCAGTGTTTGTGTGTACACAGGGAAGTGGTATGTTTTTTTTTTTAAGGGATGGGGGGGCTTTGTGTATTTTTCAGGTGTCACAGTGAGTTCCATGTGCCTATTTTTAGTTTCTTCAGGGGCAGCAGAGTGGATAGTACATCTGCCTCACATTTCAGGTTTCTAATCTCGGCCTTCTTGTGTGGAGTTTGCATGTTCTGCCTTTCGTCGAGTCAGCTGGGATAGGCTCTGGTTCTCCTGCAACTCTAATAAGGATAAGCACTACAGAAAATGGATGGATGGAATTTCTTCAGTCTTCTGATTGGCTAAAATGGATTAACAGTGAGGAGTACTAGTGTAACCTCTTTCTTTGGCATGCACTTACACATTATGAATGCATTGTCATGTAGACAGAGCTGTGTTTAATAAAATATTGTTGGTGCGGAAAAACTTTTTTTGCACCCCAGAATGGGTACCAGAGTTTGTGTGGACGTAGCCTTCAACACCTACCATCAGTGTGCACTCTCATTGCAGAGGCACTAATGTCAGCTGTGATATTGAAATATGGTATCCAAAGGTCCTGTATGCACAAACACAAACAGGTAGCAGGTTTAAATTCTTCATCTTGGCACTAGTCAATCCTCCTTTCTGTAATTTGTTTGTCATTGTATTGGAGCGGCATTCGAATCACTTCAGCTCACCTCAATTTGCTTGCTCTTAAAAACATTGCTGATACCAGAGTTGAAGGCCGCGCCAGAGAACATGGAGGTGACAGGGTATGTTAAATCTAGAACCTTTTTGAAAACTGAAGTCATTTCCTACATGGAGAGAAAGTCAAAATCAGGGTTGTTTTCTTCCATATCAAACAGAAACAGGATTTACTCAAGCTCAGCACTTTCATTTAAGGTAAAGTAGAATCTGCCATATTGTTTATGGGATTTGTTTCCATTTTTATTTCTTTTACCAGATGCACGCAAGAGCTTACCGTCGGGCTTCTTAATGTACTTTCATTACCTATGTTAAAAAAAAAGTATTTCAGAAGAGCAATCTGTTTAGATGTTTTGTCCATCCCCCCTGGCTGAGGATAAGAGACTCTTGCTAAAGTAGAGCTCATGCTTGCACAGTCACGAATCAGCACCTAGGACAGAGCCATAGAGGGATGGGACAGATAGAATTGACCCGTGAGGTCTCTCCACTTGCAGACCTAACTGCAGCATACTGCAAAAACCCAAATATAGTTGCATTAAAAGAACCAATGCAACCTTCATATGTCATTGGAGTTGAAATGATTTCCTGTTAAGAGGCACCTTCACAAAGATGTACTGTCAACATCCTGTAAAAAGTTACAAAACAAAAAAAGATAAAACCACTTGAAATAATTCTCTCGGAGGAGGAGCCGAATATTAATGTGCTCATTCAACCCACATAAACAATTTGTTTGCTGCATTCATCTTCATGGAGATGATTTCAAGTATAGCATCAAGGGAGAAATCCCCAAGCACTGCAAGTCAACCAGCATGACGCAAATTCCCGGGGACGATGTGATAATCATCAAAGTTTCACCATAATTCATTCCAGCATCTTCACTTAATGAAGATGGAAATGGGGCTTTAAATGGCCTTTTGGTGTATGTCTGGAATATGACTTGGGATGCTCTCTGGTGTCATGATTAAAATATGGCTCCCTCCTGGCTTTAAGATATGATGGGGGTCCTAACTAAAGTGTAAATACAGAGAGAGCTCGGTTTACGAAAGGACTGACGTTTCGAGGTGACAAATGGCATGCAATCAACTACGTAGCATAGCAATGGAAGAATACGTCGTCACGTTACGTTGTTTCATTTGATTGTCATTTGACTTTATTATGACTAAAGTAATGACACATTATTTTGTGGTTCACTAGTCGCAAATTTGCGTTTTTCATGTGGAACTCTCTATCCCCATTTAATTGCTGCAAAACATTTTTGTGCTCTTTCGGAAACGTCCTTAAGATGCCACAAGATGGAGTTAAAGCCCAGTCTAAATTATAAAGTAGTACAGTAACAAGAATATATGTTTAAGTGATATATAACTTCGCATGTCGGCAGAGCTGGGTAAGCTCCGTTACATTAAGTGAAGTAAGTTTTTGGATAAATTGTACTTGTCAGAGTAGTGTTAATGCAACATACCTTTTATTAAGAGTATTTTTGGTAAGAAGAAACACTAATTTTACTGTTACATTGAGCTCCATTCTGCAAGCTACTCGTATTTGAATCTGCAGTTATTTATTATTGTTTGCACAATCTATTTTGGTTCATCAGAGCGACTTGTGTCACATTAGTCTGTTTCTCCAATTCACCATAACTACTAATAACGTTTGAATAATTGAACGTTGTTCAAATGGAGCACGGAAGACACACGACCTCAGCAAAGCAGGGTTTTCAAAGTGACTTATTTATGTGAAACTTGGGAGAAATATATATGTAACTTACAGATAGGCACCAGCTCACTCACGGTGTACTTCTACTTAAATTCGGTTTACGTGGCCGCCATATGAACGAGGTTGGCCGAACCTGTAAAACTCTTACCATTGCCCATTCTCGAGCCCTCACCCTCATGCGGCTGTGGCTGCGGTCCTCGGCGTAAAGCGCCCCCAACAGAGAACCGATAGAAGTGCCGCCGATGAGGTCGACTGGGATGCCGGCTTCACAGAGGGCTCGAAGGATCCCCACCTGAGAACAACCTCTACAAAACAAGGCAGGGAAACACAAGACCCAAAGGGATGATAAAGATGCAAGAATACAATAAATTGTCAAGTTAATATTAAAGCTGAACTAAATGCCCATTTTTTTTTTTTTTTTTGCAAGTATATGTTGCGTATGACATCAGTAGTCTAAACACGGTATTCTGATTGATGTTGCGCTCATGGAACAAGAATTAAATACATTAATTCATCCACAGTGAGCTTTACCTGGCCCCGCCTCCACCCAGGACGAGGGCAATGGCATTCCCAGTGAGGACTCGGGCCAGTCGGGAAAAATCTGAGTGCCGGTCTGCCGGCTTTTCAAACACACGTTGATACAGCTCCAACTGAAAAAAATAGTTGGGAAAAGTAGAATATGAGGTGTGTGAATGTGGGATAAGACTACTGGATATAATGAATCCATTCTCACTAGTTTGGGCAGACTCCTCTTGGAGAACACCCGTCGTGGACATGATAGATGGAGGTGTCTGGAGATCCAGCTCCGCATGTTAAGCCATTCCACAGTCCCCTTGGGAGGGGGGCCGTCTTCTTTGTGAAGCAGCACCAGCTGCTTCTGGGCGCGCACGGCACTCCCTTCCAACATCCGCTCCAGCTAGAGGGACAACGTCAACATTTTACAGGTGCTGCAGTGCTCACATGAGCGGAATAATGACTAGTGACTGTTTGCAGGTAAAGATTGAAGGTGTTAAAAGTAGAACAAAAATACAGTAACTGCACAGGTGCTACCTAGAACTAGATGTGTGTTTTCAAGGCTAAATCGTGTGTATATGTGCGTGTTCCCAAAAGATCATATCCTCAGCTGTGACTCATTTTGTACCCCAGCAAATATTGATCCGTCTTTCCGTTTCTTGCAGCATCTCTTGTTAAACGTGGACACATTTCTTTATTTCTGTTTGCCCAATTCCCCTCCTGAGAAAGCAATTACTTCTCCATGTGCTGGACATGCACTTCCTACCGTTACTCATTCATAATATCCATCTGCTGCAGCATTCTATGCCCCAGGGTAAAAAACAAACCTGCTGCAGACGGTAGGTCCATTACGCTGGCTAAATGTGTATTATCATGATTCAAGAAATTACGAATCAGAGAGAGATCCCACAGCTATCATATAAGAGTGGATATCATTTGCCAGGTTTAAAAAAATTAAAACAAATTAAAAGGTCAATTTGATGTTTTTTTTTCCTGTTTCCAGTCTACAGATTCAGTATCAACTTACTTTCATTTTATAAAGGAAATGGGTTGGAATGGGCCTTTAGAGGAATAATTAATACTAGGGATGGGCATTTGACTACATTTTGTTGATACACTATCGGGAAATAATCAATAATCGATTAATTGGGATTTCAAAAAAATATTTTTTCAGGGATGGGAAAAATCACTGAATGTTGTGAACTCCTTTTTCCATACCAGTGTCATATTGCATGGCTTTTCCCCGGAAAGATGCAAACTTCCCCGTGCCGCTAAAAATAATACTGGGGAACAATTTATTTATTTTTTTCTGTTGAGTTAGATTTTTATGCTGATTAAAACAAAAAGTGGCATGCTGAGTCCAAAATTGGGGTCAGTTTTTTTTTCTAGCACGTCAAGTTTTTTCTCCACAGCTTACCTCCAGATAAGCAAAATTCTACTGATTAGCTGTAGTAAGATTACATCTGATTACGATTAAACTCCTCTACAGCTACGTGGCAACTTGTTTGTGCAGTCACAATTGAGACAGTGCCGTCAAAGTTTGTAAATATTCCATCTTAGTGTTTTATTTACATAGGTACATATTTCCTTTGTTCCACTTTTTCTCACTTTGTTCAAAAACTTGACGGTTTTGGATTCGGCACCCAAAAATTTGTTAAAAACAGCTGTCAGACCTAACTCAACAAAAATTGTGTTCTCCAGTGAATCAAACAAACAAATTAAATAGACTCCCAAAGCGTGTAACCCATATAGGAGCAGGAACAAATTCTTATCGTCAGCTCAGTTAGGCAAGGTCATGACAAACCACTGTGGTATGACTGGTAGAAAACACATTTTTATCGACTGCCTCAAGGGTTATTGCAGTTTGCCTCAAGGGTGATGCTCGTCCTTGTACATGAAATAAGACGTCCCCCCTAGTGAAGATATATAAACTGCATGTTGATTAAACGAGTTGATTCCCAACTTTCACAGCTACCGTGTCATTTGAAAGACATAGGTGCTTGATCTGCACGACACGACAAAACACGGCCATACAAGGTAAGTTTTCTTAAGCCCCATTGATTCTTCCTTTGCACCCCCTTAACACCTTACCTCTCCGACGGCGGGGTGCTGCTCACCCAGGCCCACAATTATGATGCTGTCGGCCTGACGAATGCACCGCTGAGTCCAGGGGGTCAGTGTGTAGTCTGTTTGGTAGAGAACTATGCGATGGATGTCTTCCTGTTGGCCCAACCAACTTGACAGACGATATTCATGAACACTGTGACGGGGAAGGAGCAGGACAGGGAATAAGATAACCGGATGTTTGTCCTGCTATATCTTATATCATGTAAACCTGTCGTAAAACATTGCCTGTCTAGTGCTGCAGCTCCGAGGCGTTGTTTAATTATATCACTGGTCAACAGAAGAGTGGGACCTGAATGTGAAAGAGGCAAATGTGTCGTCACACTTTATGCTACTGCTACAGAACTTGTTTGATTTATTACAAAGTAGCTCCTCCTATTGATATGTCCTTTACTGTTGTCCTATGAGAAACCTTATTGAGAACAACACTGTCACCAAGCTTTACAATCAATCAATCTAACAATTAGGTCTTTTGAATGACATCTTCATGAGCTTAAAGGTAAACAGGATATTGAAAATTCTTCTACCGGAAGCAGAAAAGGACACACTCAGCAAAGTCGTAGCTTCCACATAACAATTATTTGTACCTATTGCAAGGAGCGCATGCTGCAGTTCCAGGGTAAAGGCGGTGAGTGGCACCTCCTCAGAGACGGGAAGGACTGTCACTGTGGAGAGGTTGGAGGCTTGGTTGCCCGCGTCCCATTTACTGCCAGGGGTGTGCAGCACCAAACTGCGACCTGGGGGTACACAGTCAGTGTTACCGAACAGTTGTTGTTGTTTCCTCATGAAACAATATATAAAGCACACACACCTGTTAGAGGAAGATTAACCTGCTGGAGGATCTTCTGTCCAAGCAAGTGGATGAGCCTGGTGACAACCTGCAATGCAAAAACATTTTAGAAGCAAGTCTCTGACCTAATAGACTCAATGTTAATTCCTTTGAGGGAACAGATTGTAGGCGGCACGGTGGCCGACTGGTTAGAGCGTCAGCCTCACAGTTCTGAGGTGCGGGGTTCAATCCCCGTCCCCGCCTGTGTGGAGTTTGCATGTTCTCCCCGTGCCTGCGTGGGTTTTCTCCGGGCACTCCGGTTTCCTCCCACATCCCAAAAACATGCATTAATTGGAGACTCTAAAATTGCCCGTAGGCATGACTGTGGTAGGTAGGTTGTTTGTTTGTATGTGCCCTGCGATTGGCTGGCAACCAGTTCAGCGTGTACCCCGCCTCCTGCCCGATGACAGCTGGGATAGGCTCCAGCACGCCCGCGACCCTAGTGAGGAGAAGCGGCTTAGAAAATGGCTGGATGGATGGAACAGATTGTAAGATTTTTAAGTATCGATAGTCATGAAAACATTTTTAGATTCCATTCAGGGCAGGGCGGTGTACTACAGTGGTTAGCACATTTGCCTCAAAGTTCTAAGATTCTGGGTTCGAATCTGGGCTCTGGCCTTCCCGTGTGAAGTTTACATGTTCTCCCTGTACTCAAGTAGGTTTTCACTGCGTACTCCGGCTTACTGCTACACCCCAAAAAACATGCATGTTAGGTTAATTGAAAACTAAATTGTCCATAGGCATGAATGTTTGTCTATATGTGCACTGCGATTGACTGGCGACCAGTCCAGAGTGTACCCTGGCTCTTGCCTAAATTCAGCTGGGATAGGTTCCAGGTCACCCATGTCTCAAATGATGGTAAGCGCTATAGAAAATGGATGGTTGGATGTAGTACTTAATTTTTGACCTTTGTAACTACTGATTATGTGTCAACTTCTCAGCTGTCTTGTGATGATTCTGGATCTGTTTCTCTTACTTTGATACATTATTTCACTAACCGCTAGCTACAAAAAGAGTATCCCCAGGAAGAAAATACAATTTGTAGAGTTCACATGGAGGTCTGAAAAAAATGATGTAATGTGATAGGTACCAATTTATACTACAACGATACAAATGCCACCACTAATGTTGTTCTTTTGTTGGTGTTTATGACAGTTTGGACAATTTTAGTATAGTAATACAGTAAATGAGTTGGTAGAATTACCAAAAATACTTGAGAGGTGATGAAGGGGCCAAGGAAGAATCCATTTAAATATTGGTGAGGATCTGGATAAATGAAATGTGGAATTAGGAATGTATTTCCATCCACTGCCTGCTCATCATTCTCCATGAAACAAAAAGTAGCTTGTTATCCAACAAGCACATGGACAAACATCATTGAATCCATCCTTTTTCTATACCGATTGTCCTCATGTATGCTACTGCCTATCCCAGAAGACTGAGTGACAGGCGGTGTACACTCTGGACTGGTCATCAATCAATCACAGGGCACATATACACAACCATTTACACACAATCACAGCCTTGGATATTTTAGAGTCTTTAATGAAGCTGAAATGCATGTTTTTGGAATGGGGAGGAAGCCAGAGTATCTGGGAGATACAAAAACACGTAAACTTGGGGGGGAACATGTAAACTACACACTGAAGCCGAGATTCAAACCCAAAATTGGTGAAGGTCTGCTCTCTCCTCTATATTTTGTATTCTAGTTAAACAGCATATTTTCAAAAAACAATTACAAAGTATCAGACATCCAAATTAGCTTACGAGTCACGACTGATGAATCATAACCAACCAACCAGACAGCTACCAGAAATAAGAACCACAGATCTGGAATATTGTTTATATTGTGGGCAACTATTTGAATTGCCCTTCACAAGAACGAGTTCAAAGGCCTTAAGGCTACCTGTGGGAACTTCCTCTTGATGGAGCTGAGGGCGCCCTCAGGCAGCTTGGCGAGCTCAGAGTCCCGTACGGCGTGGACGGTGGTGGCTCTGTTTTGATGGGTTAGGGCCTCCACCTGTGCAGAGAATGACAAGATTATAAATTCCAAGCAAAAGGAATACATAATTTTTCAATATCATCCGTATGTAGACAAGCGTAGCCTAAAATGCTGATTTTATCCTCATAATTGATGCTCAGAGAGTAACCGAGTGGTGTGAAACATAACTCCTACAAAATGACAGCTTCCCGTCTACTGATATCAGTAACGATAGCATCCTTCAACTCAGGTATTATAAGAGCTATCAAGTCAGAGAGAAAAAAATATGCATACGACATTGTTAATGAATTCCGACAGATACAGGCACATGAACCAATTATACACAAACACTATAAAATGTACACCCACATGCCAAGTTATAAAACTAATGCATGTATGGGTAAAACAACCCTGCAACAACTCTTCCCTTTATTAGGATTATTAACTGTGCAATTTTACGCATTTTGTTTGTCTTTTGCTGAAAAAACTCCTTTTCCACTTCTGTTAATGTGGCGATAGGAGTTTCTTAAACATCCATCCATCCATCCATTTTCTGAGGCGCTTCTCCTCACTCGGGTCGCGGGCGCGCTGGAGCCTATCCCAGCTATCATCGGGCAGAAGGCGGGGTACACCCTGAACTGGGCACATACAAACAAACAACCATTCGCACTCACATTCACACCTACGGGCAATGTAGAGTCTCCAATTAATGCATGTTTTTGGGACGTGGGAGGAAACCGGACAGGAAACTGTGACTATTGAAGATGTTAGTTTTAAACCTTTTATCTACACGTTACTCTTCACTGCTGTCCATCTTGGTCCTTACCACTCCAATCAGGTCACCACGGCCATACTCTCCTATCAGTTCCTTCTTGCCATCCTCCTTCATGATTACAGAGCGCAGTCGTCCACTGAGCACGATGAAAGTACTGTCGGATTTCTCTCCCTGCCTGGATAATATACTTCCATTAACGGCAATTCAACATAACAAGCTTGAGAGCCCAGATCAGTGTTTATCTCTTTGGAAAAGGACACCAAGATGGCAGTGACGATTAAGCGGAACTTTGCTGAAAGTACCTGTAGACGGCCCTGCCGGCTTCCACGGCCATCCAATCGAGTGCAAAGTCGATCTGTCTGACAAAGGATGACATCCTCCTTACCACAGTGTGTGCAACGTTCAGCACCACTTTTGGCTCCACGCGCATTATCCTAAAGAGGGGAGAGAGGGAAAAAAAAAAAAAAAAAAAAAAAGATGCTTGAGCATGGAACACAAATACATATATGAACTTAATTCAGAGGAACTAACTCATAGAAATGGGTTTTGGAAATGGAGAGGAAGCTGCAGTCCCGCTGTGCTCGAACAGTAAATATGAGGGGCTCTCCGGTCAGGACAGCAAGCTGACCGACAAGCTCTCCAGGGTGCGTCACAAAAAGACGTGTGTCTTCTTCACGGTCAATCATCCTCTGGTAGACATGGAGGAGGCCCGAAATCACAAACTGAATGCTCACTTCCTAAAAAAAGAGCAGAGAGGAAATAATTGACTTTCAATCATTAATATGATATTACAGCTACCTCTAAATTTAGGATGAACAATAAGATGCCTGATATCAATAAGAAAAAATTTAAGAGCTTTATTGAGAGTGACCTGATCTCCCTGACGAGCCACTACAGAACCAGCTTTCACTTGATGGAGGGTCACTCTTCCCTCAAGCAGGCTGGGATCCTGCAAACCATGTACAGTATACATCTTAAATCATATATAGTTATATACATATAGCCAATTTAACCAACACTGCTGGAAAAAGCATGAGCAGTTTGGTTACAGAAAGAATCTCCTTGGGGTAAAAATCCATTCATCCATCCATTTCCTGTACAGCTTATCCTGGTGTAGCTGGAGCCTGTACCTAATGGCTTCAGAGGAAAGGTGGAAAGGTGGAATACACCCTAGACTGGTTGCCAGTCAACAAAATAAACAGAGTGGATATTTGTTAACTGCAACCAGCTCACAGTTTTGAGGTTGGGGGTTCGAATCTGTGCTCCAGCCTTTCCGTGTGGAGTTTAGATGTTCTCCCTGTATACGTTAAATTAAACTGGATTTTTCATATCAGATTTTGATTGTTGGTAACCGATAACATAATTTTTAAATATTATCATATGTACTGTACTAATATGTACTGTGCTAATATGCACTGTGCTAACCAAATTATGGATCGTTATAACGTTTGGGCCAAATTGCACATAGCAAATTTATTTCAAATCAGATTCTATTTGACGATACATATGATGTCATTTATTTGTCATTCTAAAGAATAAGCATTAAGTTAATTAATTTTTATGATATTTCATTTACGTAAGTATGTGATCAATGCATGTATTTTCACTACATTCTAACGAAAATGTCATTTGAAGTCAATCTCGTCACTAATCAGGGTCAGTTATCAAAATCTAGTAGTCAGGGGTTTGAAACCCGACAAAGAAAATAGATGATAATAATAATAATATGAATAATAATAGTAGTAGTCGTAGTAGTAGTAGTAGTAGACTGCACCTCTCACCTGCAACTGGATGATCCCTAGCAGGTCTTTTTTGGCAGCCTGGAAGACTGTGCCGCTCTTGCTGAGGTGAATAGCGTCAGACTGCCCCCCGCTGTCCGTGTAGTGAAATACCTCAGAGGGCGTGTGCTGCATGGTCACGCTCTTCTTCAGGCTAGACTACACACATGCACGCAATGTAGGTGAATAACGGCGGAATGGGTCAAATCAAACTGATCTTGAATCTGATGAAACCGGCGTTTTACCTTCTGACTGGCAGGACTGGGTGGAGTCTCATCTATGTTGACTCGAGCCCGTTCGCACGCCATGGTCATGTCGCCTGCAGGTTGTAACCAGGATGGTGATGAAAATGCATGTCCGTGAAACCTCCCTTAATGAGCGAGTGAGTTATTGCCCAAAGTTTAAGACAGTGATCAACCTGCGCTGTCAGGGGGCATTGAGATGGATCGTTGCTTCCTGTGGCTGTTCGAAGGACTGTCCTTTACAGCATCTGCTTCACATGTAGTGAGATAGTATTGGATAAGGCTTAACATCAGCAAAAAAACATTGCATGAATGTACGTGTGTGTGGGTGTGTGTGAGACCTGTCTCTGCGGGGCTCTCTGTGGTCCCCACAGCCAACTCATCCTGGAAGTGCAAACGGCGAGTCGTCTTGCCCAATATTGCTTCACTCGCCACGCTGTTCACGTTGGACAAAGGCACCGCATGGCTCTCCTGTCAATTAAACAACAACAAAAGTCAGCAGCACATTTAAATTAGTAACATCACCGGTAGTGATTACGATTTCATGTTGAAACTACAAATCCATGGTTGTAGATGGCCACAATAAACAAAACAGGGCATCCTCCAATTGTTTGATATTTTATGTTTACAGTGTAATGAAAAAGTATGTGAACTAGAGGTGCAACAATTAATCAACAACTAATCTATTATCAAATTCACAACTATTTTGATAAATCATTTAGAGACATTGTTTAATGTAGTCTTCAGAATGTCAGCCTTTGCTACTCTATATATTCAGATTTATTCAATTTCTGCATAAATTGATCATAAAATGTGGTCTGACCATCTAAATGTAAAGAATAAAACTTTAGAGCCGGGTTAAACTAATACTACACAATTATGTTTTTATATTTTTATTGTAAATACCATGTAAACATTCACAGGACAGGGAGGGAAAAAGTAAGTGAACCTCTAGGCTATGGATTCTCTATGAGCTAATCAGTCAGGTGTGAGCCAACCCACGAGTCCAATCAATGAGCTCTGATGTGTGGCTTAAAGCTGCTCTGGCCACTAGAAACACACACCAGTTGAGAAGTGTCTTCTGTCAAGAGGCATTGCCTTGATGTCTACCATGACTAACTCCAAAGAGCTCTCGGAAGACAATGATTAAGAATTGTTGACTTGTATAAAGCTGGTGTCAGTTGAAGACTTAAAGAAATCAATGGCACATGCAAACATCTCTGCTGACAAATCTACCACACGTAAAACCTTAAACTAGAATGGTGCTCATTGGAGGAAGCCACTGATGTCCAAAGGAAAAAAAAAAAAAAAAAAAAAAAAAAAAAAAAAAGTGTGCTAACGAGCAACTACATGTTCCACAGCACTAATGGCATAATTCTGTGGACAGATGAAACTAAAGTTGAATTGTTTGAGAGGAACACACAACCCCATGTGTGAAGGAAAAACAGTGCAGCACACTAACATCAAAAATCTTATCTCAACTATGAAGCATGGTGGAGGCAGCGTCATGGTTTGGGCATGATTTTCTACCTCAGGGCCTGGACAGCTTGCTATGATCAATGGGAAAAATGAGTTCACAAGTTTATCAAAATATGTTGCCATCTGTCCAACAGCTGAAGCTCAAAAGAGGATGGGTGTTGCAACAGGACAATGACCCAAAAGCCAGAAGCAAATCAACAACAGAATGGCTTCACAAGAAGCTTTGGCGTGGCCCATTCAAGAATCCTGACCGCAACCCGATTGAGATGCTGTGGCAGGACCTCAAGAGAGCCATTCACACCAGACATTCCTGGAGTGTTGCTGAACTACAAAGGTTTTGTAAAGAGGAATGGTCCAAAATGTATTCTGACAGTTAGGCACGTCTGATCTGCAACTACAGGAAATGTTTGGTTGAGGTTTTTACTGCCAAAGGAGGGTAAACCAGTTTTACATCCAAGGGTTCACTTTTTCCTCCATGTCCTGTGAAGGTTTAATTTCATGCTTGACAAAAATATGAAAACATAATTGTTTGTGTGGTATTAGTTTAAACAGACTGTTCATTCTTGTTATTTAGATGAATATCAGACTACATTTTATCACTAATTTATGCAGACATTTAAGGGTTCACATGCAATTTCCTCCCACTGTATATGCCACAAAGCAGGGGTTCTGTCAATAACAATGGATGATTAATTTATAGCGCAATAGTGTAACCTCAGCTTGTGGGACACATTTTTAGACTTCAGTTGAGGTGCGATTTATATTTAATAGCACATCCAATCAAATATATTTTAAAGCCTTTAGCAATTGGCCACCAAAGGCCCTTCAAGCATTCTCTTATGAAAGATATTTCTAGTCATAAAGTTTCCTCTGAACGGGTTATTACGGTGGATTCGTTTTGACCCGTATAAAGGACAGTGTTATGATGCTGTGCTTAATGTTGTGTGAAATTAGCTTGCATGTGCGGTACAGAGGGTTTATGTCACTTTCCGTCAATATCCAAGGATGGTTTCCTTGCCAGCAGCTGCTAATGTTATTAGGACCTCTGCATTAAAGCATGCATAGACACACACAAACACACAAATAAATGCATACAAATCATCTTCACACCGACCGGATTGAAGAGCTCGGTCGTCAGGCCCAGGTAGTTATGCAGTGCCAAGAAGGTGACTCTTTGGAGCCGCACCATGATTATCTGAAGCACACAATCAGGCTCAGGTCAGCAGAGAAGATAAAATTCAATATTTTAGTCATAATAAAATCATTTGAAACAACGTTACCTGAATGACACGCACTAGTGTCTCAGGGTATTTCTTGAACACAGACTCAAAGGCGGATGCAGGTAAACGTAAGATGGTGGAGCGGGTGGCTGCACGAGCAGATACAGTCTTGTAGGGAGCTGGAAACCCCTGAAAAATAAGGAAAGAATATGACAAAGGTGATTTTTCATTTCGAGGTTAAATATTTCATTGGCTACAATATGAAGAACAACTAATCAAATGATGGAAATTCAGGAAGTATATCATCTTGAAAATTGACTATTAGATAAAGCTTATTTTAAAATATGAGAACATGAGCTTCTGAAAGAGTTGGAATGCAGATACACTTAAAATGCAAAGCTGGCTGACAAGTCCATGTCAGCCTGTTTAGGGAGAAAGATACAGTGCAATGCCAAAAACGCATTAAACCTCCAATGCTTCAAGATGAAACTGACAACATAACATAACCTATTGGGCAATTAATTGACAACTGATTATTTATGCCCATCCCTTGTAACTACTTTAATCCTCCAAGTTGGATTATTAAGAAAATACATTTACAAAAGGAAATGAAATTAGGACTTTTCATTTGCATGGGTAGGGAGAAAGCCTGAAGAAAACACATCAATGAACCCCTTGACTGGGAGAAGAGAGCAGACACAGACAGACCAGAGTGACTGTGAAATGAAGTCGCTCACCGTGATGATGTCCAGAATACTGAGCAAGCTGTGTACGCTGTCGCCGGGAAGAACATCCTTCACTGCTACTTCTGTACCATCCTACGAAGCAGAAAAACAACTTCTCAGCAATGCATCATATGGACTCACAGTCAATCTGCCTGGGTTGAGTAAAATCTCTATACAAGTTCTATTTACTTTCTGAAATGTTACTGAAAGATCCTATGCAATCATTTTTTTTTTTTTTTTTTTTTTTTTTTTAAATAATCACTGATTTCCTTTAATCGTATCTGCATGATAATTTGGGTTGAAAATGCCCAGGTTGCCATTTTTCAAGCTATTCTTTTTTTGCCTGCCAGTTGAGACGGATGGATTTCTCGTTAATATTCGACATGTAAATAAGCTTTGCTCTGATTGGATCTCGGATCTTCTCAATTTAAATTTGGAAAACAGTTTCGCTCTGGTTGGCCGTGGGCAATATCTCAGCGGCCAAGCCTTTATAGCGAACTAGTGTTAGGATCATTCGATTTTGGGTCTTACTATCATCGTGAAGCAGAATTCACCAAGTGTTGGATTAATCGCCCACGAAGAAGGAACGTGAGCAGAAATAACAGTTGGCGACTCACAACCCCGCAGAGGAGGGAACGTAGGCGAAAATAAGAGGATAAAGATATTTTGAGAGGCTGGTCCTGCGCTCCAGTTCAATTACTTCAGCGTAACCGGTGAGCGACATTTATCGCTCACGCACGTTTTGGCAACAATGACCACTAGCGTCGATATTTAATCAACAGTGAAAACACAAACACAGCACAATTATGGTTCCTTCAATTCTGATTGGGAATTTCTCCAAAAATAAATTGGGGCCAGTTATTTCTCAAACCAGGTCACGAATTCATTATGACCTATGTTATGCATAAAACAGTCGAACAATTTTGATTCTGATGGAAGGGGACCTTTATATTTAAAAAAAAAAAAAAAAAAAAAAAAAAAAAAAAAAGGGAGAAACTATTTGTCAACCTACGTTCTCAAAGATGCAGAGCTCAAGTCGCCCATCCTGGACCACATAGATGCTGTCGTCGTCATCTCCGGGCTTGAAAAGACCCTCACTCTCCTGCAGCTCAACAAACACCATGTGGCGACACAGCTCGAGGAAGAGGGGCTTGTCAAAGTGTCCCAACACCCTACAGAAAACACAGTACAAAATAAAATGGAAATGGAATATTTGAATACACCTGAAGTTGTAAAAATCGGAACAACAGCCAAGATTTACAGGAAAAATACGCTTGTTAAGTCACACAAAACCCCAAGCCCACAATCTCAAAAGGCTCACACAAATTTAGGGAGACGTCGGCTCAGTGAGCATCTAAATGAGTAACTCCACAAGTTTGTTTTGCTCTTTCGTGATGCTGGCAAAGAAGGGTAACACTGAGTAAAATGTAGAAATATGTTAACCTTAAAACAGGGAACTGAACATTTTGTGAGGTAGATGTGGAAAACGTGGTAAACCATTCTCTGTCTTGGCTGCTCATGACAATAAGTGGCTAAGTACAATTTTGGACAAATGCATCTGCCCTCCTTTCACTGCATTTGTCAAGTGTCAAAACAGTACACATTTTATTATTTAACTTCTATTTTACACTCGTATAACAGATACGACTGCTAAATTGTTACTTAAGATGTTCCTTTTGTTGTCAGTAAAGATTTTATGATGGCAACAATCTGACCGAGGAATGGATTACTCCTATGGAAAAGGTCAGCAGCAACCTTAGGGCTTCCACCTTATTGATATAAAGAAGGTCCTTTGTTTATGACGAAGTTCAATTCCCATGGCGGCAATGGGAATCAGTCAGAATTTGGATCACTAACCTACGTTCTCGCAGAAGTCCTAATCACAGTAAATACAGTGGTGCCTGCAGATATAAGCTATTATCTGTCAACGTGTTACTCCACTGTTTTTGTTTAAACATCCTTTGCTGAAAGAGTTATAACACCATGACACTGATGCAATACTTTAGCCCGTCTATGGCGTTTTGCATTGTTTGTTAAGCTAAAAAGACTTGCTAGCGGAAGCTGAAACTATATGCAGTTGTTTTAAATACACCGTGCAATTTTCTTTGTTTTATGTTTAATTTTACAGTAAACATGAACTGGGAGTGGCATTAAACAGCTTGAAGCCTGTCTTTTGAAGATTTGCTCACTATCTGCCAAACCATATTGTCTGCTATGAAGTGAATTGAGTTCACTGTCACCATACAGTGCTCGTATGTCAAATGTAGGTCAAAGCACAAAAAAATATATATATCATGCAAACGAGAGCTCATATTTTTATGACAAACACTTCTAACCCATAAATATATAAACAATCACTTTTTCTTTCTTTTAACTAGTTCATTGCGTGATTAAACACCTAACCTACAATTCCATTACAACATGCTGCCAATTTTTTGACTTGAGTTTGTTCTCACATTTCTGTGGGGCCAATTATACATTACTCGTGCACTCACTGTAGTAGTCTCGCCACGCTGCACTATTTGCATATCTGTTGTTGACCAATAATGGCCACTCATGCCAGAGTAGCATCTGCTCCATTTGCACACTGAGGACTATCTGCAACATTTGCACAATCAATATTGTCCCAGATTATCGCAGTACTCGCTTGAAGTCTCGGCGCCCTTTGCACAATGGTCATTGCACCGGACTACTGCAATATTAGTCTTTCGAACTGCTTTAAGTGCGAGAGGACTCTGCATCTTTTTGCACAATTGTCAAAAAATAATAATAAAATGTACCGGCATTACCAGATAACGAGCAACCCTTTATTGCTCAGTGACTGTTTTTTTGTCAATGTCTTTATGTCTCACGTGTTCTCTGTCAATTGACTGTCTGTTGTCGTACTAGAGCGGCTCCAACTACCGGAGACAAATTCCTCGTGTGTTTTTTGGACATACTTGGCAAATAAAGATGATTCTGATGTTCGTAACCTGGAAACTTCCCATGATGGGACTATCATAAACCAAAGACCACTATATGGGAGTTTTGCTGCTCTTCTTTTGAGTTAAGAGAAACTGTTACTTTGTCAAACCCACCTGACATTCTTCAGCATATAGAGCACCTCAGAGGGAAGATTTGAACTCTGCACATCAAACTCAGTCAGGTCAGCCTCCAGCAGAGAGGGTGGCGGTTCTTTAGGCTGAAGAGTAGGAGGGTCCTTACGGATACGAAGGATTCTGTTCAGAGGGAAAACATCACTTACCAAACAAGACTGCACACATCTTTAAAATGCTTTTCACTTCCTCTTCTGTGGATCGTACTTGCGAGCAATGCTAAGAACTTTGGTTCTCTTGCGCACACGCTGCGGTTGCTTCGACACTGAGGTAGATGGCGAAGTAGTAGGAGGAATTGAGGACAAAGTCTGGACCTGAAAAAAAAACAACAAGTTTAGAAACGGAGTCTAAATGGCATTGCTGTGGGACAAGTGTTAAACACCTTGCGCATGATT
Source organism: Phyllopteryx taeniolatus (assembly GCF_024500385.1). Taxonomy (NCBI): domain Eukaryota; kingdom Metazoa; phylum Chordata; class Actinopteri; order Syngnathiformes; family Syngnathidae; genus Phyllopteryx; species Phyllopteryx taeniolatus. The sequence goes on along the minus strand of NC_084516.1, from coordinate 7,647,565 downwards.
TTTCGACCATAGAAGAGCACTTTATCTCGTTTTCTGAAGCGATAATGAGGTACACCAGGCTGCTGTTCACCTTGACAGAGAATCCAAAGACCAAAACCATTATGACCCCATTTTCCATGAGAGACTTTAGACATTACTGAAATTAAAATATGAAATATATTCAGTATCAAAGTGAGACTCACGAGCATGCTTGAACCTCCTGTACAAAAAGAGCACCACAATCCCGATCACTGAGACTGCGACGGCGGCACCTATCAGGACACCTGTGAGCTAGAAGATAAACAAACAATGCCAAAAACTCTGAAGTTACCTGCAAAGTAAAAAGGAGCACAGAAAAAACAGATCTAGCCATTCCTTTTTTTATATATATATTTTTTGTTTTGTGGTTTTTATATTTAATGTGTTTGGAGAAACACTTTTCATTGGACAGTGACAATAAGGTAAAAAGTTAGCCTTTACTAACTAAACCAAAGCATGGATACTAGTTGTAGGATATACTGTAGCCTCAGGTAAAACATTCATTTAATTTACCTTTTCTTTAGTGGTATAATGCTCAATTTAAGTTCTGTAACTTTAATATAACATTTTTAAAACATGAAGATGGTAACGACTTGTATAACACTGGAACGCAAAGACAAGCAGCCACAAATACTGTACATCACGTCATACTTACCATAGTGGTCTGCATCCTCTCCTCCACAAACTGTTGCACTCGTGATGTCACTGCTGAGATATTATTTTTGCTGTATACCAGTATCTGCAGACATTAGTGTACACAATCTTTGTCAAACAACAAGTATAACATTGTGACAATTGATTGATCATCATTGTCTAGCCTGTTGTTTATGTGCCTTTTACACCCTTTCTGTAGTCTTAGGCCGATGTTAGTTTCTCTTTTTAACAGTCTATTACTATGTACATCTCAAGTGGGCACACATCAGAAATGGCTCTTTACACTGACAAGAAGACATGAAACAACCCAAATACGAAATAGCCCAAATTGCACGCAAGGAACTCCACAAGCACTAAAACTGCAGAGTGAAGACATGGAAGTTAACAATTGCACATAAGTAATACAAACCATGACAAACTGTTTAGTTGACCAGCGCTGACTCTTCACTTCCACGCCAACAATTATTTTCTTATTTTATTATGGGCACACTATTAATGTAACATATGTGCTTTTGTAAATGTGTTTGTCTTATTTGGGCAGAGGCAGGTGTATATAGCCTACAGTAAATCACCAATTAGACCATAGCTGAATCTAGATGTTTACATTGCACTCACATTGGCAGATTTCCAATACGTAGTGGATTTATATCCACATTTAGAAGAGGACTGATTCCAATTTGAAGATATCCGATTTCTATTTACACTACCATGACACATATCCCAATTGTGCCCCTTTAGAGCAAAACAAATCTGAATTGTGTCACTTGAATGAAGTATAAATCCGGCCCAAGAATCTTTTTTTCTCCAAATCTGTTGCTACTTAAAACGATTTCCTTCAAAATGATGGTTAAGGATTAGTTTCTGGGTCATAGGCAGGGAAGAAAAATTTAGAAATTAGACATCCAATGTTGCATCATATATAATTGTTTACGCTTTTGCTGTAGTTTAGATTTACAGCGCGTGTTTTTTTTTCCCCCCTTGTTCCTAATGTTTTCTTTGTCTTGTTTTGAGTTGTCTGGGCATCCTTCACCAATTGGGCTATTTCTGATATCCAACACACATCAGAAGTGTGTTCATTGTATCCCGATTTTAAGCTATCTGATTCCATGTATTGCTGTTGTTTGCAGCATTTACACTGCCATGATACAACTGTGCCACTTGAGAGCAAAAAAAATAAGAAATTTGTTTTTAATTTAAAAAAATTGAATTGTGCCATTTGAACCATGCAGTGAAAATCCAGCCAGGATGTGTCTGATTTGAAGGCAGAGACAAAAATTGAGAAATGAGAAGGGGAACTGCTCCCTGTAAGAGAGATTTTAGTGTTGTCTACAGTCACCACATGCTGCTGTTACACGTCTTAAATAAATGTATAAATCAACTGTAAAACCTACTGAACTGGCCCATCCACAGATGTCTCCATCGTCACCTTCTGTGCGGCAAGTCATCCTGCATCATAAAAACACGTCAGTCACATGTTTTTGCATGTAATGCCCATCTAACTATACTTAATTTAATTGACTGGAGCCATTAGTGATCAGCATCAACTAGTTGGCGTGGCAAGCTAGTAAAAGTACTACGAAAACAATAATTCCCATGTAACTAAAACACAACGTCATATTAATCTTAATCCGTGTTTATGATACTGAAATACAATTTGGCATAACAAGTCATACACTGTTAGTTCCATTTGAAAACGCCGACTCTCCAACACAGGCACTACGGAACGTTAGCAGCAATAGAATAACATTAACGAGCTAGCTAGTAGCTAACGGCTCAAACTCCTCCCGGGAGAGGGGCTAATGGGCGTAAAAGGACCAAGTCAAAACGCTATCCGATAACGGCGTGTGTGCGTAAAACAGCACACTTACTTTAGGGAGTCTCCCAGCGAATGTGTCCCAAATTTACGGGATTGTCAACAGGATTTCGCAATGAAGCGAAATTAGCTGATTGCAAACAAAAGTTTTCGATGCGCTGTCACTTGCTTAGCCCCGCCTTTAGTACTGCATCTACCAATGGGCAGGTAGATTTGGTGTTTCCATGGGACCGCTGAATTGATTAATCCAATCACAGGCTTGAGATTTCCGTGTCTTTGTGTTTAATTCAGTAGCAATTTTCACAATAATTATATGAAGAAAATATTATGACAACGGAAAATATCACAGTGATAGAGAATGAAATGCAGCCTTTGGATGCTTTGTATCCTTACAAAAATGATTCCGTTATGTAGGGTGTTGTGTAATATTACTGCAGAAAACATTTTAATTCATAAAAAAAACACTAATAACATTCCACAGTACAAAGCAAATAATACAATTACATGAAAATCATATTTAAAAAAATATATAAAATGGTTATGTTCATCCCAAGATTAACATTTTGGTGTTGTTTTCAATTATTTTGTTGCATGCATTATAATTCCCATTGATCAAATCCACATACATGCATCTTTTGTGGCTCGAGTCAGTGGGGGGGTAGTGCATCATTGACTGCAGATTGAGTAGATAATAACAGAATTGATGCTAAAATACTTTTCCAATAGGTCAAGTCATGAGAAAAGAGTCAAGCAAGGGTTTGGTTTCATTTGTTTTATATGACATTTTATTTCTAGGGACAGAAAATGGGGATGCATTAAGACAACTGAATACAGATATTCAACAATTATTACTTAAACTAATTATAGCTATATATAAAGAGGTATTGCTTTTTTCTATGTACAAATGTTTCAAAAAAAGATGCTGTAAAATCAAAAACTGATGTTATGATGAAACCTGAGTACATTAAGCTTTTGAGATTTATATTAAAATAGTATTCCTTCACTGCAGTTTACATTGAATAAATGCCTAATACATACAGTAGATACATTTACAAATAATACATAGGTGCACAATGGCACAGTACATCAATATTCTGTGGCTAAAAGAGTGCTTCCATGCTCTTTCAAAGGGCTGTAGAAGAAGTCCACAGATATAACACCATAGGATTTAATAGTCAATGCAGCGTGTACATAATAAGACATTTCAAAGTAACTCTTTGGATTTTTAATATAAATTGACAGTAGTAACCATAATCTGACATGCAGGGTATTTCAAAAGTCACTATACACTTCCTTTTTTTGGTTTTGTTTCAGGTATCGTTCAGACAGACGTGAGGCTATCTGTATTTGATAGCTTGGGCTTTGCACTTTTTGTCACCATAGCATTCCTTTGCGCATGGCTCACCAATCGGAGCACCATTGCAAAATTGCTGCCTGTCAAGAAAATGTTCTGTCCCTTACTCCAGTTCAGCACCAGATTGACAAGATTTATGGCCATCACACAGCTCCAACATGGTACAATTTACACAATCCATGGCAAGTTTCTCAAAACAGGGTCTTTTCTTGGTAAACCATGCAGCGGAAGGCCTGCAATTGCAAAGCCAGGGAAAGTATATCGGGAGGGCTGCAACGGAACTCACCATCAACAGAAGCTCAAATCTAAGAGTGACAAAGCTACACTCCGTATTGACTTCAGGTTTTTTTTTTTAAAGGCTTTTTGTGGAAGATTATGATGCTGAACAAACTGAGGTCAGAAGGGGGTTTTATCACACTCCAAAGCAGCCACTAAGCTTTTGTTGATGCTGTGTTCCAGTGCAGTAGAGCTTTCCTGGCTTTGTGCTAATGCCTACTCTAGAACTGTTTTCATCAGTTGTGATAGTAAAAGGCCTTCTGCTGCGTGGTTTGTCAAGAACAGATCCTGTTTTAAGAAACTTGTCATGGATAATGTAAATTGTGCTCCACGTTGGAGCAGTGTGACAGCCATAAAGCTTCTCAAACACTTACTGAACTGTAGTTGGGGACAAAAAAATTGAAAAAAAAGGCAGCAATTTTGCAACTCAGCTTCAATGTAAATTAACAAGCGATGGACAAAGGAATGATATGCGCTTTCAAAAACTGCTAAGCCTAAGATTTCAAAATGCTGATGACCTCACCTCTCTTCGAATGATACCTGAAATGCCATTTTAAAAAAGGATATAGGCATCCTTTGGGACACTGTATACCTGTTTGTCCTTTCATCTATTTATTGAGATACTTAGCCACCGATTGGTAGGCGATGAGGATCTCTATGTCCTTTGGGCAAGTGAAGCGAAACTCATCCTTTTTGTAGGCGTTGTCCAGGTAACATTTTAGGCCTTTCAGTTCTGCAGGGATGTCAAAGTTGCGGTATTTCTTACACACCACCTGCGGACGATAGAGACTTTTTTTTTAATTCCTGAAAGACTGAAAATAAATAAACAACCATCCACACCCACACACAGTACACACCCTAGTACAATTTAGTCTTTAATAAACCTAACATACATGTGTTGGCATGTGGGAGGAAGCGGAAGTACAAGCACAAGGAGAACATGCAAGTTCCACACAGTAGGGCCAGAACCCCCAAGGAGACATAGAACCTTAAAACTTTGAAGCATTACCAAAGGGTGAGTAGTGTAAACTTTGTTCAAATGTTAATTAAAACATGGCCTGTTCATTAAAAAAAAAAAAATGTGATGATGAAGAAAATTTGACATGAATTAATAGACTTTCTTTTTTATTTGTCCATATTTTTCCCTATGGGACAATTTGATTGGAAATTGGAACAAGTTGGCACAGATTGTGTTGAACTTTGCTGGTTGAACTGTAGCTATTGTAAAGAGTAACTCAACCAACAAATGTGCTGAGGCTGGTTCTTACTTGCGGAATTAGTTTTGACTCACACAGGGATTGCCCAACATGCGGGCCAAATCTGACGTTCCAAGTCATTTTATGTGGCCTGCTTGCCTCAATTTTTCATTGACTTTGGTTGAGAACTCGACGTAAAACTGATAATAACCTAATGCAGGAGCAATTATGTAATAAGATGGGACGATTATTAGAGGCAAGGGACAAGAAGTGTAACTGCCTTGTGCTCTAGGCACATGTGTCGTCTGTAAACAAATACAGTGTAGCTCAGCTTCTGGCATTAAGAAGTATTGCCTAGTCATATGCTTTAAAAATAAATCAATAAACAAATCAATAAATAAAAACGTGCACAGGACAAATGTGACTTCCAACAGCATTGAAACAGTCACTCTCAAGCTCTTCAGATAAAGCTAAAGCTGTAATTGTGTTTTTATAGCATAATATTTCAGACTGTTCAAACTTTTACTGTTCATTGTCCATTTCCTTAAAAGAAGAAAAACAATGGATGTTGTACTTTCCTAAAAAGAAAAGATTAGGCTGTTGTTATTTAATTCAAATTCCATTCAATCTATTCCTGTTTACACAAAAGAAAAGCAGTTTGTTTTTTCATTTTTTTCACTTACTGTACCCAAAGTGAACCGAACCGTGAACTTGAAGCCAAGGTACGTACGGAACTGCTTTTTGGGGGATATTGTCACACCCCAGTCGATAATATATTCATGTGGTTCCGACCTAAGTGGCCCATTGAGGGGTACCAAACTGCGGTGTTGCCCGTGGTGAAAACAAGGTTGTCATCCCCTGCCCTTAAGGGACAAACGACAATAGACCAAATAGTGTGTACAAAAATGTCTAACCTTGACAATGTTGAGTTTGGGAAGCAGGTTGCAGTCGGCCAAAGTAAGAGAGTCTCCATCCAGGTAGGGACGAGAAGACTCTGTGGCGTTCGGGTTCTGATCTAGCTCATGAGGCAGCGGCGTCTCAAAGTACATGTTGAGCTTCACCAGGGTTGATAGGAATTTCTTCTCTAACACTGAAACACCACAGGTTGTTATTATTAGTAAAACTAAAGGAAAGGGCACGGGCATATTTTGACCTTTTTGCACCCCAAATATAATCAATACTTGTGAACATCAAACCATCCATTTTTGTAGCAGCTTAAGCAAACCCTGACTTTCCATCGCCCCAGCAACTTCATTTAACTCTCCCGGGGATCCCAAGGCGTTCCCAGGCATCCTGACCAAATGCCCGAGCCACCTCATCTGGGTGATCTCAATGTGGAGGAGCAGCGGGTCTACTGAGCCCCCTCCCAAATGATCGAGCTTCTCAGCCTATTTCTCCGGGAGAGCCCGGTCACCCTGCAAAGGAAATTAATTTCGGCCACTTGTAGCCGCGTTGTTTTTCTTTCGGTGACCCACAACTCGCGGCCATAGGCGACGGTAGGAAAGTAGATCAGCTGGTCAATCTTTTTCAACACGACAGACTGATACAGATCCACGTATCCGCAGACCCTGCACCAATCCGCATAGTGATCACTTGCTCCCTTCTTCCCTCACCTCACAAATTTGGAGGTACTGATGCCCCCCTACACATCAGACTATTAAAAAGCAGACAACAAGTAAGGCACTTTAATTCATACCACACACTGGTTAGTGAGTATACAGCACATGCACCACTGATACTACAAATCCCAGAATGCACTCTGTAATAATGCAGTTTGTCTGTTATAAAGTAAAACAATGCACCCTCCGAGATGCTTAACAGACATTTGCTGGTCAATACTGGCACCTGGTGGCTGGTATTAAAAAGGTATTTAGTGTTGCAGTAGGCTCCATATGGGGTTCTATGGTTATAATAACACTTTTCTTAGGCTCCATATGGGGTTATATGGTTATAATAACACTTTTCTTAGGTACCATCAGAGCGTTAGAAAGTGAATGCTTTTTTATATGCTCACTGAACTGAAATCTCACAAGATTCATGCATAAAGAAAATGCTTTGAAGTTTTTTTTTTATTTTAAGGTATTTCCCCCCCCCCCCCAAGAAGGAATGTGTTTCCACTGTTGTTTCCACTGTTGTTTTCAAGCTAGAAAACTGAGCCCCTAAAGTCCATACATGTGTCAATTAAGATGTACCGTGGCCTTAAAATGACAAAAAGGCATTTGGTAATGTGCTCCTTTGTAAAAGTGAGTAGTTACCAGTAATAATCAGTAGGGAATAACAATGTACTGTCTGTGTTATATAAGTGTTTCATCCTGTAGCGTGTATTAAAATGAAGTATTTTATTATTAAAAACTACAATGGAATGTGAACCTAATTAATTAAGGTTTTTATTATTCCAAAAATATTTGAAAATATAGTGTGATTTCAAACTAATTTTGCCAAAATCATTTAATTATTAATTTTTTTTTTTTTTAATACATGGCTTGTCGGTTTTAAGATATTTTGAGGTTACAAATGCCGCACAATTAACCACGTGGTTTGCGTTACGCAGCACAAGATAACACGGCAAGTTACCACAGCACTATTTTTCTTTAGATCTTTTTTCTTTAGATCTATGGCCTATAAGTGTTTTTTTTTTTCATACACACAGTGACTATAGTTATTTCTTCAGTACTGCATTAGCATGGGTTCAGCCAAATTCAGACAAATCGGGACCACGCCATAAGAACGGAACTCTGCCGTAATCCTTGAATCCCCTGCACCCCTAAAGTTCAGTCCTCAGAAGGAAATAAATACAATTATGTTGTAGCGTTTATCTTACTGTCATTTAATCCAGGGTTGGGATTCTTTATATATGCTGAGAATTTACGGAAGATGTCTTCTCCAACTGACAGGGACTCCTTGTATCGACAGCACAATTTGGGATACCTGTCATCAGAAGGTCAAATGTGAAATCCAATGCAGAATAATGATGGAAAATGTTTTGACGAATCTAGGCTATGTGTGGTGTGGGTGTCTCACTTTGGTGGCGCTAAATTCTCCTCTAGAAACTCCTCGATCTTGTTAATGTCCGTTTTGACGTCACCGTTGAAGAGCAGGAATGGAGGCTGAGACCCCGGGGCCAAGTCCTTCAGCACATCCGGTGCTCTGTCATGCCACAAATGTGATTATAGTTCAATGAAAACATGAATGGCAGTGATGCTAACAAGAGACAAAAAAGGCAAAAAAATAAGATGAAATGATGTCAGTCAGAAGCAGCTTCAACACGGAAAATAGCAGCTCTGCAATCACCATGGTAACGGCGTATGACATATTGCACAATGGTCCTTGCACCGGACTATTCCTCTATTAGTCATTTCAAACTGCTCTAATTGCAGTTTTCTAAAAATTGTACCGACATTACAAGATCACTAGCAACCTTTTATTGCTCAGTGACTGTTTTAAAAAAATGTTCAATGTCTTTATGTCGCAAAAGTATTCTCTGTCAATTAACTGTCTGTTGAGCGGCTCCAACTACTGGAGACAAATTCCTGGTGTTTTTTTGACATCCTTGGCAAATAAAGATGTTTCTGATTCTGACTGATATGGTGTTACGTGAAATGAATTTTTTTGTGATAACTTGAATAATCGATGGGGTGATCGGTAGAATAATCGATTCTAAAAATATTAGATAGCCCCAGTCAATGTGTAAGATTAGATTTGATATAGGAAAAGTTCTGGAACATTAAACGACTGTTGGAATACTGTTGGGTATTTTAGGTTCATTCTAAAATTTCACCCAAAAGATGCAGTGCAGTAGACCTTTCCTGGCATACCAAGTATGTCGACTACATCACAGATTTCATTGTGATATTCTAGTAAAATGTCCAACCTACGGAACTAATGTCCAACCTATTGCAAATAACTGCTTAGTATTGTCAAATGTCAAACAACACAATTTTTGAGAAGGATCAATAATGAGTCTTTTTTAATTTAATTTTTTTAAATGGTGCTTACCTCTTCATGTCGACTGTGGTGAGTTTAAAGTTGGCCCCTTTTAACCAGAGAATCATGAAGAGTCTCTGAGAGAAAGGACAGTTGCCCACACTTTCAGCATCACTGCTGGCCTGGGAGAAGACAGACAATATTTACAAACTAATTAAGAAATTAAATGTTCTTTGTCTGGTGGTATAGGATTGGATGTAGCTCAACTTCACATGCTATTGTCATTTCGTACTTACTGTGGATATAAAAATTTATGTGACCTATAACCTGTAGCCTCCAACTCAATAGAATTCAAGAAGGGGGATAAAAATATAAACAACTGGGATAATGTGATTGCACAAGTGTGCACACCCTCTTATAAATGAGGATATGCCTATGTTCAGAATAAACAATCACATCAAACTCATGTTAAATGGGAGTCAGTACACACCTGCCAGCACTTAAAGTGTTTCTGATTAACCCCAAATAAAGTTCAGATGTTCTAGTAGGCTTTTTATGACAAATGTTTCCACCACCATCCTTCACTGTGGGTATGGTGTTCTTGTGGTGATGAGCAGCGTTGTTTTGGCACCGAGCATGCCTTTTGGAATTTTCCATTTTCCATTTTCTGAGCCGCTTTTCCCCCCTAGGGTCGCGGGCGTGCTGGAGCCTATCCCAGCTGTCATCGGGCAGGAGGCGGGGTACACCCTGAACTGGTTGCCAGCCAATCGCAGGGCACATAGGAACAAACAATCATTTGCACTCACAGTCATGCCTACGGGCAATTTAGAGTCTCCAATTCATGCATGTTTTTGGGATGTGGGAGGAAACCGGAGTGCCCGGAGAAAACCCACGCAGGCACGGGGAGAACATGCAAACTCCACACAGGCGGGGCCGGGGATTGAACCCGGGTCCTCAGCACTGTGAGGCTGACGCTCTAACCAGTTGGCCACCGTGCCGCCGCCTTTTGGAATTATGGCCCTAAAAAAGTATGTCTGGCACAAACACAACACTAACTCGCATCACCAAAAGAACACCATACCTACAATGAAGCATGGTGCTGGCAACATCATGCTTTGGGGCTGTTTTTCTTCAGATGAAACTGGGCCCTTGGTCAAGGTGGAGGAAATTATGAAGAGTTCTAAATACTAGTCAGTGTTAGCACAAAACCTTCAGGCTTATGCTACAAAGTAAAAAAAAAAAAAAAAAAGAAATCTGGAAAAGCTTACAAGAACAACTGAAGTTTATTTGGGGTTAATCAGAGGTAGTTCAAATGGTGGCAGTTGTGTCTTCCATTTAATATGCGTGAACGTGTAATTCTGCACACAGCCACATTACAGTTAATAGTGTGTGTAGACTTAGTTGTTTATTTTTAATTCCCCTTTCAGAAGAATTGTACAGCTTTTAGGACACATTAACGGTGGAAAATGTTTTCAAATTATTTATCTTGGTCTTATTTGTTATATCACAATTGGTGTGTAGACTTTTTATCTTTGTTGTATTTAGAATCAACATCACCTCTGCACAGTAAGCAACAGCGCCTATAGTGCATTCCCTTTTGCCGCAGTTGCTTCAAGACACAATTAATCATCAATTAACCGGCTGCTTAACCATCAATTAATCATGGTGATGAAGTATTTTCCCCTAAACTTTCCATCCATCCATTTTCTGAGCCGCTTATCCTCACAAGGGTCGCGGGAGTGCTGGAGCCTATCCCAGCTATCATCGGGCAGGAGGCGGGGTACACCCTGAACTGGTTGTCAACCAATTGCAGGGCACATATAAATAAACAACCATTCGCACTCACATTCACACCTACGGGCAATTTAGAGTTGTCAATTAACCTACCATGCATGTTTTTGGGATGTGGGAGGAAACCGGCGTGCCCGGAGAAAACCCACGCAGGCACGGGGAGAACATGCAAAATCCATACAGGCGGGGTCAGGGATTGAACCCCGGACCTCAGAACTGTGAGGCAGACGCTCTAACCAGTCGTCCACCGTGCCCCTCCCCTAAACTTTATTTCTTATAAATAAAAATGTATTACTATTGTAACATTGCTAGGGCTGTGCAAATGTAAACCATTCTACAACTACAAAAAAAAAAAACGAAATAAAATTGTTGTTTTTTTTTATTTGGCAGCATTTCGATGCATTTTATTGCTTCAAACTTGACCCTGAGTCAGGGAGGTGACATTTTTATGAGTGCTCTGATGTAATTACCCCAACCACAATCAGATACAAAGGTAATTATAGGGTGTCCCACTTTAACAGATGAGAGCTTGATTGATGTGTTGTTGAGCATTGACAAAAAGGAAATGAAAAAAAAACATTAAATGCATGTAGATTCCAGATTAATAAAAAATGGAACGTTAAAAAAAAAAACACTGAAAAAAAGCACTGCAAGGACAGTGCAGTTTTTCACTTAAGTTTTTAATGGCGCAGTATTAAAAGACAGGTACACATTTTTATCCCTTTACCTTCGACATTTACATCTTGAAGCAACTTTTTAACCATGGAAACGATACAAACAGTCACACTGGAGTCCAAAATGTCATGGTCATCAGGTTTTGCATTTGGCAGAGGGCCTACAAACAAATCGACTGCAACCAAAGTTTCACTTCCCTGCATGGTGGACAGGGCAAACTGGCCCATTGGGCAATATACTGTAGGCGAATGCTAGGGTGGTTTAAGGGGGTGCCACAAAATAAAATAAATAATAAATATATATAATATAAATAATATTTTTTTAAAATACACCTTTAATATACTGTGATTATATTAAAACTAGTTATTATCAATAAATCTCACAAATGGAAACACTAACAGAGATTCATGTTAAAGCAATGTCCAACTGATATCATTACAAATGACAATAGATAAGCAATATTCAAGCAAGTATAAGTTTTGTTTTTTAAAGAAAAGTCACGCATGCCGCAGAACTGGCAACCCACCTCAACGCTATTACACGGAGTGTAAAGGCCACCTCATGAAGAACGTATCACGGAGGGAGAGCCTAAAATGATTACATTTGAATTTAACATTCAAAGATTATGCTTTTGATCAAATAGGGAAAATGTGTGTTAGCACCTTTAATGGGCCTGCCATATTTGATATGGCGGATATGTTCGTAAACTATTGCAAGGTGAACTTCATAAAGGGGCAACTACAGTATTTTAAAATCAATGCTATTCAGTTTCTTTTGTAAGCATATGTCAATTTCAAATGAAGGGGGCAACCAAATAAAATGTCGCCGAGAACGCCACATTGGGTAGGCCCGGCTCTGCTGGCGGAGGTATCAAAGAAATAGTTTGGAAATAGCATGCCAGTCGAAGTGGTTTCTGGCTTGTGCATCTGACCGAAGTGTGATTACATCTTGCCGAGCCTGCTCTGCTCCGCTCAGACTGTCGTGAATCCAAAATGTGCGGAATTTCAAGTGGAGGGACGTTGTAAAGTTCACTCTCAACATGGAGGATGCCTGTAGTCTGATCTAGCCATTTTTCCACAGCTTTTCCCTTTGTACTTGGAACCACGCAGGTGGAGAGAAATGTTTACTGTTGTGAAATATTGCGACTTAGGATGATGTAACTGTGTGCTGTAAAACAACTAGTAAATAATATTAAAATATAGACAGTACATATGTATGTTTGCTATTTTTTCATATCAATTAATATCCAAAGATGTTAATTCATTTATTGATCAAGGTGTTTTTTAGGTTGTGATTACTAGGGTAAAAACAAATTTAAAAATATATATATAAAGTTGTAAACTATGAAATTTATGAATATGAATGCATGTAATGTGTTATTTTTTGGTTGCCATTAACATACAACAATTGTTTTGTGTTTAACTAACATTAATGCAATATTTGTGTTAAACAATTGTGTAAAACCAATTGACAAGCAAATATGAATTCAAGGTTTCCTAATTTTTCAATGGATTCAAATACTTTTTTACTGTATCATCGAAGGCATTTAAAAACAGAAAAAACACTGGCAGGCCTCACCTTTACAAAGAGCTCAATCTTCGGAGTGTCACCCTCCCCTTTTAGGGCCATCTCTCCCCTGTGCATGCACAATTCTTGCGTTTCTGCAAATTAAAATTAGGCTTACAAAAGTAAATAAGACATCATCTCTCAAGGATATGATGAACTGTTGTACTCACAGTGGAAGTCACACTTAGCACGGGTTGTTGTTTTGTTTATTTTTACTCTACTTGTAGTGTTTCAAGTTAATTTTCCACCTCTCGCTCAAATCCACTGTCTTCTCCACTGTCTGCTGCTGGTATTTGGTTGGTGACAAACCACACCTGACAATGCACAGCTCCTCCCAGCCTTACCTGTCTCACCTGTAAATCTGGTTCTTTCTTCTCAGCCTTGCAGCATTATCAGCAAAAAAAAAATTCATCCTGTGTCTCACTGTTCACTCTCTTTTGGACCTCTTTTCCTTTTCTATTACTGTAGCAAACTAGTATTATGAACACTGCCGAGCGCCAAAGTGCAGCAATCCACAATTCCAAAATTCCGCCAATATCTGTCACAATGGCCCCATCCATTTTATATAGCACATGTCCTTATTAGGGCCTGTCAGCCTATCCCAGCTGAATTTGGACAGGTGGCGGGGTACATTCTGGATTGGCGGCCAGTCAATCGCAGGCCACATACTGTATAGACAAACAACCATTCACACTTACACCTATTGACAATTTAGTCTTCAATGAACCTAACATGTTTTGGGAATGTGGGGGTAAGCCAAAATACCAGGAGAAAACCCAATCAAGTAGGGGGAGAACATGCCTTGAACTGCGCGACAAAAGGGTTTAACCACTACCCTACTACGCTGCTGACAAATAGGAAGACAAACAATTCAGCACTTCAATTGTCGGGAGTCATAGCAGAATCGCTCACCCCACCCCAGAATGCAATTGCAGTCCATCTATCCCTAATGTCTTTTGTCATTCTTCCTGAACCAGAAAGTATTCTGCTAACCAGAGGTGGATAGAGTAGCCAAATATTGTACTCAAGTAAGACTACTGTTACTTTAGAATAATATGACTCAAGTAAACGTCAAATGTAGCCCAAATGTAGCCCTCCAAATATTTACCTGAGTAAGAGTAAGAAAATACTCAGTCAAAAACATACTCAAGTAAAGAGTAACTTGTAACTTCTGATTTAGAAAAAAAAAATCAACGTCAAATAAAATAAAAAAATAACAAATGGGAATCCACACACACCTGCCACTATTTAAATTTTAAACTGCCCAAAAACCAAGGACACATGCATTGGGCCCTACAGAAACATTATTTGCATTATTCACATAAATAACTTCATGAAGAAGCTGTTTGCTGACCAGACTAGAACGTGTGTGTGTGATTTTGTGTGCTTGCGCACGAGAGAGAGACCACGAGAGAGAGAGAGAGAGAGAGAGAGAGAGAGAGAGAGAGAGAGAACATCTGCAACTTACAGCAAGGTGTTTTCTCAAGTTAGAAGTGGGCTGAAATATCCAAGTTTGGGCAGTCACAATTTAAGAGCTACATGACAAAGCTGTTGTTTTTCAAAGTCTGTAAACACGGCTTTTTTTTTTCCCTAAAATGAGTCACTTTGATTGGCCCACGAAGGGTTTGTGTGCGGTCATGTGACTACCTTGTGCCGTCTGATTGGTGAATTGGAGTCAAATGACACTAGTAATCACGTTGGATTGGCGCAACAGCGCCCTATGCGGAAGTCGATGAAGAAGTCTAAAAATAGATTGTGCACGCACTAATGGATAAATAAAAGTAGTGAGCGGCATGTCGATCATTGTAACGGAGTAAAAGTATCGATTCTTCAGAAAATAAATACTCAAGTCAATGTAAAAAGTAGGATTCATTGAAACTACTCTCACTCGTACAATTTATCCAAAATGCTACTTGAGTAAATGTAACGGAGTAACTAGTGCATTACTCCCCACCTCTGCTGCTCACACAGTTTCCCAAACTATTGAGCAAAGGGACCACTTTTACATTAGAAAAATCGTACCACACAACTGAACAAAGAATTTACAAAAAGTACAGGCCTACTGCAATAATGATCTTATTTTAAATTACCCACAAACTGACGTACTCAGTGTGAAATATGGGCTTGCTGAATTGAACACAAAGGTGATATCCTCCAGGAGGCCATGACTTAGTCAACAGGTGGACACACATACTCATCTAATGGAAGCGCATTTCATTGCTCTGTTGGTCACTATACGTCGCTGGCATAGATAAAGGAACAAAGATATACAGTATTCATAACCAATAATCATTTACTGACAAACTTAGATGAGTTCCCGCGGCACTGCTAAAGATCTCTCACAGCAAACTGTTTATGAATCATTGTGCTAACAGAAAAATTTAAATGTTTCATTTAACGTTTTTGTGGTTGTTTTTTTTTTCATTCTTGCCTAGACGGCATGGTGGGTGATTGGTTAGCACATCTGCTTCGGAGTTCTAAGGTCTTGGGTTCAAATCGAGCTCCGGGCTTCCTGTGTGGAGTTTGCATTGTCCCCCCGTGCCCGTGTAGTTTTTCTCCGGCTAAGCCTGCTCCGGTTTCCTCCCGCATTCCAAAAACATGCTCGGTAGGTTAATTGAAGACTAAATTGTCCGTATGAATGTGAGTTTGAATGGTTGTTTGTTCGTGTGTGCCCTGCGATTGGACACCCGCGACCCTGGTGAGGACAAGCAGCACAAAGAATTGATGGATGGAAATTATTGCCCATTTTAATCAAGCTAGAACCCTTTCCCCAGAATTCAAAACGGTACCATCCCGTTGTCTTCAATCAACCTCAGTGAATCAGGATGTACAGTCCTGTCATCTTAAAGGGGATATATTATATATATTTTTTGTTTTTATCCAGTGCAGGGGTGTAACAATTAATGGGTAAATCAATAACTAATCAAGTATCATATTAATCAACAACTATTTTGATAATCAATTATTCATTTACAGACCTTCTTTTAATTGTCCAAATCCTCAGAATTTCAGCCTCTCAATAGTAGTCTCTGATTTTTGTAGTCCTCCATGAAAGCAAACTGATTATCATTGTTTGTAATCAAAATAAGACATTTGCAAACATCTGCTTTTACTTTGGAGAAGAATTGCCAAACTTGTTCTCAATTTTCTGACGTTACGGGCCAACACATTAACTGAATTTCCACGTGGTAAAGGTGGAGGTAGCAATTTGTGTTTGCAGATGTGTTTCCTGCATGTGCCATATGCACGGATCTGCAAACTAATTGACAAGTTTGTGATGTGTATTCAATGAAGTGCTGCCTCCACAAGTGAAAATGCTTTTATTCTCTTTACGGCAGTCTTCTGCAAGAACCCGGTTGCCTCATTCAGTACCATCATTGGCCAGGGTAGCGAAAATTGTAATCGCCACTGGCCCAGCAGTATCAGGGACTGGGTGAGCTACAAATGCTGATTGCAGACTTTCTTCAAAAGTCTATATGAACCTCGCTGCCAGACGTGTGGCTCGTTTCAACACTTCTAAAACGTTTGCCAACAGCCAGCCTTCCTTCCTGCATAGCAGGTAACGTGAGTCAGCAAGAAACGTGACTCTTGCACTCAGACTGAACTTTTCCAGCAACATGCGCTTCCTGTGCATTCAGGGTTGAACAGACTCGTCGAATTTACCACTGCCCAATGACGCTTACAGCTTGAAGTCGATTATTCGGCAATCACGTGTTTTGCCATTAACAACATGGCCGGCTCACAAACATTAACAGGTATTCGGTCAGCTCAGCAAACTAGCAGAGGGGCCTCAAGCCTGATATATTTTACTAAAAATGAGATCACTTGCAAAATATGCAAGTCTATCCTCAAATAAAACTAATGCTATCTGACAAAGAGTCTTTAATCCTACCGTCAGCAAATTCACCAAACGCCCTCCTGTAACAATAAAAAGACAAACTAAATTCTGCAGTGTCTGCTTAGATTGCAAAATGACGACAAGCTGCGGTCGATCAATAACCTGTTTAGTGTGAAAATGAACATTTAATGTCACCAAAAAAAAAACATCCAAATAGCGTTTCTCTCAACCACACCCACTATCCGCTTCTTCCTTGCAGTGGCCACACCCCCCGATTTACTCATCCAACCATCGGAAATTGCACAAATCTAACCAGTCCATGTAACAGAACTGCAGAAATGCTACATTCCTGCAAAGCATTCCCTCCTCCTGTACTTTTTAAAAGTGTATCCTATTATTTAGGGATGTTCGATACCACATAATCTGATATTAATGTACCGGTCACATTTGAACCCGGTTTGAACTGGGAGGTTTTTTTTTTAACCTGCCGCCCTCCCCTCTGTACTGGATAAGAAGAACGAGAAAACTTAAGCAAGCCCCCGGCCCGTTCCCTCCATTGAGGGTCAATCAACCAGCGGGGGGCTATCGGTGGACATCACCCCCAACCTAAGGTTTTGGTCAGAGGTCATGGGAGAGCTAGCCAAGACCCTCAACCATGGTATCTCACTCTCACCCACCATCACCCAAATGTGCATTTTTCCCCATTTTGGGTGAAGACCATTCACAACATATTCTGCATGTTCCCACTGAATTGTCCATTGCTGTGAGTGTCAATGTTTATCTCTGAACACAACTCGCTGGCATCCAGTGTAGGGTGTCAACTGCCTCTAGTCCAAAAGTGCTAGTTTCAATTTTGTGTGAAGTCCATTTACAACATACATTGCATTTTCTCACTTAATTGTCGATAGGTGTGAAGATGAGTGTTAGTTTTTGTCTATATGTGCACTACGATTGAATGGTGTCTAATCCAAATTGTGCACCGCCTCTTGTCCAAATGTGCCATTTCCCATTTTGAGTGAAATAATACACGCACGGTTTTGCAACACATCTTGTATTTTCCTCCACCCGTCCTCCTTGGTCTTCAGCAGCCTCCCAGTTTTTAGCACAAGCAATACACTGGGTAGAATAAGCACACTATTGGCTGGAGAGCTGGCGTCTAAGGCTGAAGGATGCCAGGCGGTGCACTTGAGGTGATGTAATGCACTTGAGGTTTAAAGGGGCCACACCCCTTCCTTAAAACTGGCAGCACCTTTTTAAAGCGAGCAAAGATGCCCTCAGGAAGGACAGAGGGAGGGTGCCCACCTCTCAGCTTATCATAAGGTCAGTGGAGTGGAGGAAGCCGTGTATGCATGCATCTCTATGGCTACTTAATAGAATGAGTGGAGACTGAATGAAGGCTGTGTGACCTTGGGGACTTCCTAACAGCAACGGCAAGTGACACACGGGTGCCACTGCCAACATAAATCTCTCACCACATCCTGTTGAGAATTTGAGAAAGTCTCAAAACCTACAGCCGGTCTGGTCGTGATGGATTTTTAATAATAATTGTCGTATTAAGTCAGGCTCTATATGTGAATGGAAGCATTGGAAACCATTTCTTAATGGGTGCTTGAAGATATGCTGTCATATATTGAAATACCATACCACCATCGAATAAGATCCAATTTTAACAAAAATTATAATTACAAATTCATAATTCTCACTCTTGATTGTCACAGAGGAATTATTGTTATTGTTGTTTTGGGGCTTTGCAAATGCTGCATTACATCATTTTCAGAACTATTTCATCAAGTCATGTTTTCTCTGCCACCGGGTTTGTACCACCACTCAGAATATAAATTAAAGCTTTTAGGCATCAGCAGTGCATAAATATATTAAAAGTATATATTTGCACACATCTATACACACTGCATATTCACAACAGAATAAGCAGCATAGGTAACGGTAGTGTTTAGAAAATTATGCTTTTTTTTCTTTATATGAATGTGTAAAATTCCGACTTTATTTTGATAATACTGTGACTATATCTTGTAATACTATAACCTTATTCTCATAAGATGATAGCTTTTTACTTAGTGACTTTATTCTTTATATGGTTAGGGTTATTGAATTTGTTCTTGTTTGATTTACAACTAGATCAGTGATTCTGAAAGTGTGGCCTGGGTACCAAGTGGTATGCTTGTGACCTCTAGTAGCATTAGGAAGAATCACTATGTACAATTCAGCTGTATTTAACTTTTAAGTTCAACACATTTGCATTTAATGCAACCATGTCAAATTTGAGGCCCAGGGGCCACATCCGGCCTGCCACATCATTTTATGCGGCCTGCAAAAGCAAATCATTTCCGTCAACTTCCATGATTCTTGTTAAAATCTGTACAAAGATTTCACGTCTTTTCTTGAAATATGATGACTTTGGTCTGGTAAAGTGATGACTAATACATTGGAAAGTTCTTGTACCATTATTAATTTATTAGTATAAAATTGACTTTTCTTGTAATGACATAAGTTTTTTTCTTGTAAAATTTGTAACTGCCATTGTGAAATAGTGATGCTTTTGTTATGTGACCATATCATATCTATCATATTGGGATTCTCTTACAATATGATTATCCTTATGAAATGATGACTTGCAACATTATGATTTTTTTTGTAAAATGAGTTTGTCTTTTAAACTCATTCACTGCCAACCCTCCCAGTTAACATCGATTTTGACTTCTAAAGCACTCATAATTGAAGAATTGCAGAATTATTAAAAAAGCATGTAAGGTCCTAAAATAGATAAAACAACAGACCAAACCAAGACATTTTCAGTTCTATATATTTAAAAGAATAGTGCTGCAAAAATTATTCTATGGTGTGTACACACAAATAGCATTTGTCATTATTTGTTTCTGGCCTGTAAGATATAACAAAAATATCTCCAGAAAACACCAACATCTCTTTGGCAATATGAGATTAGAGGCAACTGAACGGCTGACATCCTCTCAAAATTTTGTCACATGGAATTAAAAAAAAAAAAGCGTCACATGGGACTTTTTTTTTGTTTATTTGGATTGTTGCTATTTTTTTTAAGAACTGTCACCTCTAGTTCCTCTTTCTTTCTGCCGTTCCTGAAAAGTGAGACCTCGTAGTTTTGAACATGCAGTGTGTTGCACAATCAGGTTTTGTTTTCTGATAATCTTTGTGATTTTCCTATTTTGCTAGGCCATCCAATCAAGAGTTTAAAAAAAATAATAATACTAACACCTAATAAGGAAAGGGGTCATTATGGTCTACTCTCCATCATACAAACCTTTCCAGTTCTTTATGCATTGTCAAATTAATGTGACTGGATGGGAATCAGATATACAGTATGGATGGAATTATCATTTCCTCACTATTGCTACTGTGCATTTTTTCAAAGGGACAAGCCGAAAGGAAAAGAAGGAGGAGTGTTCACTAACAAAAGCAATAAAGATAACACCTTGGGTGAGATAATGTTGTATGTCTGTTTGTTTAAAGCCTTGTTACTTTAAAAAAAAAAAAAAAAAAAAAAAAAAAAAAAAAACTTGCTTCTTTCTTCCAGGAGTGTAACCATACCAAAAAGAGTGCACTTACCACAATGAGGAAGTGTCTTCTCGTTACCTGCCTCTGTGTCTTACTGCTGGGACTTCGTAATTTCTGGCTGACAGGATTCAGCTTTGACTCCAACCAGCCTATGCATGTGACAATTCTGATGTGGCACCGACCCTTCAGTGTTCCCAATGACCTGAGCGGAGATGCGTGTGGGGACCACCACAGCACCCTGTTCTGCACAATCGTGGAACAGAGGTCCTTGTTTCCCACCGCGGACGTGGTGGTGTTCCACAACTACGAATTGGTCACAGGACGGGAGAAACTTCCTCTGGATCTTCCCAGGCCACCAGGCCAGAGGTGGGCTTGGTTGTCCCTAGAGTCCCCTGTTCACAATGGAGACCTGAGGAGATTTGCGGGTATCTTCAACTTGACCATTAACTACAGGAGAGATGCAGATATTACTACACCTTATGGAGAGCGGCTGGTGAACGAGGCTGAAGGAGAAGATCCAGTGCAGGACATCACACAGAATAAAAGCTTTCTGGCGTGTTGGGTGGTCAGCAACTACAGGAGTTCGTACAGAAGAAGCCAAGTGTACAAAGAACTTAGCACCATAGTTCCTGTGAAGGTCTACGGGCGCTGGACAAAAACTCTCCTCACCGCAGAAGCACTCTTGCCCACAATCTCTCGCTGCTACTTCTACTTGGCCTTTGAGAACTCTGAGGCCAAAGAATACATCACAGAGAAGCTGTGGAAGAACGCTTACCTGTCGGGGGCAGTTCCTGTTGTCCTGGGTGCACCAGTGCAGGATTACGAGGCCTTGGCTCCGCCTCATTCTTTCATCCACGTCGACCAATTTGCATCGGTAAAAGAGCTGGCCGAGTATCTGCTGCAGGTGGCGGGAGACAAGAAGCGCTACAGCGAGTATTTTCGCTGGAAGCGAAAGTGGAAAGTGAAGGTGAGCAATAACTGGAAGGAGAGACTGTGTAAACTCTGCTCCCACTACGAACATTTGCCTCCCAACAAGGTTCACACTGATCTGGCAGCATGGGTTCATGGTACTGGCACAATGTAAGCCTCATATTAAATATTTTCAATCACAAAGCCTTTTCTGTGTGTGTGTGGTCAGCACAGAGTTCGGCCGAAACACTAACCCCATGATTGTGACAGGAAATGGAACGATTGCATAATTTATTTCTCAAGTCATTCAGTCAATCCAATAGAAATAAGATTTTCCTGTAGTTGCCGGATAAACTAAAAATTAGCCCAGCTTTTTCTTCTACTACTACTACTTTTTTCATATTTCCCAGGAGTCTGGATGCCCTGTGGCACCATGCTGCCTCTCACAGGTCAGTCTTGGTACTATGGCAGACAGCAGCCGTTTGTGGAAGGTTACTCATGATTGTTGGGAGAGATATGATTGATTGTGGTGTGTTGTGTTTGTCACCATGAGTACACCCCTCACTATGAAAGCAGTAAGAACATGCAGTGGAGCATTGAGATGCAAGTGAAGTGACTTACAAGTTTTTCGAGATTCAGGCCGTCGTTCAGCCGATTCTTTGCTTTGATTTTCGAGCAAGATTTTGAGATACGAGTGTTGTAGGGTGGCAGCAAACTCAACTCACTTGACAACAAGTAGCAGTTTGGCAGATAGTTTTAAAACAGGAAAAGAAAGTATATTAATATTGAATTACCACCATGTAGTTTTCCATCATTAAAAAATCTTATTATTGTGTGTATTTTTGGTGGACCTCGGCTAAATTCATGTACCCTATTTCCGGGTAATAAAAAAAATGGAAAATGGTAAGAAAATGGAAAATGGTAAGAAAATGATGACCGATTTTCTGGATTGAGTTAACATACCTACAATGATATCGTCTATTTTGATTTGAAGGTATTTTGAAAATGTTAGTAACATACCTAAAATAGTGGACTGTCGGACGTGTTGAAAAAATATTGGCCATTTTCAAGAAGTTCCATGTTGACAAGAAATTGCAACTAATAGTAACCTGCATGTAAGGAAACAGCTAGCTTAGCTGCTACGTCTTCTTCTTTCTATTCCTACTTTTGTATTTTCAGTCAGTCTGGATGCCATGTGGCACTTTGGTGCCACTTGCAGGTCAGTGTTGGTACTACGTAAGATAAGGGGACGACGTACAAATAAGACATCATAGTGTACAAACAAAAAAATCTACCATCAAATGCTTACAATATATGTTAACACTTGTTGGATCATTGGGACGTATGGTTTTATAAATTTAGTGCTGCCGTCAGACGTTTTCATAACAGCCCGATAGGAGAAATGTTTCTCAAAGCTGTTTTAGATTATGAAATAAATTCACAGAAACCTTACAGATGCTGTTAATTGGGTTTCCTCAAAGTCATCTGATAAGATTCATATCTACGTTCCTGTAATTTCAAGATGGAAAGTCACTTTAACTCATGGCCATGGTATGGGTCATTTTGACGGTCTGTGCTAGCGTAATATAGTATATGGTCAATTTATGAATTGAACTGTGAGGTCATCTTCATGAATTAGTTATGCAGCAGTGTTTTGCAGGCTACTGATAAAAGGTTTTGCATTTATGCAACATTTGCCAAATTTGACGAAATGTGTTCTGTTCAAGCTGATAAACATTTGACTTGTTTCCAATCTTCACATTGGGTTGAAGCCTGTTCAATGTGTTTTGGACCCATGGAGTATGTATATTAACTACTAATATTCTCATTCATCCAGGTCGTTGTATTATCGGGGAATTGATAGAAAACCAGAACAGTCCAGTTTCTATCGATTCAATGTCCTGTGAATACGATGCAGTATTCACAGGACATTGAATCGATAGAAACTGGACTGAGTTTATACAGTACACACTATATATACACATATGAGCGAGAGAGAACGATTTACATAATGTAAAAAAAAAAAAAAATTCTAAACAATTGGTAGTGGATCAAAATACTATCTCAAGCACTGTTGTTACTAACAAAAGTGACCCAAGTCACACCCACACTTGCACACAAACAAATTGACAGCTGCAGAAACATTTACTTGGTGGAAAAACAATTCATAGCATTTAAATCACCCAAAAAAAAAAAACGGGGGGAAAAAAAATCTGAAATTTAATTTGAAAATACATGAATGCTGAGTCAAAAGGCCAACCTTTAAATAAATAACCCATTTACATTATGATAGATTGTTTCATATCAAGGTTGACTTATAAAACTGGTCTACTGAAGGTACACATTTTAAAATGCTCAAAACAGGGTAGACAAATTATTCTAAAAAGGAGACAAATTATTCTAAAAAGGATGTATGCAACTTTCATTTGCTCAAGATACCAGTGGTGTAAAAAGTACAAGTATGCCAAATATATCAAATCTTGACTGTTATTAGAAAATAGTCAAGTAAAGGATAGACCTCCGGAGATAAAATGTTGAATTTGTGCAATAAAAGCAGAGAAAATTAGCAGCAAGGACCATTTTGTCATCAAAATCCTCAAAATATTGCATCCAATCTCTTAAAAAAACAGCAATAGATGTCAAAGAAACAACCACTAGAGATGATTAAGTATACAATTTTTAAAAAAGGCACTTTTTACAGAAGTAAAATATTGCTTTCATTGTGATGTACCAAGATTTGAGTCCGTCCGCCCCCCCCCACCACCACGCACACACACACACACAGTCTTTTTACATCAAAACACCTGAATCCAGAAAGTAGAACACTACTTGAACCACAGCCCCCCTCATTAACTGTCAAATATTTTTCTCGACTCAGGAACAATTATCAATCACCTGCACGACAAAAACACTACATGCTGCCTCGAGTTCAAATGCACTTTGGTAATCTGGCCTACTGAATAAGTTCCATGCATTAGCAAAACACTTCCCAAGTTCTTGGTGTGGAGCGATTAGTGGCACACAACTGCAGTGATGGGTTGAACCTTGAACTGTCCCCCAAGGACAAGTTTGGACAGAGTGGTTCGTCGGTGGTGCTGCAGCCTCTTATCCAGTCAGGTGACCGACCAGTCCAGGGTGCAGCGCTTGCTTCAGGACATCCGGCCGATGAAGAGGCGGCATGTAAAGCGTCGGCGGCGGGGCTCCGGGGAAGCTGGCCGGGGGAGGGTAGCCCTGGCCGGGGATGGGGGAGGCGACCATGTTGAGAGGAGACGGGCTCTGCTCGTAGTACTGGCCGTCACACTCTTCGTCCAGCGGCAGAGCCAGACGCTTGCCCTTCTGTCTACGGTTACAGAACCACACTCTGACCACCTGCACGTGACAATGTTCGGTTAACATAACTGCACAAAGAACACATGCTGCAATTCATTTGGGCAACAGACGAGATGTAAACATGCTGCCGTCTGCGCCAAAGAGGAATTTACATCAAATGTGTAGCTCATTTACAGAAAATGTCATGTCTTTTCTTAGTCGCGGCTGCCATTTCAAGTCAGGTTTTGTGATGTGCTCAAGTAAACTCGTAACTATTATAACTATGTTGGGGAAAGCATCGTTAATGTCACAGAGGTCCCTGATAGTCATCCCTGTCATGTGATCCCCAAAAGGCAATTTGTGTCATCTGGTGAGTTCTTGTTTAGCATAAGGATTGCTCGTTCACCTCAGTGAAGACAAAAAGGCTTGAGAAGCTCGTCTCCCTGGAAGTGAACGACCTGTCGCTGGAGCCACTTTTTCATTGCAAAAATGGTCCCAGTATATGGTGATAAAATTACTCAGTTTGTGTCCTGAGCCTTTATTTTACATTGTTTCGATACAATTTCCCAAAAAGTCGACATTCAAACAGAAGTAGTTAATGTGGTGTTGCAACCTAGTTGAAACTTCCTCCACAGCCCCTCTGCTGGTTGCAGCCATTCCCCTTATTGATCAGGACAGGATCAAAAAAATCCAATTCCACTTCAGAATAGATTAAAATCAATCGTTCCCATTCCTACAACACACTGCAGAGTAATATCAGGATTCAGTGATCCAAATCGTATAGTGGTGAACCAGACAAATGTTTAGTGGAAAGTTGGCTTTCGATACATGTTCACCCTTCTGAAATTCTAATAAATCAGTTGATCTAACAAATAAGAGTTAGAAATTGATGATTCATTTAAAATGATTTGAATTGGAAGTGCAAAACTTCACACTGTCCAAACATGGTAGCAATTTTCACCAACAAGCTAAGAGCGCAATGCTAACAGCTACCGAAATAGCATAGCGTCACCTATAGGGGTGGAGGATGAGCCATATTGTCATCGTAATATATCCTAAATCCTAATCGTATAATTGCCTGGGTCTCTTTTGAAAGTTTTCAGAAAACAAGGAAAAACAAATTCAACAAACAAGAGTCTAGTTGCCACGATTCTACCTTTGCAGATTACTATGACCTAGAGGACTGAGAAGCCACACAGACAAAAATAAATAAAAACAAAACTTTTTTCCCCCTCAAGCACAATACTTTGGATCGATATTGTGAAAAGTTAAAAATAACGGGCAATTATGCTATTAGGTTAACGGTGGGAATGGAATGTACCTAGGCTGAAAATTGTCAGGTTTGTTTGTTACTAGCAGACTACTGCCTGGCTCAAAATAAATTCCTATATCAGCCGCTTTATCCATATTCTCACCAAAACGCAATACCTTGGCCTGTGCACACCCACACCTCTCGTCTACAAAGTTTAGTGTACGCTAGTGTAAAGGGTGGTCATTAAAATAAAGCTAGTTGGGGTTATGGATGGGATAGCTATAACGGTTGTAATAAATTGTAAGTAAACAAAGTTAAATAAATTATGCTTTGAAGCACTTGGGACAAAATAGAGTGCACAACTTGGCTTTAACCACCAGAGGCGCACGATTCAGCCTAAAGTTTTCAGTCCGAACAGGACCAAGTTGAGCTACAGCCAACATTTCCAGAACATAGAGATTCACAAATTAACAATTAGTCCCAACACACATTTTTATGTTTTTAACCAAGATTAATCATTAATGACACACTAATAAGGTGAGAATGCTAAGAAATACAGCATAGCCCCCACATATTCAGGGTTGGGCACCCACAAATTCACCTGTTCGCTTCATTTTTTACATTTTTTTTGGGGGGGTGACCAGTTTTTCACAGAAACTGTTTAACGGTATTTTCTCACTTGTTCATGCTGCCCCACCCACCCACAAAAAACGTTTTCCCAAATGCAATTTTTAGGAGAGTGAATCACAGATTTTCATGATCTCCTGCAAATAGCAGAGATCCTCTGTATAATGTACTGCTTATATGAAATATAATTAGCGTACATACTGTAGCATTTCTGTTGGGGACTACTGATGGAGACCTGGACCGTACAGCAGCTTCTTGCGATTGACTTTCATTTTAAAATTTTACTGTCCCATTCAATAAACTGTTAAAAGCGCACAGGCGACTGCGGCTCTCGTTCCCCCCCCCCCCCACACACACACACACACACACACACACACACACACACACACACACGCACAAGGGCCTTGCAGTACCGGCGGCGTATTTCAAGCTAGCTTGTAACTCGACTTGTAAAATGGAGCTGCCGTAAGTTACGATGAATTCAATTATGGCTTATGAGGGAACACAAATGACTTACATCTCTCTCCAGGCCCAAATCATCAGAGATGTGCGTGATCTCTTGAGTGTTGGGTTTGGGACACTTGACAAAGTAAGACTCCAGAGCAGAGCGAACGGCGCCCTCCAGGCTGGTCCTCCTCTTCCTCTTCCTGGTGTCCACAAAAACCCGCTCGATCTTGTACATCTGAATGAGCACATGAACACTTTTGATCACTGCTCTACCTGTAAGGGCTTCGACAAGGTCAAGGTTCAGAACACTTTACAGGTGGTCAACAATGGCGGGAGGGGGTGGGGGGGGCTTCCATTGAGTCTCCCAGCAGGACGTTTGCTCACGGTGAAAAACCCCCCGTGTGATCCCCCATCGGATCCGCTCGTCTGTTGTGTTGTAAAGTAGACGGCAGATGTCGAGAAAGGACTTACATCCTGGGGATTTTCCGACGTTTCGGCCTCATTCAGCCATCTCTGGAGGAGGGGCTTCAGCTTGCACATGTTCTTGAAGCTCAACTGGAGGGCCTCAAAGCGGCAAATGGTCGTCTGGCTGAACATCTTACCTGGAGACACACCGCCCAAAAACAGAAAAATAAGAATTGGAGTATTTTTTCAAAGTCAACAAAGGCCTGATTATCATCTCTTAAATATTGTGATTATCCTGTATTGCGAGGTGTGCAAAGAGTGTTTTTTTTTTTCTTCCCCCCGATCGACTTGATAAATGGCTTTTACAACCCTACATATTTAAAACAACAAATCCTTGAGTGTGAATGAAACGATAGCCAATTCGGAAGCCACCTGAAACTTGTGATGTTGCCAGAAACAGAGTAACTGGTTGTATTGAATGTTTGTGTAATGCGTCTTACAAGTCAGCCACCGCAATAAAAACAAGGATAAGAGTTTGCAACTCTTTGTTTCAAAGTTTGCAAGTTTGTAGTTACCAGATTAGTTGACAGTTAGCCTAGCTTCTATATGTTCTACTGCTTAGATGCTCTGGGCACCATGCTGCCTCTTATAGGTCAGTCTTGGTACTACATCTGCTTTGTGTGAGTGATGTGCTGCTGATCGCATCGGAGTACATAACACGCTCTTAAAAAAAAAAAAAAAAGGTTAAGCTGTTAAATGTACCCAAACAAAATGTTAAGTCAGTCAATGTGCCCCACCTTCAACATGGATGGCATTGCTCTTTGCACAAATAATTTTTAAAAGTTAGTAAGAGGGAAAAAAAAAAAAAAAAAGAAATTATTGTTTGCTTCCTTAACAGCAGATGTAGTGTGATCTAGTGGGAATTGGGGTCATGGGTCAACCAAAGAAAATCCTATAGATAGTTTGTCTTACCATCAAGAAAAAGTTTAACTTTTTAAACATAAGCTCGATGTACCTTGGATTTGGTTTAGTGTATATCAACTTACCATAAAGGTTACCCAAAGCAAGGCCGACATCAGCCTGAGTGAAACCCAAAGTGATGCGTTTGTGTTTAAGTTCTTTGGCAAACTGCTCCAATTCTTCAGTGGAAAGGTTTTCCTAATGCACAGAGTTGAAATGTTGCCGTGGGGTTATTCAGGCTGGCACATTTGACTCAATGAGTTTGTTTCAATGGGCTGTCAAAAGTGGAAACGCTTACCTCTTCCGAGTCACTACAACCGCCGCTGGACGAGCCGCTGCTCCGAGTAGACGAGGCCGGGTTCTGGCCCTGAGGCCCGGGGGCCCCCTGGCCGGGGTTGACGCCGAAGAAGGCGTTCGCCGGCACGCCGTTGCTGGGCGGCGAGGGGGACATGGACGGCGACGACGCCGAAGACGTCGACGGATTCTGGTTGCTGCTTCCTCCGCTGCCGGGCGGCGTCAGGTGGCTGATACCCGGCCAGAAGGTCGGGGTCCAGGGGCTGGAGTAGAAGACTCCGTGGGGGGGCATTGCGGCGGAGGGCGGCGGGTACTGCTGGAGCTTCACCTCGCTCGGGTAGTCGTCCCCGGTGTCTTTCTCCGTCTTGATATCGGGGAGCTTAATTTGCTCCCGGGTCTCGGCTATGGGGGGACTCAGGTTGGTGGGCTGCGTGGCCGCGGTTACCCCGGGTACCTGCCCGGTGTACTCGTGTGCGGCGAACGGATACCAGTGTTTGGGCTGGCCGAACTCCCCGGCCTGGAGCTCGGAGCCCCGGTAGTCACCGGCGCCCAACGACGGGAAGGGGAAGAAGCTCTGCGCGGCGGCCGACGGCAGGCCACCGTAGGCGGGCTGCTTGTAGAGAACACCCGCTTCTGGCAGGGGGAGCTGGGGGAAGGACGAAGCCCCGAGGCCGTCTTGGCCCAAATTCTGCGTGCAAGCCCGGCTGAAGTCATACGGGCGGGTTTGACACTCCGAACCTGGACTGTGGGATCTTTCGGACATCTTGGCACTAAAACAGTTCACTTACCTTAATGAAGACGACACCTACAAGCTCTTGGTCAAAAGTCCAATGGAGTTGGGGCAAAGGGTGATTCGGGCCAACATAACCGCCTAAAGAGGGCTGCGAACTAGTCCATGAAAGGCCGGCTCTTGCGGCACCAGCTCCGGCCTCGGCCTGAAAGATCGAGCGTGTGGTGCGGCCGGGCTGAGCTCCACGCGTTTTGCCAATGGTGGAGGTCTTCGGCCTCCAACGCTCATTGGCTGTCGCGCACAATCACGCACAGCTGAAGGTGAATTTGTCAATGACCTTGGTAGCAACCCCCCGCCACACACACATACACTGAAAAAAAACGCGTGGGCGTGGTCTCACTTAAAC
Organism: Phyllopteryx taeniolatus; assembly: GCF_024500385.1. Classification (NCBI taxonomy): domain Eukaryota; kingdom Metazoa; phylum Chordata; class Actinopteri; order Syngnathiformes; family Syngnathidae; genus Phyllopteryx; species Phyllopteryx taeniolatus. The sequence continues at coordinate 7,617,572 of NC_084516.1, read as the reverse complement.
TGCAACTGTAAAAAAGTCTAAACTTGTTTTTTTTTTTTTGTTCAGTTAAATGCATCTACAATGCTAAGTATGAGTCACACACGTGTTCTAATAATTCCACAAGATGGCGTTGATATTAAAATACACGCCATTTGGCCTATTCATGCATCAAGTTTAATAATTATTATTTAATAATTGTTATGCCGAATTATTGATATGGGATTCAGTCATTTATTCACGTTGTTTTTTTTTACATTCTGTGTGACTGTTGATTTTAGCCTCATCGATTCATTTTTCTGCTATTGAATGTATGATTGATTGATTTATGCACTGAAAATGTACTTCATTTTCAGACGCACGTGATTAAAATGTTGGAAACTGACGTAATTTACCCCTTTCCCCCGAAAATAATCAAATCATATAAATTAGTTTAACATATTTTTATCATGTACAAACCGATGTACATTTTCAAATTAAGTAAATTCAAATGACTTTTTTTGGTGATTTGGTTATATTATATTAGACTATTATTTATTTTCGGACTGTGTGAAGGATTCAAAAATTTTCTATTTATCTATTTTTCATTTTTGATTAATGTTTTGTATTTCTTACTTTTTATTTCGATATTGTTTCATGTGTTTCACATTTTATTTCTTTTTATGTTCACACAGACGACTAATATTTTCATACAAATGTATTTCACAATTTTAGTCACGTTCAAATTATTGTTTGTACTTTTAACTTCAACTTTGTGCAGAATACCATATTGTTATTTATATATTTATATTTAAAATTTGTTAGTTGTAAGGTTTCAATAACTTGGAATTATTCTATATTTATGTGTACATTTTTATATCATATTTTCATTTGTATTGAATGATTATTAGTTTTAACTTAAGACGTTATTGATTCCATATTTTTATTCATATTTTTTATTTCATATATTATTCGTTCACCTTTTAAGGCACTTTGTGAACAATTCCATGTTTTTATATTTCACATTATTTGTATTGAATCATTTATGGAGGGTTTATATGCTGTTGAAGCACTTTGTGGAGAAGGTCATGTTTTACTTTTTTTTTAAATTTAATTATTATTAGAGGTTTAACATTTAAAGCACTTTGTGTAGAATGAAATTGCATATGTTTACTTAATTGCAATGTTTATTTGCATTTAATGCACATATTTAAAATGTTAAAGAACTTTGTGACGAATTCAAGTTTTGTTCATCTTTGTATTTAATGGTCATAGTTTGAACTTGTAATTGATCTTATATTGTTCTTATGTCGTTTTATTTCACATTTGCATTGTTATTTTTGTTTATTTTTTTCAGTTTTATCTTGCGAACCACTTTTTGAGAGATTCTATTTTTTATTGATTGTAATTTTTGTTTTGAGTTGTCTCTATTCACTACTCATTTCCTGGCTCTTTATTGCTTTGGATGTTATCATAAACAGAATCGTTTTGCCAATTAAAAACAAAAATCAAAAATGAATAAATCATGACACAAGCTGGTCCCGTTTCTTCACCTTATGTTGTGACAGTGGGTTTTTCGGACACGCTGCGTGGGATTCTTTTCCACACGCAAATGTTCTTGCAGCGGGCAGGAGCAATCGGGTGAACTTCTTCGTGATCAAGGTGGGGGGGGGTGGCACCCCCCCCCACCTTGATCACCCACCAAGGGGGCCCTCACGGCCCGGGCCCCTGCGCGCACAGATGCGCTCCCCCCGGCGTGCGTCGTTGGCCGCAGATTGCGGCAGGAAGACGCGCCGCGGGGAGGGAGAGGAGTGGGGGAGGGGGGCGCCATTGTACCAGCCCGGCCCCGGGGGCACCCTGTGGATTGCAGATCCCGAGTTGCGATGGTCGGCCATTAGCTCCTTTTCACATTGAAACAATACGTCTCGGCCCTTTGATTTCGCCCCGCACCCACCATCACCCCCCTACACTCCACTCCACTTCCCCCCCCCCCAATCCCCATGAAACGAACACCAAGTTTCACTCTGCAGGTCTGAGGAAATGCTCAGCCTGCAGGTCTCGTGTGGCCCTGCAGGTGAAAGTTGTAAAACACTTCCTGCCACATGTGACACCCACTTCGACATCTATCTACCTACCTACCTACAAGAACATTGAGATATTGTGATTGCAGTCATTGCAATTTTAGTGTTATTTAATCCTGTAAAAAAAAGTGAACTGAACAATAGTTGAACAAACTACAAAGAACAAAAATATAAACGCCACACCTTTGTAAAGTTGCAAGCTGTTTTCTGTGTACGCAAAAGATGGATTTCTCTCAAATGTTGTTCACAAATTTGTCTAAATCAGTGTTCTCCTTCGTTGATAATCCATCCCCTCACAGGTGGGTATCAAGATGCTGTTTAGACAGCATGATTGTACAGGTGTGCCTTAGGCCGCTCACAATAAAAGGCCACTCGAATTGTGCCGTGGTATGGTGTTGGAAAAAAAATAAATCATTTTTAAAATGTGTTCTACCATTAATGTACCTTATAACCTGTAAAATTAAATTTTCAAGAAAATGAAATCTTTTTGAGAGGGGAAGTTAAAATAACTGAGATAATGCAGTTGCACAAGTGAGCACACCCTCTTATAATTAGGAGTTCAGAATAAACCAATCACATTCAAACACGTTAAATGTAAAGGCTCTTTTATAGTTGCGGGGACGGTGACCGCGCTGACGTCACGGCGCCTGTCCCGCGTGTAGTTTGCCTTTGTACTCGAGCGCAACCCACGCGCGGTTTTGAAAACGTACTGCACTTGACCTCCAACTCGGGGCTGTCGCTATGGCTGTTATTGGCTAGGACACCACAGGGTGGAGTTTCCTCTGCATTTTTTGGGCCATTTCCGGGAGCCATTTTTACTTTCCATTCAGTAACAAGGAACAAAGCAACAACAATGGCGACCGTGTAACAGTGTCTGCTAGAACAAATGGACCTAGATGACCAGATGATACGTTTAATTATGCTGCAAAATCAATCGAGAAGGCGGCGGCGTAGAAGGTATGTACAACCCCAATTCCAATGAAGTTGGGACGTTGTGTTAAACATAAATAAAAACAGAATACAATGATTTGCAAATTATGTTCGACCTATATTTAATTGAATACACTACAAAGACAAGATATTTAATGCTCAAACTGATAAACTTGATTGTTTTTAGCAAATAATCATTAACTTTGAATTTTATGGCTGCAACACGGTCCAAAAAAGCTGGGACAGGTGGCAAAAAAGACTGAGAAAGTTGAGGAATGCTCATCAAACACCTGTTTGGAACATCCCACAGGTGAACAGGCTAATTGGGAACAGGTGGGTGCCATGATTGGGTATAAAGGAGGTTCCCTGAATTGTTCAGTCATTCACAAGCAAAGATGGGGCGAGGTTCACCTCTTTATGAACAAGTGCGTGAGAAAATAGTCGAACAGTTTAAGGACAATGTTCCTCAACGAACAATTGCAAGGAATTTAGGGATTTATTATCTACGCACCATAATATTCAGAAGTTCAGAGAATCTGGAGAAATCACTGTATGTAAGCGGCAAGGCCGAAAACCAACATTGAATGCCCGTGACCTTCGATCCCTCAGGCGGCAATGCATCAAAAGCCGACATCAATGTGTAAAGGATATCACCACATGGCCTCAGGAACACTTCAGAAAACCAATTTCAGTAAATACAGTTCGGGGCTACATCCGTAAGTGCAATTTGAAACTCTACTATGCAAAGCATCAACAACACCCAGAAAACGCCGCCGGCTTCTCTGGGCCCGAGCTCATCTAAGATGGACTGATGCAAAGTGGAAAAGTGTTCTGTGGTCCGACGAGTCCACATTTCAAATTGTTTTTGGAAATTTTGGACGTCGTGTCCTCCGGGCCAAAGACGAAAAGAACCAGCCAAACTGTTATAGATGCAAAGTTCAAAAGCCAGCATCTGTGATGGTATGGAGCTGTGTTAGTGCCAATGGCATGGGTAACTTACACATCTGTGAAGGCACCATTAATGCTGAAAGGTACATACAGGTTTTGGAGAAACATATGCTGCCATCCAAGCAAAGTTTTTTTCATGGATGCCCCTGCTTATTTCAGCAAGACAATACCAAACCACATTCTGCACGTGTTACAACAGCGTGGCTTCGTAGTAAAAGAGTGTGGGTACTACACTGGCCAGCCTGCAGTCCAGACCTGTCTCCCATTGAAAATCTGTAGCGCATTATGAAGCGTAAAATACGACAACAGAGGCGCCGGACTGTTGAACAGCTGAAGCTGTACATCAAGCAAGAATGGGAAAGAATTCCACCTACAAAGCTTCAACAATTAGTGTCCTCAGTTCCCAAATGTTAATTGAATGTTGTTAAAAGAAAAGGTGATGTAAAACAGTGGTAAACATGACCCTGTCCCAGCTTTTTTGGAACGTGTTGCAGCCATAAAATTCTAAGTTAATGATTATTTGCTAAAAACAATAAAGTTTATTAGTTTGAACACTAAATATCTTTGTAGTGTATTCAATTAAATATAGGTCGAACATGATTTGCAAATCATTGTATTCTGTTTTTATTTATGTTTAACACAATATCCCAACTTTATTGGAATTGGGGTTGTAGAACCAAGGGGCACGCTGAGTATGTCATCACAGCATATGACTAAAACGGACCAATCACGAGAGATGATCTCTGCGGCGTTCAACGCGCAGCAACAATTTTTGCCGTCTGCACGTCAAACTACGCAGAGGGACCACGCGGGCAAACTCGGGGGTCACGTGATGCAATGCGGGCGTTGTTGGCCGTGGGAATATAAAGAGGCCTTAAGTCAGCACATCTAAAATTGTTCTTGGTTAACCTCTAGTAAAGTTTAGCTGTTTTAGTATAGGCTTTCCTTGACTTTTTTTTCTATTTCTAGCAAAAGCCTGGAGGTTTTGGGCTAAGACTGACTCAGTCAGTCCTAGCTGAACAAAAACAGCCCCAAATGAAGAAGACAAGAGATTGTTGTCACACAAACTAAATTGCCAACACTTGCCAGAAATCTCTGCAGCTTCCATAACCAGTTTTCTTCCTGGTCTTTCAGTACTTTTGGAGGTTCTTGATAATGTCACTGTTGTGCCATATTTTATACACTTGATGTTGACTGTCTTCACTTTATTCCATTGTACACTTAATCTATTGCAAATGCTTTTCTTTTTACCCTTCTCCTGACCGATACCTTTGAAAATGAGATCCTGCTTATCCTGTGGAAGTTCTCTGTGGACCAGTGCTCTAAGACCTGACTACAACTGTCAGGAAAAGCTTACTAGAAACTTAAATGTGTGCTAAATCCCCTTTAACACAAGTTTGAATGTAATCGGTTAATTCTGAGCACAGCCACGTCCCCGTTTACAAGAGGGTGTGCACGCTTGTGCAACGGCATTGTCTCAGTTTTTTTTTTTTTTTAAATTTCCCCTTCCCTAAAATAACTCATTAACATGCATGCATATATATATATATATATATATATATATATATATGCACTTTTGATTCTTTGATGTTATTATTGCTGTGTGCTGCTCCTGTTCATTTTTTCTTCTGCATGCTCTATTGGGTTGATATCAGGTCACTGACTTGACCATTGACTTGCTAAGATAACTGAAGTAGATGACAGCAGATTGTTTTCCTTAGTGAATACAAACAAGTAAATAAAATCACACCGATAGCAGAGGTGAAGAATATAGAGAAGGCATGAGTATTATTTTTAAAACTCTCCAATCAAGAGACATCTTCATGAATGAAACTATAGAGGTTTAAACCACCGATAACATTCAAGAACGGGCAGATTAGATGAACACCAGATAAGACATCCGGATCACTCAATGCAGGAATGAAATGACCTGGGTGAATGACAATATGCACAGGCATACTTCTGGATCTAACTGTAGCCGATATCAGAACAAGTAACATACTTCCTTGAATAAAAACACCTCACCAAGACCTCATATCTCATAAAGCCTTACTTTATATGATTATCCACAGTGATACAAAGTGCTGGGAAAGCCGTGGGGTGAGACAGGAGACTTGCTCAATAACTTAAGAAGACATCAAACCCGAGTGAGGCGGCATTGTCCTGCGACGGTCCATGGACTTGGCTGACACATTGTCATGCAAAAGACGAGAGCCAGGCGAGCCTTCAAGAGAGCACCCACCACTCTCTGGAAACTCCAAAGGAGGAGGGGGAGATGGTTCACATCTTTTTAAAAGCCACTTCTTCAACACACGTGTTCACGACAGTTAAAGGGAAGAAGTTACACCAGTAATTGGAATGCAAGTTTGAAAAAAAACTCAACTATTTGGGTTTATTTGTACCGTATTTCATCCACATTTACACCAGTATACGGCTTTAAGTATAAGATGTAAGTACAAAGGACTATTTAAGCCACGCTGAAAAGTTAAGACAAAAGAGATTATAGAATATAAACTAGAATAAAGTAACAGTAATATTTGCACTGTGTTGAGAATAATGTCGTATATTCGCAAAACCAAAGTACTGTTAATGTGATGAGAATAAAGTCGTATTTTAATAAACTTTTTGCTCAAATTTTCAAATACTGAGAATGGCTTGAGAAAAATTGGGAAATTTGAATGAAAAAACTTTAATGCTTGATGTTGATAAAATCGTACTAGTTTTACAAGAAAAAAAATGAAGATAATACATATGTATTGATTAATGTTGGAATTAATGCTTAAAAAGGCATATTTTTTTCCTGGGGAAAAATGCATAGTGATTATGAGAACAGTTATTCTTTTCCGAGAAAAATTTGTCAGCATTTATGACAACAACAACAATTTCACTTGAAAAAAAATTACAAAGAAATGATACTATCGAGATTAACGACATTTTTACGAGAAAATAAATAGAATGCAATTTTAAAAATATGTGGAAAAAACCAAGGGTGTCAATTATGCACAATAAAAAAATTACGTTAATTTTTTATATGTATGTCAAATCTTTATAAAAACGAAATGAGAATAAAGTCACTTTTCAAAGGGATTTTCTTTTTTTGTGGAAGTTACCACAACTGTGTGGCTGTTCATTTAACTACTTGACTTGAAAGGCATGTTCTAAAACTTTTGAACTGGATACATTTAAATAAAATAAAAAAGATGGGAAAATTGGGATGTTCCAAAACTTTGCCCCAGTAGTGTATATAAAAAAAATAAAGCAATATTCCGTAGCGGGGAGTGTTGATTTAGCACCTAGCTACATGTCAGTCACGTTCATTGTTTATGTGGTGGCTCGATTAACGCCACTATTGAAATCTGGAGTCACTTTCAAGCACTTGGTAGAAGTAACAGCTTATTAAGTGCTTAAGGTACGACGCACTGTGAAAGTCGACAGCTAAAAGAGCACGTGCGCAGCGTCTCTGCAACTTTAAAGGGGAGAGAAACCTCTTTGTCCACTCGGAGGCTTAAATGTAAAGCGGCGGCCCTCCCGTTGAGCGGCAACAAACAAGTCTGATGGCTTTTTGATTTTCTTCCTTAACGGCCCGTGCTTTTGACGCCCTTCTTCACAGGCCCTCCACCCGGGCCTGCTTTTCATGCCGCCACCAATGGCTGCCTTCCTTCCACTGTCCACGCGCACAATGGGCCTTGACGGCCCTCGGCATGCGGCTCAATGGGGACAGGAGACTGGACCCCAGCCCCCGCCAACCCCTCGCGAGATTTCGCTCCGTCCCACTCGTCGTGTGTATTGCCGTTGGGAATACAGTGATACTGAGACTTGGGAGTCTAATTCGGTCAAATCGACTTTCTCCATTGCAATGAATGGAAATGACGTGAATCCGTTCCATTGAACTGTTTCGATTCAATGGATATCGTGCTGATCCTTCTAGTGTGCGGACTAAGGGTTGAATGACTCGAGACTTTTTGCCAAACAAATGATTAGCGTTCGGTCGACTTCAATCTTTAACCGTCGATGCGCAGTAGTTAAGTTGACTCGCGACTAGTCAGTTAAGCAGTTAGTGTGTGCGCCTCGACCCCCGGGGGACAGTATAATACATTAAAGACCGTCACAACTACAGCGCAGTATTAGTATTGGTTGCTGTCCACAGAGCAAAAAATAATATGGCTGTGAGCATATTCATATGGTCTGTCTGTATGGGTTGTTGAAAGGTTTATGACTATAAAATACCGATGTAGTTTGTCGGTCTAGGGCATTTTGATTATGCGTTAGCATTAAGCTTTGTCGTAAGGCAAAGTTGCGTGGTTTGGTTCAATACATAAGTAATTCATAGTCCCTTTTACAGTAAACTTCCAACAAGGAGTGGGAATAAACAGATTGAAGCAAATACACTTGGCCTCTTTTTTTTAAAAGACTGTTCGCTGTCTGCCAAACATCCCGCTCAGGGAGGGCAGAATAGACATCAGTTAGAAAAGAAAAAAGCGCGTCCATAAGTGAAATTTTCAAATGAAAACGTAAAAATAATCGCCCGAGCGATGGCTCATAACCTGTACAAAGTCAGGGATCGCCAAGGCTGAGACGAGGTCAGCGGCAGTTCGAAGACACCGAGACAGAAAACGAGGACGTGGCGCAAAGAGGAAATGCCTGCAGCCTTACACTTTCTTTGCTTGGATGCATTTTCAAAGATGCTTGGGTTTGTTTGTTTGGAGACTGACCCCTAATCCCTCTCACACTTCATTATCCACATAATCCGGCAGTGTTTACCAACCTTTACTGAGCCAAGACAAGTATTTTACAGGGATATACGATATGGGACGTCTGTACCGGTACCAAAAAAATAAATAATTAAAAAAAAAACAAACAAAAAAACACACAATACTGGGACACCCAATACCAGCTTGTCATATACTATACTATTCTGTCCTCCCTGAGCATGCAAATTATATTACTGCAGATTTTCCGCAACACTCTTGTGTTTTCAACAGATGTACGTTATGTACATGTGTGCACCACACTGCCCCCTGGAGGCCAAGGCACACACACACAGAAGCAGCACATCTACACGATATTGCCCAAACTATTCACTCACCTGTCTTGACTCAGATATGAATTTAAGTGACATTCCATTTTTCATCCGTAGGGTTTAATATGACATCAGTCCACCATGTGCAGTTATAAAAGCTTAAACTCTTCTGGGAAGGTTTTCGACAAGGTTTAGGAATGTGTTTATGGGAATTTATGACTATTTATCCAGAAGCGCATTTGTGAGGTTACCACCGATGTTGGATGAGAAGGCCTGGCTCTCAGTCTACGCTGTAATTCATCCAAAAGTGTTCTACAGGGTTGAGGTCAGGATTGTGCAGGCCAGTTAAGTTCAGACGCATCAAATTCTCTGATTCATGTCTTTACGAACCTTGATTTGATTTCGAATGGCCAGTGAGCCAGGCCTTCTCATCCAACAGCACCTCACAAACATGCTACCGGAAGAATGGGCCAAAATTCCCATAAACTTACTCCTAAACCTTGATGAAAGCCTTCCCACAAGAGATGAAGCGGTTACAGCTGCGAAGGATAGACCAACATCTTTTGCAATATAATGTATCTCCAGGGCAAGTGGAATAGGACTATTGTGTGCTATACTGTATTTAAGCGACACTTGTGCCATGTTCAGTAAAAGTCTGTTCTAAGTGTTGATTATTTGTGGGTTTGGGGAAAAAAAAAACAAAGTTGTGACTTGGTACTTGTCTCATTCGGGGTCGCCACAGCAAGTCAAGTGTTATTTGTAAATGTGGGAAGGAAAATTGTCTGAAAATTGTCATTATTTTAAATTATCAAGTATAATGTTTGCAATGTATTTTAATAAGAAAATGTGCTTTATAATACTGTACTTTATAAAAACAGAGTAAAGACAATTAAATAGAATATAAAGAGTTTCAGTTTTTTGCCACTTTTTTTGCTTCAATTCAATGGACTTGTGCTGCTCCTTCTGGCGTGCGCGTTTTGGCCACCTGGGGCAGTATAAAACATCCATCCATTTTCTGAGCCGCTTCTCCTAACAAGGGTCGTGGGAGTGCCGGAGCCTATCCCGGCTATCATCAGGCAGGAGGCGGGGTACACCCTCAACTGGTTGCCAGCCAATCGCAGGGCACATACAAACAAACAACCATCCGCACTCACATTCACACTTACGGGCAATTTAGAGTTGCCAATGAACCTACCATGCATGTTTTTTGGTATGTGGGAGGAAACCGGAGTGCCCGGAGAAAACCCACGCAGGCAGGGGAGAACATGCACACTCCACACAGGGTGGGCCGGGGATTGAACCCCGGTCCTCAGAACCGTGAGGCAGATGTCTCACCAGTCTTCCCCCATGCCGCCAGTATAATACAGACATACGGATATACATGGAGACAGTCACTGCTTCTCTGTTAGCTGCAGTAAATTAGTCATTCTTCACAGAGGATAAATAATATAGTATGTTATATTGTGTCTACATGTGTTTATCCACGGTTTGTGTTCTAATATCTGTTGCTTAAAGGGCTATAACTCTGCAACAGTGATGCTACTCGTTAGCTCATCTGTAGCCTTTTGCATTCTTTGTTAGCATGACACTAAACAGACTTTAAAGGTATGCGGTTGTTCTAAATACACATGTAATTCTCTTTAGCTTATGTTTATTTTAACAATAAAATTCAACTGGTGGTGGCATTAAGCATCTTGAAGCCTCTTTTTTGATGAATTGTTGACTGCAAAACCGCTGCTTGTTGTTAAGTATCTCAAACTTTTGTCCGCAAGTCAAAGCAAAAAAAAAAAAACTACAAAACTAGGCCTAACTACAACTTGTACTCGAAAAACTTGAGTTGCGTCACTCGTGTCTTAAGGCACAACATATTTTCCTATAGAAACAGAGTTTTGATTCTATCCCACAATTGTCTGACATGGTTGTACTGTTAGGTTGTTAATCGGATGGCACTTGGATTAAAAACAACAACAACTGATTCTGAAGAACACAAATCGTTAAGAGTGCGTCAAACAAAGGGAGTAGAAATACTGACGTGGTAAAAAGTTTTATTACCCATCCTTGCTCTGCATATACAAATATCTATAAAAGGTGAACACTTTCACTCTTTTATGTACATTTTTGCAGCAGGAGGTTCATTTTGGGACTGACAAGAGGACAGAGCAGGACAACACAAGATAGTGAAATTGACCACCGACACATCTATCAATATAGTCTGTCCCCCCCCCCCCCCCCCGAAAATGTCATTCAAATGCTTCGGAGTCACCTGGACTGTACATTCCTCCTGCAGTAACGGGCTGCATCCATAACGGGAGGCAGAAGGATTTGCATTGCCATGATTCAAACACAGTACGGTCAAACCATGCAACAGACATCATCAAGTACTTCATATATTATATTAAAATCTTTATGTGCACCTTATATGACCCAAGCCTCAAATCCTCAAATCAGCAACACTAAAATTTCAGAGATGGTATGTTAAATATTTCCTGGTAGGAATGTGGCTTAGCCACAAGCTACGCATGACAAAACAAAGAAGGGCACCTGTTTTTCCGCTTCCGTATATGTGTGTGTTGTGTGTACGGCTCCTACACGCTCCTGCTATCATAATCACAGTCTTTGGAAAAAAAAAGCTGCAGAAATGACGGGGAGAGAAATTGCAACATAAAGAGTTTAAAATTTAATTGAGGACAGGACGCTCACAGCAACAACTCAAGAAGGAGTCTTTGTGTTAAAAGACTTAAAATCCACAAAGAACCCAACATTACACGAGGGTCATAAAAGCAGGAGGAGGGAGGCATGGAGAAGGCGGGGATGAATTAGTAAAGGGCCAAGAGAGAGAAACAATACGTGGTTTTTTTTTTGTTTAATGTCTCGTCTTCTGCCAGGTTTCCTCCGTTTGTCTGCATGCAGTGTGAGTGTTTGCACGTGTGTGTTCAGCATTCACTTTTCATTCCCCTGATAATGCATGGTGGAGTCGTCAAACAGAGGGTTTTTCACCTCCATCTCGCCGGTCTGTGGAGGAGAGCACACATATGATTGACTTTTACTGGAGTTTACAATTGGGCCAAATTTGAGCATTTTTGTCCCCCCCCCCCTCCAATCAAAATCAGCTAAGGATTGATTGTTGGATGTTTCTAAAAGATTATCCTGACTGATGATAGTGTGGGTGTGCTAAGAGGGATTTTGCCTTTGATATCTGCTGGGGGGCCAACAATCAGAAATGTTCAACCTGTTCAATATTTACAATGGTGGTCAAGACTGAGTTCGACTCCATGATTATGACATTAAAAAATTCACAACAGTTGTTGGTTACATGAATTTGGGGAATTTTGCCGAGTTTCCTCACTCATTTTTGCACTCATGTAAGCATTGACCATTGTAAGCATTGTGTGTGTGCGTGTGTGTGTGTGTGCGTGCGTGCACGTGTGTGCGCTCACCGGTGCAAGTCCCGGACACTCGTACACTGTGAAGTCTCCGGCCTCTTCTTCATCTGAGGTGACCTCGGCATCAATGACTTTTTGTTCTGGTTTGTGACTGCAAATGAGGAAAGAAAGAAAGAAAAAAAAAAAGAAAAAGAAAAATATACACTGTATTTGAATATTTGTGATTGAACATCAAAAGCTAAAAAAAACCCCAAAAAACACCTACTTTCCAATGGACAGCATCTGCTGTTTTTGGTGTTGATAGTGGTACATTTGGGCACTTTGCGCCAGAGTTTCATCTCCAATCTGCAGGCAAGAAGAAGAAGTGCTGAATGACACTTTCAAAATAGAAGCTGCACTCTAGTGGTGTGTTTTTGCAGAAGTGAGATGAGAAATTGAAACTCAGGCGGTAAATGTAAGAGTCGCACATACCGATTTAGCGCCACCTGTGGCGGCGGTCACACCTGCTCCCCTGAAGGCGGGATAGTCCACCTTCTGAGCCAGATGAGATTCTTTCCGCAACCTGCGTGGGATCATCGGGACTTAATAATACATTAAATGGGGGCTTGCAAAAGGTGCTTAATGACTTTGTGTGGTTGCTTACTTGACATAGCAGACAGTTGCCATGATCAATGCTATGGTGCCAATCACCACAAACAGGGAGATTACAACTGCAAGTTAAAAAAAAAAAAAATGTTTTTTTAAAAACGGACATAAAATCAGTTTCTCCGCTCATGACTTGAAGATCTTTGGCCTAAAAGTCGTTTTCACTGTTTGAAACACTATCATGTAAAAGCCAAACGGTAAACACAGCTGCAGTGAGTTTTACTGGGTACTTGATTGAATACTTTTATTGTCTTTATGGGCGTTCACATTTTCCCACACTCTGGGCTCTGCTTCTGCAAGTAGAAGCCACTTGCCTGGTTCAACGCCCTCGCTCCTGCCTCGGTTGGTTGTTAAGGTCAAGAAAAACGGACTTGCCGATGGCTGCGCAGTTTAGCGGGAGCGGTGAACAGTCGCTCATTTTCATGAGACAAGACCGCCCCCTTAAAACAGGCTCAGGCCTGGGAGGCTTAAATAATGGTGTGTAAAGGGGGTGTTTTCAGTTTTTTTCCCTGTGGAACCTCTCTTGATTTGGAGTGTTAACTGTCCGAGATACTACAGTATACATTTGCATCCATAATTCAGCCCTTGATCTTGTAGATCAGACAAGGGTGTCGTTTTAATTGAGTTCTATATTAGTTTGACAGTTGTTTTGAATGAGAGGGGGGGAAAAAAAAAAAAAAAAAAAAAAAGGTTTTGAACACTTGACACAGGTATCCGATACCGTAGACTTTCTTTTGCGTTGATGTCACATGACATGACACTCACTGATGATGATTTTGTCATCCTTGTGAGCGTTCTCGATAAGAGGGCCCGCTCGACCGTCCACTCCGGGGGCCTGGGGGGTGGATGTGTTGGTAAGACTTGCTCGGCCAGAGGCTGCAGAGGTGCCGTTACTGGTTTCGGCTGACGAGCGATCTTGTCCCGACTGCCCCTGTTCGGAGGCAGCCAGCTTGCTTGCAGCTTTGGGGGAGAAGACGGCGACTGGAGGTGATGCGAGGAACATGCGACGCAGAGATCAGAAAAGAATCAAGAATGCTGAACGTCAAGAAGCAAAGGGAGAACGCAACACAAACAGGATCTGTTTGGTTTAGGGATATAAAAGTTCTTACCGGGAGGTTTTAATTGAGTCTTCTGTGGTTCCATCGCAGAAACTTCCTGTTTTTCGATGTATGACTGGATGAAATCGATCTCTTCATCCAGGTCTGGGTAGAACTGCACTTTCGCTAAAAGACAAGATGAGAGGAATTTATGTATTTACTGCAGATACAGCATCACATCAGCTAGTCCTCCCTGAAACGTCTCCAGTTGGTTCAAAATGTTGCCGCTCGCCTCTCAACTGGAACACGCAAGAGGGAGCACATAACGTCTTTTCTGGCTTCCCTCCACTTTATTTTAAAAATCCTGCTAAGATTTAAGATTATGATATTTGTTTTCAAATCTCAAAATCCCTCCACTCCTGCCCAACTACTGTAGAAGGACCTCTCGGTGGATATTAGACAAGCGAGCCCTTTCGTTGTCCATTTTTAAAACTCTCCTTAAAACCAATTTTTATTCCTTGGCCTTCAACACAGCACGACACTTGAGCTCTTATTTCAGTGCTTTATTTGTTTTTATTGTGTTTAACCTTGTTGGAGGTATCCATCCATCCATATTCTGTACCGCTTATCCTCACTAGGGTCGCGGGTATTGTTCTTAAATTATATTAAGTTCAATTGTCCCATGTTTTATATTCATTTTTTAAATTTATATTACAGCAATTTGCACTTACACAACTTTAAGATGGTCTACTATTGAAGATAAAACGACCGCTGGTAAAAAGGCGTATTTATTATTTATTGCCCAACGCTCTTAGGATGCATCCACCTAATCAAAGTGACAAGACAAGGCGTGTGCCTGTGGGTCTTGTCTTATTTGTTTGCGGACTGGTAGGAAAAAGGAGACAATACGAAACTGATGTTTAACAGCCCTTTAGGCCAGACAGTTAACAACATTCCGGTGGTACAGCACGGGTCTCCAGGGCAACCACAGCCCAGTATATACATGCGTGTGTGTGTGTGTGTGTGGCCGGTGGGAGGAAGCACAGCAGGGAGCAGGACCAATCAGCAAAAACTTGGCTCGTTGGCTCTCAGTAAATGTGCTACGTTGACAATAGACCCCAAAGCGGAGCTAATGGCGGCGGTCAAAGTGTTCCTGCTATAAAGTCGCCCTGCAATACATCATATTCTCAATGTAGCAGAACGGTGAATCATAAAAAAAACATTAACTTACAGTACCTTCAAATAGGTCATTCTGTCATTATCAGGTGAACTACTCCAATGCCAGTAAATACATTGCATCATTACATTCATCACTACAGTATCACTTTCTCCCCCTCCCATCTGGCTGAGCTAACGTGTGGCAAAGTGGACGCTATGACAAACGAGCACTTTCACCGCCACCTTTGTCACGGTCCGACCCCCCTCGGCACGCCGCTATATCGTGCACTCCGCGGCAGGTGTCTGAGGAGGCGGGATGCGCCATCTGTACCTAGCAGGTGGCGGGGAGCTCCAGCAGTGCCAGTGTGCTCACTTGATTGAGATGCAGCATTAGCCTCTTGAAGTTTTCACCAAGTGGTACAGTCCACCGCGACAAATTATATATTTCAAATCCAAACTACCATTTTTCCATTTTGAAGTCATTCCCTTGGAGTGTAACCCACTTTTCCAGCTTTCTCTGACCCAGAGAGAGGTCAGGTGAGTAGTTGGGTGGGGAGGAGGGGGGTGGGGGTTGCTCAAGAACGGCAAAGTTCTCCTCTGTCAGGAAATGTCAGATGCTCAGGGCATTGTGAGCAGGCGCGTTGTCATGTCATGAAGCAGCTACAAGTTGCCCTGCTTTTCATGCACTAAATGACACCAACACCACCACCATCTCTTTGCAAACGTGCCGGTGGCAAGAGAGGTCTTGCCCAGAGTGAAGGGGAAAACTCCTCGTTTGGGTTTGAAAGAAATCCTTTACGACACCAATCCCAATCCCACAACTTTTCTGAGAAACCTCGTACGCCTCATTGTTTGGACACGGATATTCCAGACAATGCTTCTGTTGCCAAATCTAGTAACAGTCGTTTGTAGTCTGTTTCTACTAGTAACTTCGCTTTAAAACAATGTCTTGCTTCTAAAAAGAAAAATGCAAATGGCACCAAGTGAACTTTGTATATATGCAGGGAACATTTCAAGGTGCCATCCCGGACTGTGGTCGATTATTTACATTATAAAAAAAAAAAAAAGAAGAAGAAGGGATTGAGTGTACGTGTGGATGGCCACGTAAGAGAGTTTTGTCACTAGCTCGATAATGACCCGTAACCCCTTGAGAGTGGCCTACGGGGGGGCAGTTGGCTACTACAAACAAACAGTAAACGGCTCAACAGGAGAGCCACTGACACGCATGTGTGCTGTTATCTTTTCCCACTCAAAAACCACTCACTTCCACCTACACACCAACCCCTTCACCGAGACTACATGTACCCACACAACCACACACACACTTCTTACTTCCTTTGTGATTCTTCCAATGTCTTGTATATCGACAGCAGGGGTGGGGAACTTTTTTTTTTTTTTTTTGTCCTATCAGGGGCAATTTAAATTTTCCTTCAAGGGTTATACTAGATGCATGAAAAAACCGTGAACATTATATTTTTAAGTTTTAAGCAGATTTATGTTTTTAGTATTGCACTGTGCACAATGTACAGAATACGCAAATAAATAGATTAAAAACTGATAAGATTAATACATTTGTATTTGACTATTTCAGGATTACATTACTCAAATACTTGACAGAGGATGTTAAAAATACATTAGCTAAACCTATTAAATTGGTTTAAATTGAGAAAAACAATTATAATCAAAGAATTCAAATACCTTTGTGGATTAACATTTATACAATAATAATTATTATTATCAACATACATTACTTCACAGGATGACAAAACTAATTATTACAATTACAATTCTGCATAAAATAAGTTTTTTTTTAGAGAATAGTTGGGGGAAATTATACTATTATGTAGCAACAAAAAAAAATTGTACAGGTGCATCTCCATAAATAGGAGTACTTTATTTCAGTACAATTCAAAGTCATTTAATGTATTGATTCATTACAGCATGAAATATTTAATATGATTTATTATTTTCATGATTACATTAAATGAAATCCAGACATTTTCCATATCAAGAAATTATACTACTGTATTAAATGAACCATTAAAATGATTATCAATAGAATAATGAGTTAGGAATTGGTCTTCTGAAAAATATTTTACTATGATTCATGAATCTGTAAATATAGATTTCACTTTTTGAATTTAACTACTGAAATAAAAGGACCTTTTTACCAGAAAGTGCGTGTATATACGTGCGCTGTCTGTAGTCAATAACGGAAAATGGACGGATGGCTGTGTTCTCAGTGAGCTCTTAGTTGTTCAAACGTGAACTCTGCTGCCGTCTAGTGGGCAGTCAGAAGAGCAGGTGCGCTCAAATACAGAAAAACAGGGCAGCACTGTGAGGAGATCTCCAATTGGTGTGCTCTTTTCAGCGTGTTTTAAATGAAAGGTCGACAAATGGTCGAGGGGAAAGATAAGGGAGCAAAAAAGCTCACAGATTTGTATGTCAACTTCATTAGCTTTGACAACTGATATGGGAGGACATTTTCAATAAACTACCCACATTTTTGGATAGTAAAAAAATAAATAAATATCTGTTTGTCCATCCATTTTCTATCGCACTTGAGGTGAGATGTGATGACAAAAATGGTAATCATAGTGAGTGTACAGATTACAATATTTGTGTGCGTGTACCACATGGAGATTACATGCGTGCTGTACATTATGTAACGTCATAACAGGATGAAAGTGGGGGGGGGGCGAAAAAAAAATCAAGTGAAGGCATAAATGGTCAGCTGCGTGGATGTGATGCAGAGGAGTCCTGCCTTTATCACATACACCTTTACAATATATGAAGAATGAACAATGCTTGCTCAATGAGCGTGGCTCAGAGGCATGGAAACACAGCGTGTTTGCTGATGGAAGCCACTCCTGCATGTCAAACACGCGCTGGTTTACTTTTTATAAAGTGTCGTCCGACCTCCCTGTGTTAACCTGCGGTGCCCTACTTGCTTTTCAGACTACGAAGGTGACATTTGAGTTTGAGAGTCCACACAGAATGTAAGAGTAGGAAAACAAAATGGAGACAGAAGTATATGGAGTACATTGGAGAAACGTATTGAGATTATATAAATTACAAGATGGGAAAATGTTATAAAATATGGAGGTTTGCGCCCCTCTGCAGCTGTCTTACCTGGATAAACCACACTTAAATAAATCCTCAATAATTGCTTCTTTTAGAAGGGGTTTATTAAAGGATATTGAAGTGTTTGTCTGTCTATGGGAATTTTTGTCCACTGATCCATTTTGATGGCGATGGGTCTCTCAAGTTCTTCCACATGAGACTCATGGTGTAACGTTATAGCTCAGAGGTTTTTATTAATTTTTTTAAACGTTTTACACCAAGTACCACCCCCAAAAAATACTTGACTAGTATCACCATCTTGACCAACATTAAAATGAAACCGGGAGACAGACGTTTTATTCAAAGTATATTTTCAGTTATTGTAAGCCACTGTAACATGATGCAGTTACAACATTAACACTATGCTATATACACATATATACAAAAAAAAAAAAAAAAAAAAAAAAAAAAAAAAGAATTATATATATATATATATATATAAATCATTGAATGATTCAATTAAATTTGCACATAAGTTACATAAAAATTTTACCTTTTTTAAACAAATAATTCTTAAAGATCAAATGCAAACGCATTGAATTTAAAAGTTAAATATAACTGAACTGTACTTGGGCAGTGATTCTCTTGTGTACCACTAGAGGGAGCCTGCGTAGCGTACTCCTACCACACCGAGAGTCCCTCTTATAGCCTAAATTGTTGTTGCTATACGGTTTTGTAGTGTATCGAGGCACAAGGAATATTTGAGGATAAAATTCTGGGCTACTTATTACCAAATTTACCATTTAAAGATAAACTTCTAGTTTTTATCAAGAATTAAAAATCCCATGGCAAGACCTTTATGAAATTTCAAAAGATTTGTTCAAAATGAAAGGTTGACAAACGGATCAAAAAATGCTTGCCCAAGCAATGCAATAATGGTGAGTGTTGGGCATGAAGCATAACAATCTCATGGTGTGAATGAGCATCAGCATTTCAAGAGGCTTCAATTACGTTTGAATGAAAACTTAATTTAGCTGTTAGCTGATGTTAATTTTATTTTAGAGTCAGCTGACAACATATTTGGAAGCGAATTGTAATATATTCTATACTTTATGATGTTCCAGGTCTTGGATTAATAATTGAGGACCTGTTGCCATGGATACTGTATGTGTTGCAGAACCAGAAGCACATCTGCCATTTTAGGTCCTTCACTGTTACCACAACAATGACATCCGAGGGAGGTCTTCATACAGCGTGTCATCATAAGCTCATATAAATAACATAACTGTTTAAAATGACAAATCACAATTAGACAGAAAATATTAGAAAATACGGTGGATATAGAAAGTCTACACTCCCGTTTGAATGGCAGGTTTTTATGATATGAAAAGCGAAGGTTTTTCCCACCATTATTGTGACCTACAATCTTAATTGTAACCTATCTAATCTTTTCGAGAGGGTAAGTAAAAAGAAACTGAGATCAAATGGTTGCACAAGTGTGCACACCCTCTTATAACCGGGGATGTGGCTGTATTCAGAATTAACAGTCATATTCAAATTCACGTTAAATGGGACTCAGCCTACAAATAAAGTTCAGTTGTTCTAGTAGGGCTTTTTTTAGTCACATCTTATAGCACAAGCCATGGCCCAGAGTCAGAGAGATCTTATTGTTCGCAGACGTCAGTCAGGAGAAGGGCACAAAAAAATTTCTAAGGCACTAAATATTTGATGTAACACAGTGAAGACAGTCATCACTGAATAAATATGGCACAATAGTGACATTACCAATAGCAAGAACTGGACGTCCCTCCAAAATTGGTGAAATGACGAGAAGAAAACTGGCCAGGGGAGGCCGACAGCAACATTTCTGCAGGAATTCCTGGCAATTACTGGCTGTTTAGTACATGTGAAAAAAATCTCTCGTCTTCTTCATATGTCTGGACTCTGGGGTAGGTTGGCAAGATGGAAGCCTTCTCTTACAAAAATATAACTAAATAAATATTCAAGCCTGGCTACATTTTGCAAAAACAACACTTGAAATGTTTACACAACCTGGTGCAAACACAATACTGCTCATCACCAAAAGAACACCATACCTAAGGATGTAGTAATGTCAGCATCGTGATTTGGGGCTGCTTTTCTTCTGCTGGAACTGGAGCCTTATTTAAGGTGTAGAGAACAATATACAGTTCCAAATAGCAGTCAGTGTTAGTACGAAACTTTCAGGCTTCTGCTAGAAAGCAAATAAATGTCAGGAAAAGCCTACTACAGCATCTGAACTTTATTTGGAGTTATTCGGAGGCACTTGTTGGCAGGGGTATGCTGACTCCCATTTAACGTGTTCAAATGGGACTGATTCATTTTGAACACCGCCACATCCACAGTTTGAAGAGGCTGTGCACATTTGTGAAGGCACATTATCACAGTTATTTATTTTTACTCTGTCTCTCTGAAAAAGATTTCATTTTTTCTTAATTTGAGTGGTACAGGTTATAGGTCACATTAATGGTGGAAAAAGTCTGGAAATGATTTATCTTGGTCTTATTTTTTTATACATCATAAAAACCTGGCAATTGAACAGGACTGTAGACTTCTTACACCCATTGTACTGTATATCTATATTCTCATTTATTTCATGTTCACTTCTCTGTGGTGTTGCTGGCAATAATTTGAGCCAAGTTTCTACTGTACGCTTCCCTGCTGCAGAACCATCTGAATTATTAATCCTCGAGCATGGACACACATATACACACCTCCTAGGAAACAAACAGATTACACAAAACCCACGGACACAGTGACAAGTCTCAATTTCTACAATTAACGCAGAGTGAGAGAAAGATATTTATTTTTGCAGCGTGGCTCTTTTCTAAAATTACATTCAATTTAATTAAGTGAAAGCGAGCTCTATGAGAGCGAAGCGATTTAAGTGGCGAGAGTGCGGGGGCGATGCACGTGTTTGTTGCAGCAGCAGCGGTGGCAGCAGCAACAGGGGCAGGGCCAGATTAAAATATAAATAAATAAATAAAATTCCTGTGAGGATCACATCACACTGCGCCATATTTGTCAGAAACACAGATGACGGGAGAAAGAGGCCGAGCGAGCTTGCAGCGTCACGGGGATGCAGAGAGCCGAGAAGCGAGAATTGCAGGAGATACATGAGACAGTGACAGACAGAGGGAATGAAGACATTAAGCCAAGATGGATAAGCAAGCAGAGGGAGAGGCCAAAATCAATAGGCGATCGAACGGGAGAGAGCTTGGCTGCAAGGAAGAGAGTTGTGTGTAGAAACATACGGAAGAGTAGGCAAGATGCAGAGAGGGAATAAAACAACAAACTGTTATTATTCACCTTGGCCAAAGACATTCATTTTTTATTTTTTTTTAATTATACACCCACCACCTATTCGCAGTTCACTATTCCCGAACTCACCAATATGCAGTTTGGCGTTATTTCTGTGACACCTTAAGATGCTACAAGATGCCACCAAAGTCCTGGCTAATAGGAAAGTAGCAACTGGTGTCAAGGAAGTACAGAGATACATCTCGACGGTTCTAAGGTCTCTGTTAGGGAGGAGTTACATGTAACGTGGGGTTTAACGGAAGTTCAGAAGAGTCTTTGCCACGAGTCTGTTTTTGCTCTGTTGAGTTAGCTATTAAAAACTTCAAGCTAACGAGTGACGGCAGTCTCATTATAGCTTGACTTGTTGCTTGTGAAGCGTCAACATACATACCAGAATCAACTTTGCAGTGTAATGTTGTAAAATATTATACCAAATACCAAAATATTTACAAAGTTTTGCGGAAATTGTTTTTCAAAGTTACGGCTAACCGTGTATGTTCCATTTTTTAAACATTTTACTTTGAAAATGACTGCTGTGAAAAACCCTTTTTGTAGTGGACCAAGACGTTCACAGTATGTGTGGAGTGAAGGATATTGCATGTAAAAAATGAATGTCTCCAAGAAGACAAACTACTGTGTGACGTTAAGTCATTATTAACTTGATGTAGATCCGCACAAACGTTTATTTAAGTATGTATGTATGCGCCTGTAGCTTCAGCACTAATGAGGTTTCTGTAAAGGTGTGTCTGCCTGAGAAAACAAGAAATAACTGGATCGCGTCACGGCTTCTTCCCTGATTTGTTTTTTTCTTTTATAATTGACAAATGAGAAAGCTCCATGCGACCTGTAAATGTCAAGCTATTCTCTTGTGAGCCTGCGGGGTAGCAGACATCGTGCCAGACACAGATGCCATTTAAGCAGAGCGCTAATCGTGCTCTTAACTTAATCTTGTTTCCTGCCACTGGTCAAGTTAGTTCTGCACATATGCACTGATTTGACGTGAAGGTTGTCTTTTAAAAACATATTTTTAGCACGGAGTATTCTACCGATTGTTTTTTGCCTTATTGAAATAAATACACAAAATACGATAAGTGTATGTGAGGTACAGGTATTATTTTTGTCCTCCGAAGCTTCGAGCCAGAGGTTTTGCAGCAACCTTTTTTGTAATCAAACTATTCGAGCTGCTCAATCAATTAATCGTTTCAGCCATAGTATAATGATCGCAATTATTCAATGTAAGGGTAAGCAAGTGCGATTGACGTCTTCATACCATGTTGACGATGTCTCTTCCTGGTCACACAGCGACCCATCTCATTCTCCACCAGCACCGAGAGGCAGGGGCCACAGCTGGTGGAGCCAGGCTGGCACAGGTGGCGTCCCTCTTTGGCACAGTCGATGTGGGGAGGGCACATTCTACCAGCTGAGAGAGACAAAGACACTTTTGATAAGAATCCTCCAAAAGTGACACACAGAAATGTTTTGTCATGAATTAAATGTTGCTTTGAAAGTTCCCAGTAAGAGAGGGTTCAACTCCAGATAATTCTCTACAGTTTATGTCAGCGTTATATTTTTTATCTCAAGTTCACTGAGTTTTTAAAGTGATGCTATCAAGGTTTCTTTATGAGCGAGGTTTGATGGCTGAGAAAGATTGTGTCGCTGTTAAAAAAAAAAAAAAAAAAAAAAAAAAAGTGTTGGTTTTTGTAAGCCAATCATGGCTCAGTTCAAATCGAGACCAAAGCCTTGCCGCGCTGCTCGGTATAGCGCTTGCTAACGTGGGGTTCAGTTGGTTTTCTTCAATGGAGCCTTGAGTCCTACTCCATACAGTTGACCCATTTGCCACCAGTTTGACAAAAGGACTGCCCCCAATCCACAACATTGATACAAACGCCCTTGCACTTGACACACGCAAACTAAGAAGAGGGTCAGAGCATTGCAGCAGGTGTGTTGGGCAGATTACAAACCCTACTGTGTCGCAGCACAGGCCAGTAAAAGGTGCTCGCATAACAGGTCGAGTGAGCTCAGGACTGCTGTAATACATCTCAAAAGCCACGGTCGTGTACGTCTTCCTGGTGAGAGTTCAGTTAAAGATACAGTATTTGGGATAAATGATTGAAGTCTTTCATGTATACAGTATATTCTGCTGTTTTTGTGTCGTACGGTAACAGTCCAATCCGATCTTCTCCCCTTGGCATATATTTACGTAAAGGCAGATTATTAGTCATGCAGCGAGGTGGCTGTAGGAGAGATTCAAGTGACCTCCATGGCAACAGGGCCTGCAATATGAGGGAAGATGTGAGATATTGAAGGAGCAGATCTGCCAAGTGGGAGTCCTGGTGAGACGGAGGCAACACACAAGAGTGATGCCTTTTCTTTATTAGCCCTTCAGTCTATTGATTTGTATGCGCTGGTAAGAAAATATTACCTTTGCCAATGAGATTAGGTTTTCATCAGAGCAGGTCCAACTTCCAGTCTACCATTGCAGTAACACAGTATAAATCAGACGTGCAAAATATGAAAATTGCCCACTCCTTTTAAATACTCTGTATTTATACATACAAATGATACAATTTAATATTATTTAATTTTGGGATGTACAGGGGGTTCTTGGTTTAAGACAGTTTGTATGGCAGCAACGTAACCCAAATTTTTACGGAAGTCAGAAAACACCATAGAACATTTCCACCCTGTACCAACACAGTAGTAAAGCCATAAGTACATATTTGTATGAAAAACATTGAGGTCATAAATATCAAACAATTACATGAAAAGCAAAAAGTACAGCGGTGCATGCCCTGTTGTGCTGTGTGACGACATTTTTACACCGCCACGCAAACTAGTTGGTTTGGAATCTGTGATGATGTCACAACAAAAACAACAATGGTGGACCCTTGTAACATTTGTGCTTGTAATGTGTCTCTGGGTATGTGGTAAATATGGGTCGAGTCATTTCAATTCTCAAATTTTCTTATGAGCAGGTTACATGGGTTGAACCGATTAGTTGTTCATAATAACAAAACAGTGTCTGTCCCCCTGTATAGTGCTGAACAAAAAAAGCTTTGAAAAGATTGTCATGAAGGGATTTAACGCGGACTCCTTCAATTTCAGTGAGGTCTCAACAGGAATGAGGAATTATAAACTGAATTCACAGTAATATTTACGGCACAATCTTTAAAGCATACGACATGTTTATCACAGTTAATTTTAAGCTTGAGTTAAGGTTAAGTGTCAAGTTCCTTGACCCTGTTTGCAACCCGAAACGTTTGCAAATTGAGGTAATGCTTCCCATTCAATTGAATGGAAATGCAAATAATATGTTCCAGCCCTCAAACAAACATCTTAGGGGATGCCACCTTTGGTAGGCAGTTTGGTGCAATGTACGATCTGTACTATTGTAATAATAATACATATTGTAATAATTATACATCAACTTCGTATAGTTCTCGTCTCAAAATTGACAAAGGTGCACAAGGAGAGAATAGTCAAAAAAAAATACAATTTGATCCTTGGTGGATGCAGTTGTGGGCAGCAAGAAGTCTGTCCTCCAAGAGTCCACTGTTCTCTCTCCGCTAGTTAGGGCGAGCTAGCGACATTTGGCTAGCGACTGCTACTTCGCAACGGCTACCTAGCAGTCTCAAGAAGGAAGCACCGATCCAGTGTTTTCTTTGATTTTATCCTGACGTTTTGTGTGATGTGCCGACAGCATTGTTTACATCCACTATAAAATCCAGGAGCCCGCAATGTAATACGGCCATTTTGGGCCAGAACGTAAAAAGTACTGTATGCTAAGTTGGCGATTTGACTTTATTCTTCTTTTTCTATAGTAATTAGCTTCACTATCGCACGCAGTGTTCCTTTTCTTAGACCTATTCTGAGAGCTAATTAAGAGCAAAAAAACGAAAACAGCGATACAGCACTGTACTTGCAATGCGTGACGCACTGAGTTTCGAGTTTTCTTCAAAGGTCCCATATTTTACCAAACCAACTTTTTGGGGCAAGTATTTGTGATGTTACATTGGCCCCATGGTGCCTCAGTAAATGTGCGAAATATGAATTGAATCGTCCACGCATTCCTGAGTTCCAGACATATGAAATCAGGTCATTTGAATTTCTCAAGCTTATCTACATCACTAGCGAAGATGGTGGCAGCCTCATAAATGTTCTCTGATTAAATGTTTTGTCATTTATGTTGAATGACAGCATGCAGCTCTTACCTGCTCTGCATTGTGGGTGTAAGACTCATGTGCTCATTATAGCTTTGATCAACATCTCAATTATTCCCCCGTTCATTTATCATTAAGGGCGTCTATTTTTATCATTCGCAGCCTACTTCCTGTGTCTGAGAGGTTCATCTTAACTTGTTCATGCTTATTTCCTTCAATGCCATGTCCTCACAGAAAAGCGATTAGCACAAACAGAGAGGTCGTTTATTCAAAAAGAGACGACAATTTAAATTGTGACATAAAAATAGATGAACCATAGATGTTCTCGAGTTTGTCATATCTAGTTTGAGGATCCAAAAGATGGGGATGACTCATAGCGCTATTTTAAGGGGTGTTCTAATCATGGCTTAAAAAAAAAAATCAAAAAAAACCTGAGCACATTTATAACTTGGCTGAAACTACAGACCAAAGTTTAACCAAAGGGAAACCCCTGAAGGAACCAGTGGAGAGACATCTCACAGGGCTAGTTGAGGAATGTTGTAGTTCCTTTCCAATTGAATACCTGACATAAGTCTGTACTCTGTAGCGTCGTCGTAAATCTGTAGTTGTTGGTTATTTATAGGTATTTAAAACATACTTCCTCTGGGTTTTACCTAGGTGTTGAACGACTAAAGGCATGTTGTAGTCGACTATAATGTGAAGAAAGTTGAGTCGCAGTCGACGTCACTGATATTTTTTGCACCACAGACCCATTTCACATAAAGACGTTTCAACGGACCCGCATAGAAACAAACAAAAACACATGATTAAAAGTACAATGCTCCATTACTGCAGTTGTAGTAATTAGTAGGAGCACTGTGCATGTTTCTTTTCAACAAGCCAGCTGGGCCTGTCTCATCATGTGTTCATTAGTTTAGTGCTACAAGCCAATGTTACGACACAGTGTTGTAAAGCGAGTGTCGTGTCGTGAGTTGGTGTTGTATCATACAACTTCTAATGATGAATAAAGTTCTCATTAGCACACAGTTGTCCACGTATTCTTGAACGGTGGACACAACATTTTGGCAAAGTAGCTCGACCTTCACGTCATGCTGTTGCCATCCTTCCTTGTCGCCAGTCCTGCGTTCCCGCTGGTACCAATATTTCAAGCCTAGTGGCAATCGGAGCTTTGACTGTCAGTATGGAGGCCAATTAAAAGACGAGATGCAAAAACATTGGTTTTGATGTAAGCTTAGAATGTCAATGCGGCATAGTAAAGTCGACCCGTTGGAATTCTGGAAACTTAAAAGCTAAATTTGCAAGAAATTGTTTTTTTTTGTAGTGTAACGTACAAGCCATTGGATGTTGCCACAATATAAAATCGAAAGATTATGTGAAGAGCAACTCTTGCATTGTCTCAATTTGGGGTGGTCCGTTTTCGACTTCAAAATTGTCCAGTTGGGAACTATAAAGAAAAAAAAAAAAAAAAAACAGGCTGTTGGAACACATCTGTCTGAACAAGACATTCAGACAAACAACAACAAAGGAAGAAAATGAGTCTCCCGTATTTATGTATATTGGAGGCAAATATTAAAAAAGAGGAGACAATGCCACAGCGTCCAGAGCTAATGCACAGCATCACGGTAAGATATTGTTAATTTGTTTATAGTTTTTTCATTTTTAGCCGGGTGTGATGCGGCGAAGACGAAGCTGCTCGACCAATGAGCGACAAGCAGTGGGTTATGTCACTGATACACTTGGAAAACCGGCTGACAAAGTGCTTAGAAATAGTACTTCTACAAAAATCCAGAGGATGCTAGAAAAGCAGAAAATCCACTCCCTGGCACCCCAGCAAAAGTGCCTAAAACTGACAGTTTATGTCTGCGAAACTAACATGGCATACAGATTCATGTATCACCTGAGGCAACTGATAAAGTTCATGATCTCCAAAGCACTCCAGAGGTCCTTGTGAACAGTGAAATATTCTGTCCTGTACTCAAAAGTAATGCCTCAAACTTCTTCTACGTGCCCTCGGGCACCACAGGTCATTACAGACATTCACCACCGCAATAAAGCACTAAAAGGCTGAAAACAAGCTTTTATCCCTCAGGCCATACAGACCACAAACACTCACCGACCCAAAGAATACCATTCTAACAACACAGCATATCTTCATAAATGCTTTAAAACATGGCTCACTGTCGGAAGTAGGTAGCCCTTTCATCTTGCAGTAACACACAGTACGTACACACTTCTGATGGGATGCTGGGAAACTCCTGTTTCCATCGTGTGGCTGTAGCTCAACATCCAACAGCTGATGTCAACATACTTTGCTTTCGAAGGCAAACTAGTTGCAATTGAATCAACAGCGCAAAGTAGTGAACTTCATTTTACCTGGATACTTCATTGAAGGAAATTCTGGTAATTGATCTAAACTATCAATTAACAGTTATTATTCCCATTCCTTCTACATGCATAGTTCATATTTTTATATTAGCATAAGAATACAAAGACACACTCAGTTACAGCCAAATTTGTTTTTCATTCAATTGTCTAACATTAATGGATTACAAGTGTTTTTCATACAAATATTTACTGTAATTACGGTTTTAATACTGTGCTAGCAGTAGTAAATGGCATTTTCCAATTTACATACAAATTCAGGGTATGTCTGCGCAGTAGAAACAGAACTCCGGACTAAATGTAACCAGAGCTTGGAACGTCCCCTCGTGAAAAAACAACTGTTTACTTGTGGGTTTCGTGTCATTATGACGGACAAAACCCATTGTGTGTTATGTTGCTTCAACACATCTGCACATTATAATAATGCGGTTCAAATCTCAGCAGTGCCAGTCAGCAATTACCATAAGTTAATGTGCCGGAACGTAGCGCAGTCACAAGCTTCTAGGTAGTTATTCTTCACACAAACACGAAGCGAGCATATGTGCGCAAAAGCTAAGTGGCTGTACATTCGTCACTATGGAGGCGTAAGGTGGGGAAAACGGTGAGAGAATGAGGGCGTCGAAAAGGCGAGTGAGTGTGAAAATCTGGAAAGGGGGTGGCCAAATAGATGTGAATTAATCACTCTGCATGCGCGCAAAAAAATCTTTAACACATCACTAATGCCAATGTTGTCCTTGAAAAGGTGGGGAACCTACAACCTTTTAAACATACATTATATAGACATTACACACAAGATATTTGGTTTGGAGCTGAGCTATTAGGAATGTTTAACGGCAAACTTGAAAGTCACATTTTTCATAATTTAGCATTACATATCTGGTAGCAGTCACACAAAAATCACTGGAACGGGTTAATTATTTGACGCACCCTTGAAAATGAGCCTAAAATGCTCGCTTTGGTCCTGTCTTTTTTGTGTGTCTACTCACGGTAGACATTAGGGGTTGAACAACTAGAGATTTTGTAGTAGATAATATTGAAAGTCGAGTAGAAGTTGATTAACCAATGACGTCATTATCATTTAGCAGAGTACTGCGGTACTCCACCTTTATCGTGCCACGGACTGGTTTCGCGTAAAGACATATTTTGACGGGATGGCACTGAATTTCTTTTTAAAAGAAATGATTTAAAACTAAGCATTACGCTGACGGGCTTGAAATGGCTTGATAGGAACTGCCCCTGCCCCCTTCTAGAGCATGGCGGAACGAGTGAAAACGTGCGTCACAGTTGTCTATGCAGTGGCCTGACAAAGACGCAACAGTGACAGTGAATGTCAGGTCTCCATTGGATTTGCCCCTGTGTCAGCCCTCTTCCTACGCTGTGCTCTTGCTAAATTAAAAAGCTCAATCAGGGCGACCTGTGAGGGAGGAAAAACAGACAATCGGGCGGCTTAAGAGGCAAGCAAATGGAGGGCCAAACAAACTTCTTAAAAAAAACGACAACACCATTCTGCAGCATGCCAGCTGATTACAACAGGGTGGAAAAACACATTATGCAACGCCCGCTACAGAGTCCTCGTTACAAGAGAGAAAAACGACTACTTCTACATCTGCTCCTGTTGCCAGGCTTCACCGAAAAAGGCAAACAGACCCAACGACGCCGAGTAAACACTGTGGACCCCTTTGTGTCAGTTATATTATGTTCCTTCAAGTTGTACAGCGACGGCACATCAAATCCAACCATGCGAGGGAGGGAGCACGGCAGGAAATAAGCCGAGCGGGTCGTATACTCCTATTGTGTTGATTTCCTGACTCTGATGGCATCCAGGAAGTGAGCGTAACATTCTTAATCAAGTGGAAAGCGCTTTCGTAGGCACCCCGCACTTGATTTGTGCACGCGCCGTTTATTTCCCCTGAGCGTACAAAACGGGAGCACGGTTCGCAAACCTTGCATGCCTTTAGCTGTTCCCCAGGGAGCTCATTACTATAAGCATTTAAAGAAAGCGTGTGAGAATGTATACTGACTGATACATGACATTGAGGGTACACCAATGACATGAATATAGCGCATTCATATTTACATTTACAGAAAAAGGAGCGAATACTGCAGGGTTGATACAGTAGAGCATTGGTCATT
This sequence comes from Phyllopteryx taeniolatus, assembly GCF_024500385.1. Classification (NCBI taxonomy): domain Eukaryota; kingdom Metazoa; phylum Chordata; class Actinopteri; order Syngnathiformes; family Syngnathidae; genus Phyllopteryx; species Phyllopteryx taeniolatus. Next base: position 7,587,338 of record NC_084516.1, on the reverse strand, counting down.
AAGATGTTTGTTTCTCATGTGCAATGTGATTGATTACCGTTTATTTCAACAAAGGTCTTGTTTGTAGTCTTGCAATGGAAAGGAAAAGGATTTTACCGCACAAGCTTCAAACCTTAACGGGCTGCTGAAGAAACCAAAACGGGAAGTGAAAGTACATTTTCTGTAATGGTTCTGGTAACGCACTGTAATGCTCGCAACATGACCACAACACAATGAACCCACAAATAAGTTTTTCAACAAATCAATACAATTACATAATAATTCCAATGGAGAAACCAAACCAAAGTGGACAAACAGAGGAAAAAGAACCAGCAAACTGTCAAAAGAAGAAGACTCAGACAGACAAAAAGATGACATCAGACGCATATGTTATGGTGCTACGAAACATTGCCAAATGCAGTCCAGCGTATCTCTAAATACAAGCGTATCTCAATACATTTGAATATCGGGGGGAATTACTTAATTTACTTCAATTCAATTCAAAAAGTGAAAATAATAATATAGATTCACTACACACAAAGTGGAATATTTCATGTTTAAGGTTTTTAGACTTTTGAGGATTATAGTTAACAGCTAAGGAAAACCCAAAATTCATCAGTTCAAAAACTGGCATAATATCGTACATAAACAATCAAAACGATTCTGAATACAGAATTGAATTGGCTTTCAAATTGCGTTAATTTTGCTCACTATAATAACGACATTACATTTTTGAGACTGAACCCCTTTAAAAGGATACGTACCCTAAAATGAGCTATCTTCATGTCTCACACTCTTCAGCCACATCGCGGAAAATGTTGCCTAATTGCCCCAGGAAGCGTCATCTCTCAGAAATGTTTTCAGAAATATGTGACAACCTTCGTGGAAAGCAGTCTTATCAGCGTTGCTACACGGATGCAGCGTAGGCGCTCCTTTCCCACACTAATCTTATTCAATGAGATGCATGCGCGCTTGGTGGGAAATGGGGCATGACTTTATACCCAATTAACAAACACACACAACATAAGGGTAGACAGAAAAAAACTTTTGCTATCAAATTGCAGATTGTAAAAAAAGCCCCCAAAATTCATTTAAGTGAGTGATTTGTTGTGCTGTAACACTGCCATGCCACTCATTATGTCAGACAAGTGTAATCCTGACACATGACAATTACTGTGCCATTATCATCAGCGTGAAGCAAAGCAGCAGCAGCAGCAAACACCCCACCACTACCCACCCCAGCAGACAGAACAAAGGGCTTATCCAATGGCAGCACGTAGGTGGCCTTGATTTATTCCATTCTATTTTCACTACTTGTTGGCCAGATGATGCAACAAGCTGATTAATTTGCTTGCCACCTCTCACGAGCAAGGGGGGAAAGCTCACGATTCAATATCACTGTACCATTATTTGACTATGGTACTGAGAGTATCACAACTAGCAAAGGGTGTAGCAACTGATTATTTGATTGATAAGATGGCTCAATTGATTAATTACATCTGGAAAGCAAGTGCGGTCAACATTGAGTGCACTACAAGGGCGTCCTTGGTTTACAAGGGTCCCGACAACGAGTGGTTTCCATGTAACAAATGGCCTTGGGTTTTATATTTATGGCATACAAAGATCCAAACATGATAAGATTGTGCGCGGTTTAAACATTTAATTCAGTGATTCTTTCACATACCACTAGAGGGAGCCTATGTACAACCAGTGGTACACATACCATACTCTGAGAAGCACTGCAATATGCAAATGTGTGATAATCCAGATCTTGGAAGTAAGCTATCGAGTGTACAAGTCACTAAAGCAGTGGTTCTCAACTCATTTTCCTATTGTTGCAAAGTCGCGACCCACTTTCATAGAAGTTAAGAACAATAAAGATTTTTTTTGTACAGAAATAGTCTCTGAAAACACATGTACAGTATATTATATTTTTAAACTCTGTTTCGGGACTGGCAGACTATTGCGGAAAGCCATTGAAATCATAAAGGGCCCCTCCCACTCCGGACACTCTCTTTTCTCTTTTCATGTCGGGACCGTCATAAACAAAGAATGGAGCACAGAGTATAGATACTATAGTCCTATGTTAAGCTGATTTCATACCAGAAAAGTCAATCCATTATTTTCATTACACAGTATATTTGATGTTTACGCATTAATACTGGAAGATACAATAAAAAAAAATTTCCCTGCTGCTTCTAATCAATTACCCTATAAAAGAAGCTGGACAGAAAATGAATAGACGATTTTGTTTTTATTGCTATTAAAATGTTTTCCGTAGCCATCATCTGCTCTTTAAACGCTATCTGCAGTGATGTCTAAAATAGACAGTCTGTCTCGGTATGTGCGCTACGAGGTGTCAGCACTGGCGGGCATGCTTTACAAAGGTATTTTAAGTTGCAGGGACAATCGCTGCCATCGTTGCCGATACGTGGTTATTAAAAAGTAAATAAAATCCCCAACAACAAAAGAAAACAAAATCGGAATGCTTTTTTTCTATACGTTTTAGAAAGGTTTCACATACAGATGATGGTCCAAAATGCACAAACAACCAAAGCTAGAAAAAGATAAATAATAAATTAGTCAATTAATAAACATCTAAAATTCTGGTGATTGTGTGGAATTACTTGCTGATGCTGGTTCAGTCTCAACTAGGGCTAAAACAATTAATTGAATAAAAACAAGTCTCAGCAAAAGTTTCAGCCTCGACACTTCTCAGTGTCTAAAGTCTAAAGTCAGGCTAAAGTCAGTGCAGACTCGCGGCCCACTCTGTGTTGAAATAAGTTAGTCCGATGCCAGTGATTCAGGAGGAAAGGGTGTGTAAAAGACTAAGAATGTCCAAGTTTGGGATCATGTCACCCTTAAAAATAAGAAAAAGTCTCTCCTGCAAAACAGAACTAGCTAACGTACCACAACAGCACAGCTAAAATCGCCAACACAGGATGTCGATGTTAGCTCATTTATAGGGGTTTAACGATTCATCCACTACATCGATGTATTGATTTATATTCCTTCGATCCAACTACATCGATCTGTACTCAGCAAGTTGACCTTCCGGATGAAATATTCATATTTATATCTAAAATTGTTTGAAAAGCCTTTTAAAGGATCATCAATAGATTCTGACGATATTGCATGTGTGAATTTTTGCACTTTTAATGACAAAGACGTTCAACTTTACTCGATTAAGGCGGCCTGTCAGTGACGTCATCGCCACACGCCAACAGAAAACAAAACATAGCATGCTGGATGGCAGATGAGAAGTCGGCGAGCGAGAAATGATCAAACCAGGTCGAGTCTGTGGAAACACTTTCCCTTCTGCAAAGACGGAGGTGCTCTAAATAAGTGACTCGCTCACTGTATCTTCAACCGCCTACTAAGACGTCATGGCATTTTCACACTCTCACAACCCGTTCCAACGCTGACCATCCTGGCACCTCTTGCAGCATTCCCGCTGCATCAGCAGCATAAGGTAACGTCAGAGGAAGAAAAAGGGGAGAGAAAAGTAGAAGAAAATAAAAAAATAAATAAATAAAAAATAAATTAAAAAAATAAAAAGATTAATGCCACAAAGATTACAACAGCAGAGTGTTTATGTGAGGCAAATGACTTTCAGAACAGCAGCAGCAGAGCATAAGTAATGTCATTTTAACCTCAAGAAATGTTGGTTGCACTTCATTTTTTCTACATTAATGTTGTCCCTCCATTCATTTTCTGAGCCGCTTCTCCTCACTAGGGTCGCGGGCGTGCTGGAGCCTATCCCAGCTGTCATCGGGCAGGAGGCGGGGTACACCCTGAACTGGTTGCCAGCCAATCGCAGGGCACATAGAAACAAACAACCATTCGCACTCACAGGCATGCCTACGGGCAATTTAGAGTCACCAATTAATGCATGTCTTTGGGATGTGGGAGGAAACCGGAGTGCCCGGAGAAAACCCACGCAGGCACGGGGAGAACATGCAAACTCCACACAGGCGGGGACGGGGATTGAACCCCGCACCTCAGAACTGTGAGGCTGACGCTCTAACCAGTCGGCCACCGTGCCACATTAATGTTGTATTTGTATTATTTCTATGTTGAAAAACTACATCAGAAGTAGCAGGTAAACCTACTGTTAATCCAACCTGAAGAGATGTTAGATGCACGTTATTCAAATAAAGTGTAAAGGCACTTGCCATTAATTGTTGTTTACTGTTTGTTTATCATATCCATATATCACTGACTCCCACGTCACTCACCAGACCAAGCCCCACCTTTTAAAGCCACGCAGTCAAAGATAGCTAAATAGTGTGGAACGTGAGGATGGCTACCCCAAGTGGACGACTATAATATCTACCTACCTATTTAATAATGCAAAATCATTTTTAATCTGATTACTTGATTAAATGATGGGGCAATCTCTAAGAAAACGACTGGAACTGGACTTCAGCTACGGGAAGTTAAAAACTCCATCGACACAGACAACCGCTATGTCACAACTTCTCTAGGAAGAATTATTGTGTACAATACTAAACTGGCATGGAAAGCCGAGTTCAAACATTGAGATTTTTCTTTCCGTTTACAAAATACATTTGCAAAAAACTATTGATTTTTTATTTTTCCTAGTCTTCAATCAAGAAGATTTAGTAAAATGCCAAATTGGCTGCATTTTTATCCCTTCTTAGTTTAAAACAAAAAAACAGAACCCTAGTGCACTTGCTCCTTGCTTTGAGAGTGTGAATTTCTCATGGCCAACACACTTTGATGTGGAGAAATCAAGGTGAGAAATGAAAGTGGGAAGTGGTTTGAAAAAGGGATTAAAGAGAAGCCTTGGCTCACCCACCTGTTTTTTTTTTTTTTTTAGACTTCCAAATTCTGACAACAAAGAGCACAATGAGGCAGATCAATACTATTAATGAGTGTTTCCTGGTTGCTGTTTTCCAATGTAACGATTACCACCGTTTAAGCTTGCGATGGTGTCTGTTCTGCCGGTGATCTCTCATAAGCTAGGTGTATTTTTTTTTAAACCTGTACAGACACTTTGAAAACAATGAGCTCAAAAACAAAAATAAATTGGTCTGTCTCCAGATGAAGACACAGTAACACTATAAAGATAAGAGTTTCCCAAACAGTAAGCTGATTTCTGAAGCATTGCGGATTCACTGCCTTGTTGCATGACATATCAAAAAGAATGTGTCACTTATTCTGACAGTGGAATCTCTTAAACCCAATTTCCATCCGTTTTCAATATCTCTTAATCTGTTCAAGGTTTCAGGGAGCTGACGTCAAAGGTGCACATTGAACTGGTTGCTAGTCAACCAACAGGGCGTCCCTGAAGTTGTACAATTTATAATTCAACCGGAATTTTTAGGCTTGTTCGCAGCGAAGGACCAGTTTCACCAAGAACAACAATGACAGAAGAAGACTAGATTAGATGCCAGAAGTTATTTAACATTAGGGGAATAGCAGTCAAAGCAGTAAGAAGTCTGAGTTTACCAAAATGTTTGAGATGCGTCACTGATGGTGTAGTGGAACACTCGCCTGACTTTGGTGCAGGCAGCGTGGGTTCAGTTCCCACTCAGGGACGGTGTGAATGTGAGTGTGAATGGTTGCCCGTGTCTATATGTGCCCTGTGACTGACTGGAGACCAGTTCGGGGTATAGTCTGCCTTTCGCCCAAAGTCAGCTGGGATAGGCTCCAGCATCCCGCGACCCTAACCAGGATAAGGAAAATGGATGGATGTTTGAGATGCGCATGGCACAAGAATTGATTTTGAAACGCGATCATGTATGTCACTGTACACAAGACATTCTTTTCCACAAATACTACTTGTATGCAAAGTGACACACATAACTACAATAACACTGAATGAAACCACAGAGATCCTAGCACAGAATTTGAGGACTTTAATTAACACTAATTAGTCATCGATGCAGCAAACCAAACTGCTGGAGGAACATTCTGGGTCAAATCTGGGATATCATTAACTAGCAATTAGGTAGTAGCTGCCTTAATATGACAACTAAGGATTGTAAATTCACATTTGTTGGATCATGAAGCGAAGGCTTGGTATAAATGCATAGTACACAAAGACAATTCTAAAACATAGCACACAGAATCTCCATAAATGCAAAAGAAGCGAATCGTTTGGAGCCAGTAATCGACTCAGTGGTCTTCATGTCCCCGAGCGGCAGTGCGTAAGTGGCGTTCCACCTGACTGTTCTCATCTCCCATTCACCACTAAAGCGTAGATGACTAATTCTGCCACGGGCCATAGGAGGAGATAAAAACACATCGCCGGAACATTTGCAATGAGCCTGTGTCGACATATTGTGACACCAATGAATGCTTATTCCCAGTGGAAGGTTGAGTTTGCAAATAATATTCATGAATACAACTAATTAGTCTCAGCTAGTTTGCAATTTGTGTGACAGTGTCTTTGCTTCTCTCCCGATGCAGCTACTAATACAGTAGCTCCTGTAGTCTACTTTGCTGTTACAATTTTCCTGTATTCCCTAAGCTTTATTATTGTGTGTAAATGCCAAAAGATGAGTTTATGACTTATACTGTTTGTGTAGTGCTAGTGCACATTTGTTTGCCCATCTGTAATGTCACGTCAGTATGTGCAAGAATGTTATTTAGGCTATTCTCCATCCATGCGCGCTAATTCTATTGATGAGCCTCATGTGAAGGTGGTTTGTTTGTGTTGAATAATTTACCTACTGAATACAATCGTTTATGTAACATGGGATCATGATTGTGTACATGTTAGATGCATGGTGATGATGCGTTGCTGATTTTTCTTTGTGTTGTTAAAGACTACAATGAAAAAAAATGACAAAGAGGAATATTGGTGTTTTTCTTTCAGGATCCTTTCTGTTTTAAGTGCTTTGCCACCATTTTGTGGCATCTATACGCAATTACAAACCCCTTTTAGGGGAAGTGTCAATTATTTGTAGATTTTCCCTATTTGCGGGGGAATGGGTGGGGGGTTCACTGTAGTTGTGGGTTACAGTAGGTCCCACAAAAAAAACAAAAAACAAAAAAAAAAAACAGGTGAGTTGGTGAATGGTGAACCACAAATAGGTGGTGGTTCATTTTATGTTAATTTATGTTATTTCCAATGGTAAAAACTGTTTCGAGATCACAACCAAACAGATGCGGATCAGTATTTCATAACATAATGTGCGCGATTTCAGAGGTTCACTCTATTTGTGTCGAAAGAACTCAGTTTTGTAGTTGAGTACATTTAGTCACGATGATGTGTCATTGTTTGCTACATCAGCCCCCCTGATGATAATGCCGCTGCGTTTCACAATTATTTGTTTCACAGGAAAATTATGCTCATCTGCCATTATACGCCCCGTATATCCACATTACCTAAGCTAACAATAGCAGTCATCGCATTTGCTAAATGAAATGACTGACCAGTACATGAAAAATTCAGCGTCATAATCTTCACATAGGCTCAGATGCTTTTGAATAAATACAAACGTGTCCATTCACATTGATGAAAACGTGTTGTTTCTGTGCAGGGAGGGTGTAGCTGGGGCGCTAAAGATGACGTTTGACTGTCCAGCTGTTGCTGCTCTCACATGGTTATCGTGTTGAAAGAGTTAGGAGCAGATTATCTACCCCAAGCGCTATCAGTTACAACCCAGCAGAAGTATACTGCAGTGGGCAATAAATGGCCCCCATATGAGCACTTGATCCCGCCCGCCAGACAATTCTAAAAGCAAAATAAAGCTGGATAGAAATAGGAATGAGCCATTCTATCAGTTTTCATCGCTTAAAATGATGATCTGACATCAAACTTGGATGCCTCCCCCCCACCCCACCCTGTGCAGGACTCATTACGTCACCGGGATGTAAAAAAGTTTGAGTTTTCCGACATAATTCTTCTTCAGACATTATTCTTAATTCATGATATTGTACATGCTAGATACTGTACATGGTGTTGATGCTTTGTGGTTCTCTCAATTTTAAGTGTTTTTTTCCGCTATCTTGTGGCATCTATACACAATTATAAACCTTTTTAAGTGGGTGTCAATTATTTGTGGATCGTCATGAGTGTTCATTATATACTTATTGCAACATTTTTGTTTGCAGGTCAGTTTGAGCCAGCGTGTTATTTTGGCTCATACGGTATTCTGGCTAATACTATTGATGAGCCTCATATGAAGATGGTTTGTTTGTGTTGAATAATTTAACTACAGAATACAATTGTATATGTACCATGGGTGCATGATTGTGCACATTCTAGATGCATGGTGTTGCTATTTTATGATCCTCTCCATTTTAAGTGCTTTGCTGCTATGTTATGGTGTCTAGGCATAATTACAAACTCCTTTTAAAGAGGATGTCAATTATTCGTGGATTTACTATATACATTTTGGGACATTTTTGTTTGTGCTAAAATGTTATTTAGGTTTGTGTTAGCTAATACTATTGATGTGCCTCGAAAAGGTGGTTTGTTTGTGTTGAATACTTTACCTAATGAATACAGTTGTTTATGTAACCGTGGGCTCATGATTGTGTACAATTTAAAACGTGCCTCGGTTCAATAAAGGTTGAGAAAGACTTTGACAGTGATCAAGATACCTACAATAATTGTGTTGTCATTGCGTTTAGGAATTTAAAAAAGACAGAAATGTGAGCCACAGAGGAAATGCCAACAAGGAAAACGATGACATTTTAATGTTTTTTTCTCCCCCTTGCTGCCCATTTCCACTCGCTCACTCAACCTGCACGAATGGAAAATAGCAGGCGGCTACGTCGACAACACACCGCGAAAATGCGTGTAAACAAGAAAATAGTCGCTCGGTACTGATGTTTTGATGTGTTTTCCACGTCTCCATTTTGACGCAAAGCTGTGTCAGCCTGACAGGTGCCATGAGCTCGACCATTAAAGATGCGCCCGGATGACGCACGTCGACGAGACAAATTGGTTTGGGGGAGAGGAGGGGAAAAAAAACACCAGCGGCGAATAAAGTGCGTATGCTGGAAATTTTACCGGCAAATGCGGCGTCTGGGAGAGTGCCGGTCGTTGCGTTTTACCTGGAAAGCTAGCAGCGGCGCGGACGGCACAGAGCACGACCGCGGCCAGGAGCAGCGTTGAAGCCCGGCGTTGGCGTTGGCGTTCGCTCCGCGGGCTGGAGAGCGGCGGCAGCATCGTCGCTGGCGGTGGAGGTGGTAGTCTTGTCGGGAACGGAGAACCGCGGACGGGGATTTTGTTGTCATTCCCCCATCCTTTGTGGGGTATTGTCGCCGTGTAGTTCTTTTTAAAGAGCGCTCTTCGGTAGTAGAGGGCTGCAGCGACGGAGCAGGTAGTCTATCCAGCTCACAGTGCACGGTAATCCGCGACAGTGCTAAAGATAGCGGGGCTACAGGGAAGGAGGAGGGGGCGTGTGAGGCGCTGAGCCTCCCTGCTTGCGTACGAGGTTTGGGAGTGATGCCTTTAGGTTCTCCTGGGAAACTACCAATGCGACAGGAGGCCTTCGTTTCCCGAGCTCTATGAGGAAGCAAGGCACGTATTTTACAACAAGGAAAAAGCTCACGGCACACCACCAAACAAAAAATGGCATACAAAAAATGGAAATGGGCCAAGACACCAAACCGCTGCCATTTGCCTCCCCAGGAAATAAAATGTATGAAGGTATTAATAAAATCAACAGTATTTGTTTTTAGTCACGCAGTGTCTTGCACATTGATGTGATTGTATACTTATAAATATTTATAAATACCATTTGTCCCTACTACTTAAAAGTAGCCTTTCCATTAACTATAGTAATTTAAATCAGTGTGGTACGACTCAGTACCACTCGTACGCGGGCTCCCTCTAGTGGCCTGTGAAAGAATCACTGAATTAAATGTTCAAACTGTGCATAAGTGGTTTAAATGTTTTAATCCAGTTCAGTCAGTACATTTGTGAAGTACAGTTGAGTTGTATTTAAAATTCAAAGACAACACAGTTGCATAACTTGCATTTAATCCTTTACAACTGCTTGTTTTCAAACATGCAGGTATTTCTTTTCCCAATTATTAATGAATGAATTTGATAATTACTGCTTTTTATTTTCCTATATTTTAAGTGCAGTGTTATTGTTCAAACTGGAAATATTGTTCCGGTGGCTTACAATTATATTATACTTTTTTGAAAGAACACCGCTGTTTCATCTTTGATGGCCCATTATGCTACATACTTTAGTGGAGTATTTTTTCAGGTGTAAAGGGTTTGAGAACCACTGATTTAGATCACAGAAAGTTACATCATGCAGATCCTCTGCAGGCCATACGATAGCCAAAAGTAAGTTCATGACCATTTATTGCAAATTTTAACCCAGTTTGAGAACAGCTGATGTTGCCATTCCTTATGCTGCATAGGAAGAGCAAGTCACCCCTAATACTTTTGTTTTTCTATGTATGCTGTTGTACATACAATACGAGGAAACAGTGTGCCATTTTCAATGTAATCGATCAATAAAAATGAGCACTGTGTGCCTTTAGGATGTAGTTATTCCGACCATTTCCCAGACCCTGAAGGCAGCAGTTCGCAGGGCCTTCAGACCAGGAAACAAGTGTAGAGAAGGGAAACGTGATGACGTCAGAAACCGGTTGGCTCATAATCGTAATTCAGAAATTTGCCGTCTAACGAGGCCACAAGAGGTGGATCCCTCCGTCTGTGATCGAATCGAACGGGTTTTATCAGATTTTTTTTTTTCTTGCCCAAATGCCAATGGATGTCAATGTTTGTTACCTCTAAGCCTGTGCAGCCTTGTGAAGAAGGGCCATATTAAAGGGTTCATAAATAAACTTGGCCATTTTAAATTGAGAATAAAATGCGCAACCTCTTTTAATGTTGTCAAAGTAGTTCATATGATCATGGTATTTTACATACATACATACATGGAAAGCAGAGGGGAGTTTAATGACCACATACTGTACATTGTATGTACATGGCTTTTCTCTCTCTTTTCTGAATTAAACAAGCTAATTACTTGAGCCAAATAGCTATTTGTTGTGTATGAAATTTCAAGCAAACGTTTGAATGGGAACTCTGCTATATCACTTGAACGGAATGATAAGACAAAACCGTTTGCTATGCTTTATCAGCACAATGCCAATTCATGACTGTGACACAGCAGAATATAGAGCACAAGAGATCATCATTTTTTATTTATTCACTGCCTTAGCTGGGACAGGAGCCTTTTAATGCATTTTTTTTGGGCACATTTGAGCCACTGACGACGTGACAGCTTAGCAAACTGCTAAATGCCGTATAAAAACAAGAGAAATGCAATTTGAAAAAGTTATATCCTACTTTTTATCCATTTCTCTGTATGAACAGCAACAAGCACAGTCCTGAGGTATAAATGTTGTCCATATCCTTTGCTTAATAAACACCAATAGAGTGCATTATGTGATTAGGATGGGGGTCGGGGGCACACACTTGAAATTCAGCAGTATGATGGAAAAGTTTCATTGTGCAAACAAAAGGAAAACATTTTTATGTTCTTCCCAAACCAAAATGATGCAACATATGGACACACTGGAGGAGATCGATGCATTTAGTATGTTGAAGAGCTCTATAAATTATAAATTGGAAAACAATTTTTTCAGTCCTTCCTCGCATCGATCTAATAAATGGTGTAAAATGTTCAAGTTAATTTCATGTTGAGAAATTTCTACAATTAAATGTGCAAAAACATTACTGTACTTAACTTATTGCATAACATAATGCTGCATCACAATACGGTTTATTAGGGCCACAGGGAAAAATAATACTACGAGAATAAAGTCATTGACTCACAAGAGCATAGTAATAGAGGTATGCGAATAAAGTTATATTATTACAAGATGTAATGTTTGGAGCTTAAGGTAGTCATTTTGTAAAAAATAGTCATAATCTTATGAGACTTTTTCAAATGCATGCAACAACAACAACAAAATAGAGCGTGGAAAAAGGTTTTAAGTACTTTTGTGAAAAAACAAATATTGTCGGAAAAATGTCAGAATTTAACATCAATCAAATGTTATGAGAAAAAACTAAGAAAAAAGTTTGCATTTTATGAGAATAAACTCATCACTTTATGAGAAAAATGTACATTTTTTCCTATAAAAATGAAATTAACTTTATTCGTGTAATTTTCCTTTTTCCCCTCCAAAGTGTGGCCTTAATACTCCTTCATAGCAAATCGTCCATACTGTAACGTTAGTAATTTCAAATCAATATAACAAAAATTGCACAGATTTAGGAGCTGGGAAAATAATCGTGCACAGCCTGAAAATACCAGATCGCTTCTTCCTTCCTTGGAATGTGACCTTGTAAAGACAGTAAAGTTGTGTGTATACAGTATATTGTCATAAGTGGGATGATGAAACTGGAATCTTGGGTATTGTAGTGAAAAATACCAACACACACATCCTCCATGGCAGAAATAAAACACTTAAAAATTCCCTGAAGTTGCTTACCAAGTCTAATTATAATAATTTCTTTCTCACTTGTTGAAACATTATCTAACTTACCAGCTAATATCCTTCATGATTAACACTATTAAGAAAAAAAAGGTACAAAATCTAGAATTAAAAGCATTGCCTAAAAACAGATTTTTTCCACTTTACATGAAACCTCCTGGAGGGTGAGGTATCGTGTTAAGATCAGAGTTAGTTATCGGCACCCACACAAGGGACACAGGAGGTTTCAACCCCAGAATAAGAAGATATGGGAACATCTTTTGCCTGGAATGACCTACTTTTTCTCATCTCAAAACAGAGGATTAAAGTGAGCGCGTGGCCGTCCGCTCTGTGAGGGGCTCTGAGGCTCCCGTGGTCAAGGACTTCTGCTTCACAGTTTTGTGTTTGTACACATGAATGCGCAAGTCTCATTCCCACACGCTGTAGCGCAACATTCATCTCATGTAAGACCTTCGCTTTCATCAAGGAGCACCTTCAGAGTGGGCCCACTGGATTCCTCTTCCTCCTCCAGGTCCTCATCTTCAGAAAGTCTCAGTTTAATGTTAATAAAAGGTTGGTCTGTCTTACCTGGACATTGATAGGGAGCAACAACAAAAAGGCTCAGTAATCAGTATGAGCATGTCAAGTCTCTAATAATATACAAACAGTGACATAACATATAATACCACTTATCGGGGCATTACAATAGATTCTAATTAGCAATGGTAGGCTTTATTAAATTGTTTCAATGAAAAATGATCCCTGCGCAGCTGTAAAGCAGAGATTTTGCTTAAACCTTGTTTCTAATCATTTTCTTCAGTTATTCATTTAATCACTGCAGACCCATTGTGCTATAAATAGTTGAGTGGGAGCAAACCAGGTCACACTGACAGTGACAGACACAACCGCCCAAGTTGAACACCAACAAACTGGCTTGTCTTGTTTTGGGGATTTTTTCCTTTGGTCTCACCGTGTCCTAGCTGCCTCGCTTTAGGCAGAAGCAGCACATCTACGTTGTGATGTTCCTCCAGGGCCGCGGTGAGCACGGCGCCCTCGCGGCTAAACAGGAAGACCAACGGCAATGCGATGTCGTCGGTGGAATCGCCGTCGCCAACCATTTGGAAAAGCGGCGTTTCCTCGCTATTGCTTCCCTCACGGTGGTCTAAGAAGGACAAAGAGGCAATACTGGTTTCATTTTAATGCCGCACAGCAGTCAAAATGACTTGAGGCGCGGAGGTGGTGATGCTCACCGATGAAGATGACTCCTATGGCGCCCGCCTCCTGCAGCCAGCGGGCTTTTGCCGCGAACATGCATTCGCCACGCAGCGCCAGGGCGATGTGGCCTTTAAGCACAGCTGGATTTTCTAGTGGCCTGCATGCTGTGTAAGGGAACGCCTTCGCTATGCTGCCCTTCACCTGACACATAGGAGTATGTTATAAAAAGAAAAGTAAACAGTGGACATAAAAGGTCTACACACCCCTCTTCAAATGCCAGGTTTTTGTAATATAAAAAAAGAGACCATGATGAAGCATTTCAAAACACCTTATTTGAAAAACATCTTTGAGAAAGTAAGTCAAAATAAACTAAGATAATGTGACTGCACAAGTGTGCACACCCTGTGCAAAATGTGCGGCCACACAGGGAGGCATTTCTTGATACGTTATTGCCAAAGATTTGTTGAAATACTTAAGTTGGGTATACACACATCAATAGTGTGCCTAATTGGAGTATTTTTCCTCTTCAAAGTCGGTAAAAGCCCGATTGTTAGATGTCTTTAAAAGATTATTCTGAGTGATCATCCTCGGGTAACAGTTCAGTTAAGACACATGTTCAAATAATTTTCCTCCATAAGTGGAGTAACATTTAAAAAATTGGTTGAGATGTTAAAAAAATACCGTGTGTGTGAATAATTTAACAGATGCCACGAATCTCACCAGGGAACCGTAAAAAGAAAATAAATTCCGCAGGCAGAACTCTTACACACAAAAAAATGTTTTTGCTTGGTAAATATACCACGCTTCCACAAAGTTTCATGGAAATCAAGTTCACAAACAGTGAACTATAAAATATGCACAATGCTTGGCGGTGGCGTGTTAGAGCTGTCATCTTTTTAAATTACGCACTAGAACTTGTTGCGCCGCAACTATAGCTTCATGGGAAACTTACGCCGTGTTCTCGCTTGGTTAGGTCCATTCCAAACTTGGCAGGGCCCGCCGTAAGCACGGTCCTCCCCAGAAACGGAGGCGATATAAGCTGCACCACATGAGGCACCACCTCCTCCTCCTCAAGTGTTTGTTTCACCTCGGCCACAAGTTTCACCCGATACACTCCTTTGTGCTCCTACAAAAAACAGAAAAGTGGATTTATGTTTAAAATGTTTACATAAAGTCGTGCTCTGTTGTTTTCATGCAACCACAAAACTCAGTACAAAGTAAAATATTAAGTACCCTTCTGGTATCTCCTGGGCTGAAATCACTCAGTGGAGTGAGAGAAATGCCCATGCTTTTTAGGAACTCCACTGGTTCGATGCCACTATCATGGAGTGGTAATTCAATTTCTCTGCACAAAAAACAAGATGCACGCCCACGTTAAAAGCCACAAGTATTTAGAGCTGTAATAGCTAAGAAGGCTACACCACAGAATTAGAAGTCGCACCTGATCGGTGAAGGGCGGACGGCTCGCCCTACGCCCGTCAAGTACTTGTAGCTGTCCCGGATGCTTTTGGCAAATGAAGGGTTGTTTGGGAACAATGTGTCTGTGCTCGGGCAGGTGTGTATGAACAGATCCTCTTCGAGGGCCACAGGATAAGTTTCCTAAAGCACCGTGCAAACAACAGAAAAAAAAAAAAGTTTCAACAACCACTCCAGTGCTAACACAAACCATAGACAAACTTTAAAACACTCCATGACAAACTGCTGCTTGTTGTGACGTGAGTCACGTTTGCTGCCACTAATCTCACACTTGGATCTCAAATTTCTGCTCACAAGTCTAAGCACAAATTAAAAAAAATAAAAATCTGTCGTACAACAAAATTCGAAAAAGTTGTGTTCTTTGTAAGTCAAGTTATCACTGAACATACTGTACTATATACAATACGTGTGTTCCTGTTAATGATTAGCCCACTGACCGTTTTGTTGCCTTGACAAGATAGCTGCGTATTGGAGAGAGACACAGGCAGAAGGTGGGCCTCAGTGGTGAAGATGTAGTTGTCAATGTCGATGGGCAGCTGCGTCTTCTCAGTGAACAGCAGGTACAAGTATTTGAACATCTCTGCCAGAAAGAATGAGTCCATCCTATACAAGAAATAGAACTGTTTTGAGGTTGACTAACATGTGCGCACTTCACTGGCAGAGGTGGGTAGAGTAGCCACAAATTTAACTCAAGTAAGAATATTGTTACTTTGGGAAATATGACTCTAGTAAAAGTAAAAAGGAATCATCCAAAATTGTGGAAAAACTACTCAAGTGCTGAATAACTGGTAATTAATGATTGCTCTTTTTATTATAAATCAGCGTGTGCGTCATTTAACCAAAACAATAATAATTGATGATATTTTATAAAGACTTGATATAACGGCAAATCCAGCCACAAGAAATAGTCTTAAATTGACTTTCTTTAGTTACACTTACTAAACAGAACAATATGCTCACTGAGCAGAAATTCCATAGAAATGGAATTTGTTTTCTCAAGTTGAAAGTGGAGTTCTTGTAGGCTGAAATGTGGACATTTTTAGGCCCACACACACAGCTGTTCTTTTTCGTTGCGCGCAAGAGACTCAATGTGAGGCCACGGTTGTTGTTCCTCTTCTGACTGTGAGTCACACAACATTGTTTCTGCCATGCTTCCTGCAAGTCACTTTGAAAACTGCTTCGGTGGGACTTTGTGTGGAACACCTTGTGGTTACATTCAATTGGTGAAACAGAGCTGAGGTAGAAGTCTCTCTGAAGAATCAAAACAACTAGATCGTGCAAGTCATAATAGAGGGATAATAATAAATGTAGTCTTTGCATTACTTATAACTACTTTGTATTATGATATTTGGTCTGGTAGTATGTGATGTCGTCTTTGCATTACTTATAACTACTATGTATTATGATTTTTGGTGTAGTAATCTGTCAACTACAAAAGTACTTCCTGTAGTATTGCTAAAATGTCATAAGATGGCAGCAAATTAGTGTAATGATACCCATAGAACAATCTGTGTCTGCTACATGGCAGTTGGACATCTTCAAATGGTGAGTTTTACTAAATTGTAGATTTGTTACACAGTGGTGAACTCCTCTTCATAATCATACTAACAGGACAGTTCAAAGTGTTTTAATGGTAAAGGTTTTATAATGGCGACAGTTTTGACCCCGAAATCAATAGATCAGCTGAATAAGGAAGGGAGAGTACCTGTCTTCATGTGTCCCTGTGCGAACGTCTTGCACAGCAGCAAACCCACAAGGCACTCTAGCATAAGTGTTGAGTTTTTCCACAATGGACTGTCCCACTCTGAGGTAGTAAGGGTCACCAGTGGCCTGTAGAAGATCATCTTCACTTCAGTCCTTCTTACAATTATACACTACATCAATGGTTCCAAGAGTGAAATAAAAAATATACTTACATTTTTTTAAAACAAACTTATTTCAGATTATATACAAATGTATTATATTGTACTTAAGTTATATACAACTTAACTGTACTGTACTTGAAAAGTAGAAAATGTACTGTACTGAATTAAAAAAAAAAAATGTTTTAACAGGGTGGATGCCTAGCTACAAACCTCATTCAAATAGGTTTGATTGTACTACGTTGTAAATTTTATTTGTCCTTATTGAGTGATTCTTTTATGTACCAGCAGAAAGAGGCCACATACCATTAGTGGTACACGTACCACATTTTTAGAATCACTGCACTAAATAACAAATATGGGGCTACTATTAGTCAGGGTGGTCACCTTATAGAGGTAGTAGGTGCTTTCTGCAAACTCTGGTCTCAGGAGGTGCTGGCCCCAGTGAACGCGGAATTCTGTGGTAAAAGCCTACAGAGAAAGGAATGAAAATGACTATATTGATAAAGGTGCATGCTCATAAATTAAGACTTGGGAAAACTAGCTGCAGAATGGAATTAAATACACCGCAAGTTGCATTAAATTATATTGAATGGAAAAAAAACGGCAATAATACGTAAGTGACAATTTTTTACAAAACAAAAAAAAATATTGCTGCTGAGTGAAAAGCATGCATCTCCAAATTTTGAGAGTTTTGGTTTTGCAATTTCATTGATAGTGGCAAACTAGAATAAATCTGAATATCTTGAAAAACTATTTCAGAAGTTCAATTCCAAAAGTTATTGTATAATTTACTGCACACAGAGTGGAATATTTCATGATTATATTTATTTTTATGATTATAGCTAATTAAACCCTAAAATTCACCATCTCAATACATTTCAATATTACATAGGAAACAATAAAAAGAAAAATTTACAGTAGGTAAGAATTGGTTTTCAGAAAAGTATTAGCCCATGTGTTTAGTGAAGCTGTATGATATAGGAGTTTCACTGTATTGAACTCCTGAAACGCACAGAGGTCTTCTTTACCTCTGGAAGAAACGTGTGCTGTTTGGTGACTTGGTACAGCATCTCATGGGTTTCAATGGCTGGTTTCAGATCTCCTCTTAAGACCTGTGCGAAATGGTAGGAATAGCTGCAGATGTTTTGACAGCTGTGAATTGTGTATATTCCAAAAACAACAACAAACCTGCAAGCCGGGGAAAAACGCCAGCAGAGAATCCATCCAGCTCCGTGCACTCACAGTCGGGTTGTGCATGTGCACGTTACGCAGTAGTGGAGGCTGACTTATGTACTTCATAATGGCACTGTAGTGCTGTTGCAAGCAAGCATGAAAAATACGTCAGCTAATGCCAAAAATGTAAATTGAGAAGCCATAAACAAAGTGGGAAAACAATGCAATAGAGAGGAACTTGGATAGAAAGTTAAAACGGCGGACCTACAATGTTAAACCTCTCCAGAAAAATATTGTCTCCCAGAAGAATGTAGGCCTTCATTAAGTATTCATAATACGAGTCGATGCCAGCACCAACTCCGCTGTCTGAGAGCACGCACAACACACACACACACACACACACACACACTAATTACAATTTAGATCAAGTCCCTACAGAGCAGTTTGGAATGGTAAAGCCGGATCTAGTTGATGCAACACAACGTAAGCCATCAATAACTACAACAATCAAACGGAATGTATCCAGATGCAGCTACAAAATATTTTTAAAATCGATTATTCTACCCATCGATTAATTAGATAAAAATAGATTTGGCTTTATCAAACAAGAAAATGTGCATGTGACATGCAGGAATGACTGCTGTTCACTTGGGGTCGCCATCCTCACATTACACGCTATATCATCTGTGACTTTTAGTGTGTGTGGTTTTAAAAGGGGGGTGAGTGACGTGGGAGTCAGCAAATGAGAGTGTGGAGTTGTTTGTCGTGAGCTCAGGTTAGCTGGCGGTTAACTGGCTAACCATTAGCCAGTCTGCGTGTTAAATGCTTTGTAATCATCGTCATGTTTTTTCTTTTCGATTCTTTGTGTATTTCATTACTGTTTGTCCTGTCTTGGTATTGTGGAATACTCTTACACATGAGACACTGTAAAAACATTATGACTGATACCACCGTGTGTCACATACATCTGTGTACAACTGTAAAGCTGAAGTTTGCAGTGGAGTTTTAAAAGAATGAGCTAGTTATAAGACAGTGTCTTCAACTCCTCGTCCTCTATATGAGGAAACATGGAAAGTGTGCATGCATGTTTAGGCTGCCTCACCCCGTCTGACCCATTCTCCATTATGAATATTGATGACAGTCCCCACAAGGTCACTTCCTTTCTGTCTCCTCTCCCAGAGGACATCCAGGGCTTTCCGGGCATATTCCTATAAAATGGTAAGAGAGAGAGAGAGAGAGAGAGATATATATATATATATATATATATATATATATATATTTATTTTTTATTTTTAAACAAAATGACTATATTGTATTGGCAAAGCAATTTGATTGGGTGAGTTGTGTCAAGTGTCGTTAAAATGCACATGATTGGTCTGTGGGTTGCATCCATGCATTCATTCATCCTATACCCTAAGACTTGTAAAGCTACACAAAAAGACTCCCCCTAAAAGTGTTTGTCAGCATAATCTCATATTAGGTCCTTCTTTTGAGGATGCCTGTCATATTATAAATAATACAGTGGTAACCTTGACTCACAAGTTTAATAAATTCTGTGTCCAAACTCGCAACTCAATTTATCCGTAAATAATATAGGGTTTTCCACTGAAATGAATTTAATTGTCATTGATCCGTTCCAGCTCGCAAAAAAACGCCACCAGTTTTATAAAGTGCCATTTTTGTACATACTGTAGTATTCATGTGTTGGCTGCGTGCTTTCGAAGGGCGTGGCCTTAGTTCTACAAGACAACGTATCATTTTTCTCGTGAAAGCAAAGGTGTTGCTTTTCCAAACAATGAGGAGTTTTGGGAAGTACCTCAAAAACAGACTCTCCTGACAGTCTGCTCAGGGCTGCAAACTCCAGGATCATTGTTCCCGCACAAGCTGTACAGGTGTCCGACTCAGTGCCTGTACGTGAAAGTGGGTTTCGCACTCCATAACGCAGATTCACCTACAAATTAAAGAATTTTCAATGTATCAACTGACTTTGATTTTTAATTTTAAAACATTAACCTGAGCCTCACTGGCCGAAATGTTGCCTTTCAGAACCACTGTAATAGAACTTATATTAAAAAAAATAATAAATAAAAAAATGTGAGCAGAGTACCTCAATTTTGACGACTTAGCTTTAAGTCTTTGAGAGATTAAACAAAAGATGTGATGTAAAAGTGGAGTACCTTGGGGTAAGGAAGGCCACTTGAGGTGTTGAAGGCAGGCAGTAACCTATGGCCAAGCTCTGTAGCCATGTTGAGGAGCTCATCTTCATACCACTGCATCCTCCCCCCACGCTGACGAAGCAAGTCAGCCATCACGTGGGCCCCCAAAAGCCCTCTGGAATAACTCAGTGAAGTCAGAGAAAGTGCAAGTCTGTTTTTTTTTTCTTTTACTGTATGTACAAACGTAGCGTAAATACCCCAAAACTCTGATGTTGGTCTCAAACACTGATACCACCACATCATTGTCCAGGCGTACATCCTGCACCGCTTTCCTCACGCCATCTTCAAATTCATCTAGCTTATTTAACACCTGCTCACAAAAACACAAAGAGACAAATGTCATGAGGGGAGAATGTTTTAGAGTGGCTAAAGAGACAATAGTACAGGAAGAAAGCAAGAACTCACCACCAGGGTATCGAGGGTGTCGATCAGTGTAAGTGAAAATCTGGAAAAAGGGAAGGATAAAGATTACGACTTCATCCTGCCTCACAGTTTCTGTTGCTGTTCATCCCACGGGTGTTTGATGCAGTCAGCTCATGTTCTCCCAAAACAAACTCATCCAAACATGCCTTAAAGGACCTTGCTTTGTGCACTATGGCAGTGCTTCTCATACTTTTTGCACCAAGTACCACCCAAAATAAATATAAACAAAATAATTGTCTCTCCAATTACCACTATAATGACCAACATTAAAATACAGGAGCGTAGTTTCCTAAATATCTGTGTAATTAATAATACAAGAAAATAGGTATGACTCGCTATTTGTGTCCATATAGCGTAGGGGAGCAACTACCATATATTTTTACCGATTTTCCCATCGATTAATTTCATAAAAATGGAGGCGCATGTATTATTTTTGTAAACTTGCAGATCCCAGCGTCACGTTCTACTGTAGCATCTGTGAGTTTTTGTGTGTATAGCTTTAAAATGCGGGGCCTGGCCAGGTGAATGACGTGGGCATCAGCGAATGAGAGTGTGGAGTTGGCTTGCTGTTATCGTCTGTGTCTTGAGTGACCATCGGCAACAATGTCCTTATTACATGTTTGTTTTCTTACCGTTTGTTCAATAAAGTGATTGAAATTGCACCGGTGTCTGTGGCTAACCATGACCCCTTGTGTGGACATTACAATATGTTCTAACTAGCAGTGGTCCGTTACATTAAATTAGCCAACATCAATACTTTACTCTGTGTTGGCGGCCAACCGGCTGTAGACGTGATGTTATGGTATACAATTATGCACTTTATCTACTTTAAGTGTGAAATAATCGCTAATAATACTTTGGACATTCTGTCTTTTACAAACTCTTTCCTCCTGGCTCGCCGCCATCGTACCAACTTCCTGTATTTCTACATAGTGCTGTGTATAACAGCATTAACGTGGGGAAAAATTATCCCTTCGAAGCTTCGAGGTAGAGATTTTGTCTAAAAATTTTTTGTAATCGAATCATTTTAGTCATTTGATTAATCATGGCACCTTTAATATAGTGTACATACTTCCCCAAGGAGTCGTCGATGTCGCCTCGGTTAGGCTCCTGGCCTCGTACTCTCCCCCTGCAGCTCAGCGGCATCAGCTCGTCGGCCGGATAGGCGTATTTCTGCAACACAGGACAAAACATGTCTCTTTATGTTGATATATGGGATCCATGTTTATTTAGTGGCTTTATGTAATTAGTAAATCCTTTTCATCTATACAATCATCTATAATAGCCATGTGAGGAGTTGCTGGCCTGAGAGGTACAAATCTGTGGAGAGAGATACTTCAGTCAGCTCAATTACATGCTAATTAATTCCGTTCAATTAATTGCACTTTCCGCCCTTCACTTAAAATAAAAAGACGCCTCTGCCCGAATGGGGTCTGGCCCTCTCCGCAAGTTAGGCAAATGAACTTGGCCTGGACAAAGGGTTGGGAACCAAAAGTTCTGTTCCCAAGCAGCGAGGGCACCCAAATTCTTACCCAAGTTGGAACATGCCATAGTCTATATCAAAGCCACACTAATACAGTCATACATACTAATACAGTAAGGTCAAAAGTTGACTACAATAAATACTGTAGCGTCAAGAGAAAGGTGGAGGAAGCTGACGCTGGAATTCCCAGCATGCGGAGCGGCACTGGCTCACCGAGTGAGTATCGTGTTGTGATTAATGATCTGATGCCTCGTTGTCGCTCATTTGTTCAAGTTGGTGGCTAATGTTTGCCATTTCTCCTTGAAGCAAAGCTCTTCTTCATCAAATCCGCAGTGCTGCTTTCTTGTCTTTATGACTCACCATCACCACAATATTTTTAATTGCTACTTACCATGTAACTACCATACGCATGATCGAACATCTCAACAATTCGATCCCTACAAAAAAAGAGAAGTTATATCAATATATTAAGATTCTTTTCACAGTAACTGTATGATGTTAACAGGACATAACACTGTCTGACCTGATGGTGTTCTTTTCCTCTGCTGTCATGTGTTGGCTCTCTTCACAGCTTAGCCAGTCAATAAGACCGACTATCAGGAATATTTGAAACCAACACATCTTTATGTACGTGGATCTGGCGGTACACTTTTGGCGAGAACATCAGTGGATGTTGACCTGCTCCCTCCGCCGTATTTCCATAGTGACGTGTGAGCTGGAGCCAGTCACGTGAACAGGCTCGTTCTGAATGATGGCCGCTATAAAAACAATGGAAGCAATGCAAGCTAACCTGACAGCTGACTGGCCCGTTGGATACAAAGTCAATAAAAAAAATAGGTTGCAGCAAAAAAGAAGAAGAAGAAGAACAAACGCTAACATTCCCAGGCCACGTACTCAATGTGTATGCCCAGTGCTAGCCGGCTAACAAGTAATAGCACCGTCTGTCTGTCAAACAGCGATAGCTTGAGGAAGTCGAGCGTCACATAATGTCTGAAAAGAAAGTGTGTCTTACAGGCGAGCGGCCGGTCACACGTCGCCAGGATATACCCCTGCCGTCCTGTGCCCTGCCGTCGAGTAGCGAGCTGTCAAAAGGCATCCAAGCTGGCGGAAGTCCTCATGGCCTCAAATATGCTGGGAACGCCATTAAGCGTGTTGTGTTGGTGACGTCATAAACGTTCATTACCATTGGCGAATACAACTCTTAAAGGGCCACACAAAATGTCATTTTCAGTCAAAACAACAATTGCGAACGAAAATGAAAAGTCATCTTCATCTTGACGTAAATTAAGAGGCCTAGTTGAAGGGGAAAAAAATATGACCCCTGTCGTGAATCCATAAAAAAATACAATGGTGCCTTGAGAGTTTAATTGGTGCTGTGGCCACACTCTTCTAAAAAATACTAGTACAGTATCTTTAATCATCGTTACCTATTGAAATTAATAAATTAATACATTCTGGCCCCCCACCCCCCAAAAAAAATATTTTATGTAAAATAAGAATAGCACTTTGTAATTAGGTACTTTATAAATCATATGGCAATGACATCATGAAATAGAATGTAAAGAATTAAACAGTTTTTGCCACATTTTTCATTTCAATTCAATGGATGTTGTAGTGGGCGGCACGGTGGCCGACTGGTTAGAGCGTCAGCCTCACAGTTCTGAGGACCCCGCCTGTGTGGAGTTTGCATGTTCTCCCCGTACCTGCGTGGGTTTTCTCCGGGCACTCCCACATCCCAAAAACATGCATTAATTGGAGACTCTAAAATTGCCCGAAGGCGTGACTGTGAGTGCGAATGGTTGTTTGTTTCTATGTGCCCTGCGATCGGGTGGCAACCAGTTCAGGGTGTACCCCGCCTCCTGCCCGATGACAGCTGGCATAGGCTCCAGCACGCCCGCGACCCTAGTGAGGAGAAGCAGCTCAGAAAATGGATGGATGGATGTTGTAGTGCTCCTTCCAGGGGATGCGCCTTGGCCACCTGGGGGCAGTATAATATAGACAATGATACAAATCGAGAGTACCAGGAGATGTCGCAGCTAACCTCAGTAAATCAGTGATGTCTGTAGTCTTTTGCAGAGGATAGAAAATATATGCCGCTCCACAATCTGCTTTACATCTGTACATCGACAAATGTGTTGTATACTGTAGGTATATATGTATTTATATACATACTGTATGTATGCAGAGTATACTCCTGCATTACCCACAAGAGGGCAGTTTTAAGTCATCTGTTGATTTCGTCCTTTGCAAAAGCAATCTATTCCTCTCTTGGGGTAAAAAGTATATATATTTTCTAATTTTATAAATGCGCATAGATTTTTGTAATGGAGAAATGACACCAAACGATAGATATTTTTGAAATAAAGTACCAAGCCCGTACGTACTGAGGGGAAAATCATCTCTACGAATGAGTTGAATACACTTTATTGTGAGTGGTCCATTGTGTACACTTGCACAGACTACTGATTCTTAATGATTTTGGATTATGAAGCAAGGTTATTGCAGAGAAAACATGCACATAAGCGTACAGACACGCACACTCTCTTTGCATTGTGGAAAAGATTACATCTTTCTGGTATTTGTTTTGATTTTTAAATAGAATCACTGCATGAAACAGAAACACATAACAACACAGAACACATGAATACATTTAATAATTAGTATCTCTGGTGATAATGTATTTTATTTAAATGTGTTAAGATTTTGTCATGTTAAGAGATAAATGTTGGTTCTGAACTGCTCCACGTGTTGTGGCACAGTTGTATGTTATTATATTGCATTTTTGCATAGTGTTGATGGTTTTTACAATTGTAACCTGGTAGTGGTGGTATTAAGGTGGATTCATTCAGGTAAATCTCCACTGATGGCCACCAAACGCACAACCCACCAGTGGTATACTAGCCAATATCTGGCTTAGGAGGAGCACAGTGAGAATAGGAAAGGATTTACAACAGACACACACAGACGGCTTAAACGGTGAGGATGCTGAAGTGCACGTAACATGCTGCTTTCCTGGTTATTTTCCTTCCACCTGGGAGTGCACATGAAACTCTAGCAAGCCCAAAATCCTTAAAGCCTGGTACAGACTTTTATAAATAATCCTCAACAACAGCACAAACAGAGAACACGAGAAGTTGATTTCGATAGCCTTTATTAAACAAGAAACGGAAGCAGTGAATCATGCACTCAGTAACAGAATGTTTCATCAGCATACATACGGTTAGGTTGCGGTGCTACGAATACATAAACTATGATGATGATTCATAGAAAAAAAATATTCATGTGAGGTAACCCTGTAAAAATATATATATAACCAATGACGACCAAAAAAAAAAAAAAAAAACTCAGCTCAGCACTCACTAGTATAACTCATCACGGACACACGCCCGCGGCTTCGTGTCGACCTGTTCCATTGTTACCCCAGAAAAGCATTTTATTCCTAAGAGTGTTACTGTAGCGCTAAATGTTATTGGTTTGAAATGTCATTTTTTTGGTGAGCCCGCGGCTGTGTGCCTGACATGAGTATGCCCACGAGTGTACGACAAATGAATTATACTCTATTATTCTCGAATTTTACATTATTATTACAGGATTTCTAAACATTGTCATATATCCTCACATTGAACTTGATCAAAGTGGCCTAAACAAAGTCTTAAATTCAGTTTTCTGAATTTAAAGCCCCAATGCTCATTGTCTGGTGACAAAAACAAAATTACTGGCAATTTAGCGTCACTCTTGGATCAATTGTACATAGTTCCAATTTGACAGCATTAGGACAAAATCTCAGAGCGGTCTGTCTTGAAATGACCCTAAAATGGCCACATCAAACTTTTTGGGTTACCTCATAATACACATTTAGAATACATTTTATGTTGCTAAGTGAAATTGGCATTGAGGGCTCAATTTTGAATTGCAAGGGCGCGATCGAGCCTACTGAGTTTTTCTTGCGTTTTGGATTTTAAAAAACTAAAACATGACAAAATGTAGACATCCGTGCCTTTCATTGGACAGCGCTCATCTATAAAAGCACACGTTATCTATTTAAAAAAAAAACTAGCGAATGTGATAGTATGGAGGTTTCACCCTCTGCTGTTCTGGTGCTTGTAGAAACAGGAATGCAAACCTTTGAGCAAGGTTCCCACGGGCCGTGTTAAAAGCCCCCAAGAAAAATACATCAAGGAGCAGTAGCAGCAGGTGAAAGTCCAATATATCACAAGTGGTAAGTATTTGGGCCTGGTTGTATTATGAGGCGGATTAATTGGCTAAAACGCCACAGAAGTCAGCAAGTTGCCCAAACTGAGGGTTGCATCTTCAAAATGGGTCAATTTTAGGAGGTTGTTTGTTAAATGCTGTCATCTGTTTTATTGATGATCAATTTCTTGGCAAAGAGCTTTTTACAGTGCGATATTACGGCAGTACATGAAGCTATTCAAGTGTTTTGGAGTTTAGGAGCTGTAGTGCGCTACAGGTGACAAACGTTACTCCCCGTGGGGCTGCAGGGCGGCTGGGCACCCGCAGCGGCGGGTCAGGCGCATGGAGGTGATGACCACGGTGTTCGACTCGTCCCTGTAGATGACGTGGACCTCTTCCTGTGCAGTGGGCTGGCAACATGGCGCCTGGATCTGCAGGAACAGGAACACCAAGGAGAGGTATGCATACTGTAATATTGCGAACAATGGCACTGCGAATCATCCATAATGCACGGAGCCTGTGACTTATTGCTATACAGTCGATATAAAAATTCTACACACACCTATAAGGTTGATTTGTTCTAGTAGGCTTTTCTACTAGAACAGTTGAACTTTATTTGGGGGTTAATCAGAGGCATTTTAAATGACGGCAGGTGTGAGCGGAAACCCATTTAACATGAGTTTGAATATAATTGGTTCATTGTAAACACTGCCACATTCCAGTTATAAGAGGGTGTGCACACTTGTGCAACCAGTATCTCAGTTGTTTATTTTTACCTTCCCAAGTGAAGAGATTAAAAAAAATAAGTAAATAAAAAAATAAAAGTTTGGAAAAAAGTTTGGATTTATCTTGACAAAATACTGGCATATGAACAGGGGTGTGTAGACTTTTTATATTCACTATACACGGACACTATGTGGTTCCGTACATTTAATTAGTTAAAAAAAGTCAAAATTTTATGTTGTATAAAACATTTTATTAAAAAAAAAGTTAATTCGATTCAATTGTTTATTTCAAACTCAAGGCTCATTAAAAGATGCATAAATCTACAAAAAGTAATACAATTTTAGTTACACAGTGCAAAATACCTCTACAAGAACTGTATAACAAATTATTAATGAGGTTGTTATCATCATGGTAAACATGTAAAAAGTTAAGTTGAATAGATTTGTCTAAAAATTCAAGTTGACTTAATTTTTAAGAATTAAGTTGATTTTAAAAAACCGTTGAGTCATGATTAACCATTCAAATGATTGATCAATTTAATAAAATAGTGTTATTTATTAGTATTAATATTTTTAAAAAATGAAGTAAATGTTGCATCAAAGTATTTTTATAATTTTGGGTGAACTGAATTTGAAAAAGGTAGCTGATAAAGTGTCAATTTGAAAAATGTTGTTGGACCAATTTACTTAAAAAGAATTAAGAGGATCTAACACTATCGAAATTTTGCAACATTGACTTGATCTTTTAAAACTTAAACCCAACAGATCTGATATTAACATAATTATTTAATAGTTGATTTAAAAAATATCTATATTTAAGTGAAGTCAACATGTACTTTTTTAATATGTTAATACTGGATCCATTTAATTAAAACAAATTCTTTTGAGGGTTTTATTATGGCTTTTCCACAAATAAAGAATAAATAAATTTTAAATAATAATAATCCCGTGACCCTAGTGAGGATAAGGGGTACCGCCACATTGCATTTAGTTGAGGTTGGGAAGGACTTGCAGCACTCCAACATTTATGTGGGCAACACTGCAGCTTATCTACTGGCAGTTGCTTGCTAATTCAAAACACTCAGAGGAGGTGGGTTGTAGGAGTGAGAAAAAAAAAAAAAAAAAAAAAAAAAAAAAAAAAAAAAAAAGAAGTCAGTCGGGAGGCAGAAAATGAAACGCATCAGTGGCAAACAAACCTGCGAGTCATCACGCTGAGGGGCGTTGGGCTGCTGGGGCCTGCAGGGCTCACGGTGGCCGCAGTGCACCAAGGTGAGGCGCTCAGGATAGATCATCCAATTGTCCCAGCCCAGATCTCATGATGGAAGAACAAGGCATGAATTGACACAGTAAACCACTGTTTGTCGTGAGGGATATGATTCAGGCCCACCCACATAGGAAATGCCATTAATCCATTCCTGCCTCCCCCCCACACGTGTTTTTTGTTTTGTTTTGTTTTTTTAAAGAAAAATCCCACTCTCTAATACTGTACTTCATAAAAACATACATTATAGAATTACTTAAATAGAATATCAAGAATCAAACAGTATTTGACAAATTTTTTGCTTCAATTCAATGGACAGAGCTTATTCAGTAAGATGCAGTAATATTAGTCATTTCACCAGGGAATAAAGAATATATATACCTGTAAGTATTACTATATTGTCTGTCTCAATGTGTTGCTTTGCCGGTGTGTGTGTGTATTCATTGCTGAAAGTGTTATAACACTGTAACGTGCTATTGGTTAATCCGTCATTGTTTTATATACATATATACTTTTTAAAACATTTTAATCAATACTTATATACAGGTAAAAAACTGTCAATGTGCATGTACCTGTCATGAAAACCTCTGAGGTCTCAGTGCAGCACCCTGAGGTGTCCCTCCCATCATCGGAGGAGTAGGCAGATGAAACTGCAGAAAGAGGGAAGAAAGTGGGCATCAACCTTCTGGGAATTCAAGTTGTCAACCTGTGCACTCCAGTTCTACCTGCCACGGCCTTGAGACGCTCGGCAGTTCCACTCCACTGCTTCCTGGCCCCCTCTGGCAGTCGTGGCTCGGTCTGCAGGTTGAGGGCGGCCAGGAGCTCTTTGCGGATGGACTGCAGGGACTCTCCATGGCACCTGCACGCAAACAGCAACATAACTTCAAAATGATTTGTTTGGAAACCTTTAAGACATGTAGCTTCAGCTCAACGTAGCGTTCCAAAGTGCAAATCCTAATAAACAGGAGTAATACAAAAAAAAAAAAAAAAAAAGTAATCAAAATTTCCCCTTGCAAAATGGGAAAATACAACACTGTATCCAGAAAATAAACTATATGAATACAAATGATTATAATAAATAAAATGAAATAACATGAAATAACAAAAATAAAAAATAAAAATCTAAATGCAAAAATATAAAACTATATATTATATATATAATATAAATAAAGATCCAAACAATAGAACTATATGAATACAATCAAAACAAATAGAATTTAAAAAAGTCTAAAATAAGAATTAAAAATACACTACTAAAATATGTATACAATAAATGACAATCTAACATGTAATAATACAATAGGACTAAAATAAATTATATGAATACAAAAATATATACTAAATTAAACCACAATAAAATTTGGAATACAAAATTATCTAACATCATTGAAACATTTAAATTCAATCAATAAATCAACAAAAATTCCAACTACAATATTATATAGTTAATTAATGTATTCATTTTAATGTTATAAACATATATAAAAAAAATTGTCTTTTGAGCTTACATGTAAATAAAAAAATAATAATATGGTCATAGTGGTCTCATGTTTACCTATATTTAGACAATAAAATGAAAAAGAAAAAGCACAGCAAAAGTGGAGATACAGGGTTTTTCGTGAGCTGCAATTTGCTGTTGCGTTAGCTAATACTCTGCACACTCTGTAAAGCATGGGTGGGACACCTGCGGCCTGAAGGAGCATTCAAGCGTCCCGCCATGCAACCCTAAAAACAAATAACACTTCAGGGGGAAACAACATTCAACCAAGACTCGTAATAATAATACAAAGAAAAACAACATAGTACAGCGTGAAGAGTGTTCAAATAGAATGTCGCCTACCTGCTGTTGGGGTCTTGTGGCATCGCAGCTCCTTGCTTGGAAGGCTGCAGGACGAATGCAATCACCACGGAGGAGCACATCAGTGCCATCACGGCAACGAAGGCAAAGGACATCTCGGGTCTCTGGACGGATGGACGGTGGCGGGCGAACACGAGGACAGTGGCGGCGGAGGCTGCTTGCGACGGCAGGCGGAGGTAGGAGTGACCAGACAGGGGGATCCTGCACAAGGTATTGTTTGTCAGAGCCTGGGAAAACTGGCTTTTTATCTTCCTATCGTCGTGCTTGGCCTTGAGATGCTTAACATTGTTGTCCTGTCCCCTGCTCTGTGTGAGAGAGAACATGGAGGATGAGCCAGTACACACAGAGAAAGAGAGGAAGGGGGTAATAGAAGGTGTAAAACCACCCACGTGCTCTGCATTGCCTGCAGAAACCCCAATTAAACATCAGAAGAACAAATTACATGGAGTCTCAAAGCAGAGGCCTGGCACACCAGATCAGTTTATGTGGCCAAACATATTGCACTTTTTCTTCACTTGAACCTGGCGACCGGTTCAGGGTGTACCCTGCCTCCCGTCCGGAGATAGCTGGGATGGGGTCCAGCAGCCCGCGACCCTAGTGAGGATAAGCGCTAAAGAAAATGGATGGATGGATGGATGAACCAGTTTAAAAAGCATTTTCCCAACCAAATCCCTTCTTCTTGACATAAATTACACATTAGCTGGATACTAAAATATTTGCTTAACACAATTTTCATAACTTCTATTCATCCATTTTTTCTTCTCCACAGGTGAGCTGGAGCCTAACCCAGCTGACCTCGGTGACTGGAATTTTATGACTTCTGATTTCAAATTTGTTGTTAAAAATACACATTCAAATACACGGGTGATCATGTATATCGCCACTATTGGGCAGAAAACCCGTGTCCAAGCATGGTCAATTACAATTTGTTAACCAACCAAAAGTGTCTGTATTTAACTGTCTGAGAAGTGACGTATAGCCTTTTTTTTTTTTTTTTTTTTTTAAACAAAAACGATTGAAAATAGGTTAGAAATATTTGAGTAGGCTTGTTTCTTTAAAAAAAAAAAAAAATCAATAGCTGGAATGTTTCGGTGCAAAAGGAAGCCCATCACCACCACAAAGGTAAATTTGCATGCAGATGAATTTTTGCCTTTTGCAGCTCATCATTTTTTTTTCAGTCCATTACTCATGGCTCTTAGACCTTTGAAATAAAAGTTTGAGACAATGACACACCTGCAGTCATTGAGCTTTTGTTAAATATATATATTTTTTTAATTTGTCGGGAACAGCAAGCACAAAATTTGATGGGCACCGTTGGCTGCCAGCGACGACGTGCCTGTAACATTGCAATGAATGACAGCATATTCAAGCAGGGATTTTTAAACGAAATAATTTAGCCATTGAATATGATCGTGGGGAGGTGTTGTGTTAATATTGGTGCACAACAGTATATGATAGCAATATAAGGTAAATTACCAACGTTTATCTTACGGTGTAGCATAACCAAAATGGCATTTTTGGGATTTGCTGACAAGTAGTGGCTTTGGAGATGGAAGAATCCCATTCAACAGTGATATGTGATGTGAGGCAACATTTTAAGTAACATTTCAACATTTCATACAAGTGTATTGAGTACTGTGTAATAAGAACACAAAGTCGAACTACTCACCCATTTGATGACATAATGGAGAGGGAACAAGGGGTTTGAAGAGTGATGCTGTCAGTCACCTTGTGGCTGGAAATCAACAAATTGACCCTAAAATTCCACTTCAAAACAAAATGGCAGACTTCCTGTGTCTGTTCAGGCGTGGCTTCTTGAGTCTCTTTTGTGGCTCTACTCATGATAGACATGCCTACCAAATTTCATGTCAAGTGAAACTGGTTTCAGGGGCTAGTTAGCAAACTTCGCCACCATTATTTATCCACACGAAATGACAAAAATTTAAACGGTTCAAGAGCCAATCTTTAAGCACAAGTGGTTCAAATTTGTAAAAGTCCCTCTTTGAAGGACCTCTAGAAATGAACAAATTGACACTAAAATGGCCACCCAACACCAAAATGGAAGACTTCGTGTGTCTTCCAGAGACCTTTTGTTGGTCTAATCGTGATAAAACTTTGTCCATGACAATTGCATGCATTTATGGTTCAGTAAAATAAATAAATAAATAACAATACAGTACAGTTACAGTATATATTGTATGTGGAACATCAAAACCCAATGCAGGGTGTCTGGGACGATGGCTAAAGATATATATATTTTTTTTTACACAATTGAAATAAACAAAGCCTGCTACAAAATAAAAAAGTTTGGCAATACGGGGCCCAATTAAGGAGACTACTGAATACCAACGTGTCATTGCATTGTTTCTGGGGGTTTCCAGTTGCGTCATTGATTTGGACCAATATCAGCCATCCCTCCCCCAGCTAGCCACCAGCAAGCAACAGCTATTAAAGCTATTATGTGTGTGTGTGTGTGTGTGGGGGGGGGGGGGGGTTCCTGACACGCTGCCAGTTGTCATTGCAGCGTCTAAAGCAGTGCCATTGTTTTGTCATTGATAAAATGGCCGCTTCCATGAGGTTTTGGGCGTGGCTTTTGAAAACATTTTTGGTAGGTCCACCTATGATATACGTACATACATACCGAATTCCATGTTTCCTAAAGATTGTCTCTGATCAGATGTCAATTTTCACCAGAATGGAAATACCTGGTGACTTTTGGAGTGTGGGAAAGCCCTCATAATGGCCATTTATTTAGTCTTTCTTTGACAAAGAGGACCTTCGCACCATGTTATGGGCCATAACCAGTGGATGGAATTCTGAGTCCAAATGATTCTTTGCATGTTTACAAACAGTCGAGCCATCAGTGAGAGTGAGTGCATGGCACACAGGAAGCAGCCATGAGAGAGATATGGGAGTGCACAGCTGGTTGGGACACACCCAAAACTACGAACTATGGGGGCTCTTTTGAGCATTCGCCACGTTATATACTGAGCAAGTTAGAAGAAATAATACATCTGCACATGTTTTGGACACCTTCAGAAAATTAAAGTACGACACACAAATTCCGCATTTTTGGATGAGTTTGGAGACGTTTGCTGGAATAACATGAAAGGCAAAAACCTGCACTGATAAATATTCTAACAATATTATTGCCCTATGCAGGTGACATTCAAGGACGGCATGTGGAGGGAAGAAATAGAACACCTGGCTATGCGATGCTAATATCTGATAGCATGGAGAGCCAACAAAAATAAACGATGATAAAAAAAAGTCTGGTCAGTGCAGCCAAAAATACATTGTTGATTTAATGATGCAGATTGGGAGGTAAAATTCCTCAGCAGAGCCACACACGAATTATGTAGCGATATTACCCCTCGAGATATCCAAGCATGCAAGCACACCTGCGCTATGTATCAACCTGTGTGGGAAGTTGCAGAAACAAACAATTGTGAATTGAGGAAAGAGAATGTTTGTTCAAGTGTGGTGCCTATTAAGGACACCTTTATTGTTACAAATGCATGCTGGGTATAATATTAAACAGCGGTATATTACATACATTCTACTGTATGTCAAGAAAAACTGGAATGTTAAACCAACATTTTAAACAAGGATTATTGTGGACCAGTGGTGGGAAGTAACAAATACTTTCTTGCTGTGCTTAAGCGGATTTTACAGGTACTGTATCTGTACTTCACTACGCACACAGTGCTGGTTCCTTTTCTTCCCAAATGTAACGATTACAACTATCCTGGACAATACAGATATTTGGTATCAAGTTTTCCCCTTGTTCAGTCAAGTGGGATAGAGTAATAAGATTTAGTTGTTTACAATCGCCTATAGACGCTGTACGATGGCAGCAAAGCACTACTTTTCCATTAGACAGGCCAGAAGCCCTGAAGATCCTCTCTTTACTTCAACATAGTTCCTTGGCACCAAGATGTCATAAGATGGTGCCAAAGCACTACTTTTCTATTAGACAGGGCTTATGCACTACTTTGCAGCATTGTAGGGTGTTTCAGAAAGACCACAAAAAGAAAGGATCTAAAAAATAAAAAAAAATCTGCGACTAGGTGAATTTGTGAGTAACGAATCACAAATAGGGTGACCTCACAATAACATGAATACAAGAACAAACAGATACTGTAGATCCACACATTGGCGTTCACTGGAGAATAATAACCAACAATCAAGTCTTTGAAGGACAGATGATCTCATACTACTTTCCCGTCCTGCATCCCAAATCAGGAGCAAATGTGGAGGATGTAACTCGTGTCCAAATATTTCATCACCTTACAATATAAAGCGCATAGTTTAAGCGCATTTCAACACGCACCAAAAAAGGGAGTCATTTTAATAATGTGACGTCAATAATGTTGTTACTAATGCGGGATGCCTGGCTGGGAAATGAGTTCACATGCCTGCTTTGGTCTAAGTGCCTCAGTGGATACATTAAGGAACATGTGCACAATTGAATTATAATACAACATTTGATAGTTGAAAACATTTTGTAAGGTCACATTTTTATTTTTAGTTTTTTATATACAGCTCTTGTGCGGGCATACCTAATGACGTGACTTGGGTATGTATAAAGTATATTCCATAATCAGAATCAGAATAATCTTGATTGGCCAAGCATGTTAAAACATACAAGGTAGTTGGAGCAACTCTCGTACGACGACAAACAGTCACTATGACAGAATATACATTTAGGATAGGAATTTGAGAAAACATTTAATTATTCAAACTGAATTTGTATTCATTCTTTAGCTGGAATTGACAAGGACAGGTATAAAACATTTTAAGAATTATACTAATAATACATTACAATGATATATTCAAAACAATGTTTTATGAGAGTATTTTATACATTTTACATTCGTGATTGACTATTCTCAATAAAAGGCATATCGCAATTTGTAAATTTATACCCGTCAATGTTGTTCTAGATTATGCTACAATTTTTTTTTTATAATGGACGCTGTTCCCCAATAAAAATTACATTTTTGTTTGCTGGTGTGTGAGATTTGTCTAATATAAAATATGTGCCTTGTTTTAATAAAGGTTAGGAGTTTGTGTGAATCTATAAAAAAAAATGCTGTCACTTGTTGTCATAGTAACGGTGTTATCACAATAACAGCTGCTGGCCTTTATCGGA
Organism: Phyllopteryx taeniolatus; assembly: GCF_024500385.1. Lineage (NCBI taxonomy): Eukaryota > Metazoa > Chordata > Actinopteri > Syngnathiformes > Syngnathidae > Phyllopteryx > Phyllopteryx taeniolatus. The sequence goes on along the minus strand of NC_084516.1, from coordinate 7,551,886 downwards.
GCCTTCATCCGGTGCACACAGCGAATTTTAATCCTAATCCACTTGCATCTTTTTTTTCCTATAAGCAAACGTGAGACACTTGGCAATACTATTTGCGCTGGCGATAACTGCGCGGTTACACGGGAAGGGGAGGAGGAATCCAGTTGCAGCTGGGCTGAGAAGATGGAAGATTTCATGGACAAAATGTTGCTGTGAGAAAGTGGGGAGAATTCAGACTGATCTGTCTTAGCCAGGTAAAATCGATTGAAGTCTTTTCACTAAATTGTGAATTGTGTCATTTTAGAACTCAAAACATTGTTAAATGAATGTCAATTACAGTGGTTTGGTTCAAAGGCTAAAAATAGCATCCAATCGTTGAACACTAGGAATGGGCATTTTGTAAATGAACCATCAATTATATAATTTTAAATGTTTTCAATTTTCAACAATCTATAAATGTTCTGAACTCCTCTCCCAACTACTAAACAATCTAGTATTATCTTGGGACAGAAAAAAGTGCCAAGGATCATGGGATGCGGCATGGGGAAACCACACCCCAAGCAATGCGACAGAGGTGACATTAACTTTTTTTTCTATTTATTCATCATCACGTTTTCAAAAATAATCACATTCATTCGTGTTATTTCCATCTTTTGTAGTGAGCATTTCCGTTCCAGGTAAATGTGATTTCATTCCATCACAACCATTGTTAGACTAAAAGTGTTTCATCTAACATTTTACTCAACTTTACACGCGCGGTGAAGCTGCGACGGGTGAGTTTTTCGAGCAAATAATGAATATGACTGCCTCGGCTCATCGCTTTCAAAACTTTGGATGTTTTTGAATTGTAGCTATCAGAGCGGCTGTGTTGATCCAACGCTGGTATCGTCAGTATGTTGCCCGGCTGGAGATGAGACGCAGATGCACGTGGAACATCTTCCAGTCCATCGAATACGCCGACGAGCAAGACCAGACCAAGGTGAGATCAGAACAAATCTTATGGGAAGCCATTTTGTATACAGCCCAAACCGCCATCATAATCCCAACAAAATTACACATTGAATTAATATTCCAGACTACTCACAGCAAACACTTCCTTATGTACACAAGCACTAATACCGTGAAAGGTGATTGAAAATACTGGACTGGGGGATGTTTTCCAACCTGACCACCACTTCTCCCGTTCTGTTGTGTTGAAAGCAATCGTCGCTGTCTGACAACTATTTTACGCATCATTCACCTTATTAAGTGACTGCAGGATGCCTTCTCAGATGTGTGAAAGCACACACGGTTGTGGTTATATTCCGCCACATTGTCTTTCATCTTTGCAGCTTTACAATTTCTTTGGCTTCTTGATGGACCACTTCACCCCAGCCAGCAGCGAGCGTAAGTCTACAGACGATTACAGTCAGTTTATCTCGCGCAAACGTAACTTTCTCTTACAACACAGATCCGCCTCCCATCTGTTGAACCTTTGATTCAGGAAAGCTAATATCACACATCTTCCGTGAGAACGACATCTGCCGCGATACGGAATGGGAGCGATACAATTGCTGCAGGAGTGTTGAGGTGCCTGACAGCTACACAGGCCCCCGGCTAACCTTTCCCATGACATTCTGCGGCGTGTCCAAGCTGGTGGAGGCCTTCAAGCATAGACAAGTAGGCACATGAAGCAATGACAACACAAAATGGTCAAAAAGACACAAATTGGAAATATAAAAAAAAAAAAAAAAAAAAAAAAAAAAGGCCACAGATGTGATGGTTTGACTGAATTTTCTCCACCAGTAGAAGCTCCATGCTTGCTACGTTCTGCAGCTTCTAGGGGAGACTTGGAGACTGCTCCAAATTCTCCCGAATATCAACCATGTCTCCTTCTGCCATACCAGAGAGATAACCATATGCGGTAAGTAGCACCAAGCCTCACAATGACAACGTGAGTGACCTTCCCAAGGGCAAAACAAAAGTGAATAGTGAATGCAATGGTACATTTGAGCTTGTCCATCCGTTAGTTTGTTAGCAGCAGTGTCTTAGTGCCTTATCTTGTCACTTGAGAACGATCTAACAAAGGGCAGTTCAAATCGGTCTTGTAAATTTGAGATAACACAGAGAAGACTGTCGTAAACAACGCTGTCAAATTTGAATAGTAAAAAAATGTATGTCAAATGAAGCTTCAGGATTGTGAAAAATCAAGTTACTGTCTGCGCTCTCAAACGCTTTGGATGTGTAGTCTGGATGAGCTGAAACCATGCCCTGCTTCAACTCTTAACGCATTCACTGCCATTGGCGGCTTTTGAAGTCAAATATCCATGTTAATTGGGAAGGCTGGTAGTGATTAATCAAATACAACTACTCGACCTGGAAACAGGATGCCTCTTTGTTTAGCATCTTTCTTATGCCTACAAAAAGCCGATTAAATTGTCAGAAGAATAAACAGCAATTCTGAGAGGGACCTCGCACGCCGTGGTGTTCGGCCCCTAATTATGTACAATAAAAGCTGCAAGAACACTGAGGCATTATGTTTGCATTCACAGGTGATTTACATGGACACCTTGAAGATCTACTACTGATATTCTACAAGGTACTTGCATACATCAACCAGTCAGTTGTACATTGTCAGACAAACATCTCGCATGTCTCCAGAATGGATTGCCTTCATCCGAGAAGCCATACGTGTTCAACGGAGATTTTGTGGATCGAGGCAAGAACTCATTAGAGATCCTGCTCATCCTGTTTGGGTTCCTGCTGGTCTACCCCAACAACATCCATCTGAATAGGGGCAACCATGAGGACCACATAGTTAACCTGAGGTACAATGGCAATGTCAAGATCTTTTTGCTAAATTCATATTTCAGTCAAAGGAACTAAACTCACTCACTAACACTCTTTTGTTTGTGCTCTTCGAGGTATGGATTCACCAAAGAAGTTGCGGGAAAATACCGGGTATGTTCGACATGTTTCCAATGGAAATGAATCAAAGTCATTCATAATAACATAAGCCAATTTAAAAGAAAGGAAATGAACATCAATAGATATCCTCATTCAGCACAGTTTACACGTTCAAAGGGAGTAGGGAGAAGTAAAAAAACCCCTCATGTTTTAGGTCTTGAGATTATGTTGCTTTCATCTCAACATGCAACAATAAATCTGCCGAGTAGTGGAAATACTCCATTACAAGTCAAGGTTAGGATTTTTTCTCAAGTGAGGAGCTGTATTTAAGAAGGGGTTGTGTGGACTCTGTGGAAGAGGGTCTTTGTGGGTAAAAACATGATTGCATAACATGATTTACACCAGCCAGACTGACCAAGGAGAACAAGGCCAATGAAAAATGAAGCATTTCTTGTTCCAAAATTAAACAGATTTGTCCTTGTCCCATGTCCCTGTCCTTGTCCCTCCAGGCCCTGAAAAAGTAAAAATCACCCGCGTAGGTTTGGCATCATCTTGAGTGCATAGCCGAACCAAAAAGCAAAAGATCTAGACGCTTGACAAAACAGAGAAACAACCTCGACTCACTTCTTTTCCTGTAAAAAAGCAGCAGCATTTAAGCGAGCACTGTAGTCTGATGCCTACATTAAGGACTTGGTTGCAGGTGCATGGCAAAAAGATCCTAAAGCTCCTCCAGAAGATCTTCAGCTCGTTGCCTCTGGCAACCATGGTGGATCACAAAGTGCTCATTGTGCATGGAGGCATCTCTGAATCCACAGACCTTAATGTAATAGCCAGACTGGACAGACACAAAGTAAGACTGGCCAACAATGTCAAATTTATCGGAAATTATTATTTCAGAAATTGCAGGTGCTGATCTAAACTAACGTATTTTTGGCCAGTATGTCTCGACCCTGAAGCCTCCCATGCAAAGCCTTCACATCACCAGTAGCAACAGTAAGATGGCGGACCCTGACCGTCTGGTGGAAAGTCGACGTCGAGTTCGCTCGCTGCCGAACCAGAGCCCGACTCCAGCCGGAAGGCACGATTTCCCACGTCGCTCACTCCAAAACCCGCCCGTGAGCGACCAACTCTACTGGTCAGTGGAAAAGGAGCTGAGGAAGAGGCGCAGAGATGCAGGTTTTGACCAGTCTTATGGAGATATGAAGATGTCCGACTCTGCCCAAGACCCTGAGGACACTGGAACAGATGACCACGAGTGGAAACAAGTAAGAACAAATGCTACTTATGGTACATGCACTCATTTGGTGGGTTGCCTTACAGAAAAACTTTATAAACCAGATAGTGGACATGCTGTGGAGCGACCCGATGCCCCAGAATGGCTGCATACCTAATAAGTTGCGAGGCGGCGGCTGCTATTGGGGTCCAGATGTCACAGAGAATGTTCTCGGACGTCACAACCTGCAGCTCCTCATCCGTTCACACGAGTGCAAACAAGACGGCTATGAATTCTGCCACAATCGTCGGGTGAGTGTGCCACGGGGAGAAGGTCGACAATAAATTTAAGATTGACCACAGATCTTCTCCATGCAGGTTCTGACCATATTCTCAGCTTCCAACTACTACGAAGTGGGCAGTAACAGAGGAGCCTACATCAGGATGGGCCCCAATCTGAACCCTCACCTGGTTCAGTATCAAGCCAGCAGCACATGCATAGATCTCACCCTGCGACAAAGGTATCGTGGACCACACTTCTTCAGGAAAAATTGAGGTGATTGCTTGCACCAAGGCTGTGTCTGCTCTCACAGAAACCAAAGGCGAAATAGGCACCCATTGTTGTATAGACCTTTGCCAATGACCAAGAAACCTCAGTTAGATCCAAACCAAACATCTATTTATCCCCAGCGGGAAGTTAACTTTACTTTGGCGTTGAGGTCTTGGCTCATTCACCACCCCTCCGTTACGATAAGAGCCCTGCGTGCCTTTAATAATAATATTTTGTCAGTGTTGGCTGGACAGAGAGGTCGGCCTTGCAAGCTCTGCGGCAACAAGTGTTTGTCCACAAGTCAGATCTCATCAGTGCCTTCCAGGCGTTTGATCCAGACAGCACAGGTACTAAGTTGGAAAGGGAAGTTTCACTCTTACATGCAACAATGTGCTAGTTCAACACCACCTTGTGGTAGCATTGTTCCATAACAGCTGTGCCGTGTCACCAGGGTTGATCTCCACGAGGGACTGGGCCAGTGCCACAGAGAGCATTCTGAAGCTGGGTCTACCCTGGAGGGTCCTGCGCCCTCAGCTTGTCAGCAGTACCCAGCACGGCAAGGTGGAATACCGGCAGTGGATCAGGGAGCTCTCCCTCACAGAGCCTCACCTAGAGGTGCCACTTGAACATTCATTAAGATTAAAACCATTTTTTGTCACTTGTCATGCTTGGTACAAAAGCAACAAGCAAAGGGCATACGGGTTATTGGGTGAGTTAGGTGCCTTGCTCCAGGGCATTTGAGCAGTTTGTGCCTTTTCTGGTTGAGGGGAATTAAACCCGTGGTCCTTCTTAAACAGCTTTTCATATTTTGAGGGTCGTTTTGTAAACACGCAATCGAAGGATTTCGTTATCTTCCTGACAGATCTCAGACACCAGCATCCTAGAGATCATGTACAAGAACCACTCCAATCTTGAAACCATCTTCCGGGTTATAGACACAGATCACTCAGGTCCGTGAGACTCTGTAAACCATAACCCCATTTAATTTCTTCAAATAACCTTGTTTCACTCTCCTTCCAGGTCTAATCTCACTGGAGGAATTCCGTCAAACTTGGAAACTGTTGAGCTCTCACCTCAAGATGGAGATCAGCGACAAAACCGTAGCGGACTTGGCTCAGAGCATCGACTTCAACAAGGACGGGGTCATCGATATCAACGAATTCATGGAGGCATTCCGCTTAGTGGGCATCTCGGCACACAAGTAGACGCGGTGGTGGCCTCACCGTAAAAGGTTTTAGCTGAGGGTACATGAAAACTTTTGGGTAGGGACACTGATGTAAACCTTACAGTCTGGACCGTTTTTTCCCTTCGTTGTTTTTAACTTGGAGTTTGTTAAACTGCGTCCACTCTGATTTGCTTTCTAGTCATGTGCATATGAATAGCGAACATTGTTATTACACAGGGTTTTTTTGTTTATGGTGGTCTCAACACACAGCCTTTTGAGGTTACGAAAGGCACGCATTGAACTAGTTTGCGCATGGCGTGAGCATATGCAAGCTGTTACCGGCTCACCTTTCATTTGATTAATATTTAGGGCCGGAGGGTTTGTTTCATCCAAACAATTTACAGTCATTCTAGCTTTACTACTGTATTAGCTTAGGTTAGTGATAAGACTGAAGGGTGTTCCGACCTGCATGATTGGCATTACGTCGTAAACTGAGGATCCACTGGACTGTTTTCTATGTTCGTGTATGCAAGAGAGAACAGAGAATACAATAACAATAACAATTTTTAAAAAAGCTCACTATGTAGTCCTAATTTTGTGGACTGTATTCCGACCACAGTGGTGCCTTGACTTACATGTTTAATTTTCTCAGTGACCAAGCTCGTAACTCAATTTACTCATATTTCAAATTAATATCCCCCATTGAAATGATCTCAAATGCAATTAATCTTTTACAGTGTGCTGCTCCTTTTTTTTATTAATTTCACTCAAGCCAGCATTGCTAAAGCACACTAGTAACTCAAATTTTGGCTCGCAACACAAAGCAAAAGAATCCATCAAGCAACAGCTTGTAACTCGAAGAACTGACAATTTAGGCACTCATAAGTCAAGGTACCACTGTACAGTCTTCATGGACAATGAGTAACATTTCACGAAATAGCAACAGACAAAATGGACTCCTGAGAATCCAGAGTACAAAACAGACCTTTAGAAAGTGTCATCCCCGCGTGAATAAATAATCCCTGTGCAAGCTTAATCGACTCTGCTGCCATTTGTCGTTCATCTGCACAGGGATGCCAATCTGCCGCGACGTGAATCCTATCAAGCCAAGCCCTGCTTTGATAAGATGTTGGAAAAAGCTCACCTGAAGAGGTAAACACGACAGGTGTGAGACGTCCAACAGCATCGCACTGGACCGTATACACTACTAATAAAGATGTAGCGCCACTGCGGGTTTCATGGTTCCAGTTGAAATTACATTTTAATAACATTCTAGCGGGATATAAAAGCAATACAAAGATGTATATACAAATGTGTTGGAAGCCTCATATCAATAATCTGATTTGACATGAAGGGCAAGGGATATTATTTTGCACCTGTAAGCTTTCTATTATCAGTCCAGAAAGTACAGATTAGTCAGTCACTGGCAAATACATTGAGACACTGTTCCCTAATTGAAGCATCATGCTGACAAACATGCATCAGAGGATGGATATTGAGATTGTGAGCATGTTGGGTGTGTGCGGGCCTGTCAGTCATCTCAACTCAGGATGCCGCCTCGTACGTGTCCGCTGTCGCTCAGGCCGTGCTCGATGAGTTTGATGTCTTCCAAGTCATCTTTAATGACGCTGATTAGGTGACTCAAACCATCCTGCTGCTGCTTTAGGTGCTAAATGAGAAGGTATGCAAACACGTTTCATTAAACTTTAATCCTACTCCATTGCTCAGTCTTAAAATGGAGGTCTAAAACACCTCTTTAGTGAAACAATTACTTGTCGGATTTCTCGGAGGAGGTCCGCGTCAACATTGTAGCGCTCCTCCGATCGCACGGCGCCAAAGTGGTTCTGCATGCGGATTTGGGACATCAGCTCATTCAAGCGACCCTAAGGCGGGAAACATTAAAACCATGTCTAAACTTAAAATAACATATTTGCCACACAAATTGACACCTCATTTGTCCCATGAGACAGTCGAGAAATCTCCTGCATATTAGTGGTACATGTGTATGTACTGTATATGTATATACAAAAATGTAAAAATAAAAAAATAAAAAACATGGCCAAAACCAATGTGATATTTGGATTCAGCACATCAATATTTTTCTAAATCATCTAAAAAAAAAAAAAAAAAAATCGTATACAATAAATATGTTGTACCATTGTAGGAGGGTTTTGGTTGTCACTGAAGCCCATGCTTTGTCGATCCATCCAATAACTTCCAGGAAAGTTGCATGGTGCATTCTCCCGGTTGCCGTGAAGCTGTGCTCTTCATCAATCAGCCCGCGATTACCTTTTTTTGTTTTCTTCATTTCAGTAAGAGTAACCTCTGCTTTTTTCCAGTCCCTTACAAGTTTCTCGCTCACTCCAAACTGGCTTTCTGCTGCTCAATTACTGTTTTCGGCTGCATATTTCACTACTTGCAGCTTGCAATCTGCAGAATATGATTTTCTTTTTGATGCCATTTTTGTTCAATCCTTCTCAGTTGTTTTTATAAATTACCGCAATGTTGAAATTATCAATTTTCAGAGGTACAGAAGTAGCAGGTACAGATACACAGGCCTAGAACGCCCTCTTGCGGTTGTCAGTGTAAAAATAACATGAAATTATACAATAAAGTGTTAATAACTTCACAGATAAATTGCTCCGGAGTATAAATCGCAACCCCGGCCAAACTATGAAAAAGAAACTGCGACTTATAGTCTGAAAAATACGGTAATAAATTAAAAAAATAAAATAAAAACCAGATCAATCATTTAGTAAAATAATCGTGAGTTGCAGCCCTAGTTATGAGCCAGATACACTATTTATTTGTTCGTCTGCTGCTATTAAAAAGTCAAACAGTTGAAGAGTAGCAGTACACTCACCTTGAACTGCGTGGGGGCATTGAGTTCCGACTGAATGGTGTCCAGCTGCACCCTGAGGTGTTCCTCATCCACCTGGATGGCGTACCCACTTTTCCTCTGGATCTCCTGTTTGATCAGCACCTGTGAACAACGAATGGAGGGATCATGACAAGAGCAGGGAAAGAGAAAAGAGATGTCGGACAGGACAGCTGCAGCGGAATATACCTGCAGCACGCGGTGTGAGAGGTCCATCAGCTTCCTCTTGTATTGGGCGATCTTGGCCACGGTGGTCGCCTGGTTCTTCTGGAGCTCGCTGATGTCGTTGGAGACGATCTGCAAAGTCCGCAGGTTCATCAGTGCGCCCATAATGACTTAGTGGAACAAGCGCTTGTGAAATATAGAGGCGCAGCACAGAGAGGACCTCATGTGAAACCAGTAGTGGGACCAGCAGAACAGTACCGTAAATAAAATAACCAATTTTATTGCTTTTTTTTTGTGACGCACATGCAAACTAGAAGACTCATTTTTCTTAGCGATGGTGTGATAAAGTATCACTTGAGTTGTACTGCCACAGTTTTAACTTGTGGTATTCTCAAGAAGCAGTCTTTTCTTTTGACTCACTTTATTTTGAAGTTAACACACAGTGGTAACATGGCATCCATTCCTATTTGTACCCATCAGACGCTATGTTCTTCTTCGTCTCTTATTGCTTCTTCGTCAATTTATCTATGCATTCCTTTTACCGACTGGACCTCTAGTGTTCAGACTGAGGGACCACATAACTGAAATGATTTGTATTACATACTACATTTCAGTGAAATGTGTGCCAAGAAAAACATGCAGTTGGATGTTAAAGGGTCAGGAATAGAAGTAGTAACTTCAAAAGGTGTCATACTTGACTAAAACTTGTTTGTGAAATGTTTGTGTTTTTGAACAAAATGAGATCAAAATAAAACATTTGCAAGTTGCAAGACGCAATGGCATTATCAAGTATCAGTACTTTGGATCGGTGAGCAATGAAAGTACTTGTACTGTGTCTGAAAAAAAGTTGTATTGGTGCATCCCTATTAATTACAGGTTTTTTTTTAAACCAGTTTATTTCTTTACGTTTTCTTTTATTGTTTTTTTTTTATACTGGATAGTGGAAATTTTCCTTTATTAAAAGAATGGCTAGAACAGGTTAACAGCATTTCAATTCATTTCATTTATTTGATGTGTGTAGCTGGCACGGTGGACGACTGGTTAGCACATCTGCCTCACAGTTCTGGGGAGTGGGGTTCAAATCGCCTGTGTGGAGTTTGCATGTTCTCCCCTGTGCCTGGGTGGGTTTTCCCCGGGCACTCCGGTTTCCTCCCACATCCCAAAGACATGCGCGGTAGATTGATTTAAGACTCTAAATTGCCCCTAGGAGTGAATGTGAGTGCGAATGGTTGTTTGTTTTTATGTGCCCTGCGATTGGCTGGAGACCGGTTCTGGGTGTACCCCGCCTCCCGCCCGGAGATAGCTAGGATAGGCTCCAGCAGCCCTGCGACCCTAGTGAGGATAAGCGGTAAAGAAAATTGATGGATGGATGATGTGTGTGTAAACTGAGTTACGAGCTTGGTCACAGAACAAACTGAACTCATAAGTCAAGGTACCACTATACTGTAAGCCACTTTATTGATCATCGAGCATGCACAAAACCATGTTTGGATTTATGTTTGTTGTATTTTGTATCTGTAGTTTATACAGCAATGGTTTTTACTCACGTCTACTCTCGTCTGATGCTGTTTGGTCATCTGTTCCTGGATCTGAAGTCGACGAAGCAGCTCTTTAAAGCCCACCATGGGCACTGGGATCAACCTAGGCACAAACCAGGCGGAGGTTTATCACTGCGGGTTGTAAATGAGTACAAACAAAAGCAAACATACTCACTTCTCTGGGTCAGGGTTGTCCACCTTGGCCTGCTCCCAGATGATGGGGTCCACCCCTGGTGGGGACAAAGTATCTTTAAGTCATTGCAGAACAAACCGATGAGAAACGGGGCGCGCGCTCACCTGCTGGGGCGTTCTGGAGAAGCTGTTTGAGCTGCGCTGGTGAGAGCTCGGTCCGCGTGACCGACATGGCCACACCCAGCTGCGTGAGCTGCACCTTGATGTTGGCCTGCTCCAGGTACGTGAAGAGCGTGGAGGCGGGTATGCGCTTTGACGTGCCGTTAGGGGAGCGCTCCACCACATAAATGATCACCTCCGTCCTGAGAGCGGAACAAAATAAAGCAATATTTCCTTCTGCATCCACCTAACTTTACCTCATTTAAGCTACCTCACTATTAATAGCCTACATAAGCTCAACAACTACAGAATGATCTAATAAGATTTGGCTGCGATACATTGTACTTAATTAACTAATAGGTGTTTAAAAAAAATGTAATAATTTTTACTATAAAAAATTTTTGCAACTAGATTGCAATGTTTAGATTTCAAAATATTTAGCAGCCTTAATATCATGGAATGAATCAGTCATAAGTTTTAAAAACTGTATATTCTAGACTTGAATGAAAACTGTATGATTGCTTTACAACCCCAATTCCAATGAAGTTGGGACTTTGTGTTAAACAAATAAAAACAGAATACAATGATTTGCAAATCATGTTCAACCCATATTTAATTGAATACACTACAAAGACAAGATATTTAATATTCAAACTGATAAACTTTATTGTTTTTAGCAAATAATCATTAACTTAGAACAACACGTTCCCCAAAAGCTGGAACAGGGTCATGTTTACCACTGTGTTACATCACCTTTTCTTTTAACAACATTCAATAAACGTTTGGGAACTGAGGACACTAATGGTTGAAGCTTTGTAGGTGGAATTCTTTCCCATTCCTGTTTTATGTACATCTTCAGCTATTCAACCGTCCGGGGTCTCCGTTGTCGTATTTTACGCTTCATAATGCGCCACACATTTTCAATGGGAGACAGGTCTGGACTGCAGGCAGGCCAGTCTAGTACCCGCACTCTTTTACTATGAAGCCATGCTGTTGTAACACATGCAGAATGTGGCTTGGCATTGTCTTGCTGAAATAAGCAGGGGCATCCATGAAAAAAACGTTGCTTGGATGGCAGCGTATGTTTCTCCAAAACCTGTATGTACCTTTCAGCATTAATGGTGCCTTCACAGATGTGTAAATGACCCATGCCATTGGCACTAACACAGCCCCATACCATCACAGATGCTGGCTTTTGAACTTTGCGTCCATAACAGTCCGGATGGTTCTTTTCCTCTTTGGCCCGGAGGACACGACGTCCACAATTTCCAAAAACTATTTGAAATGTGGACTCGTCCGACCACAGAACACTTTTCCACTTTGCATCAGTCCATCTTAGATGAGCTCGGGCCCAGAGATGCTGGCGGCATTTCTGGGTGTTGTTGATAAATGGCTTTTGCTTTGCATAGTAGTGATATCCTTTACACGTCAGTTTTTGATGCAGTGCCGCCTGACGGATCGAAGGTCACGGGCATTCAGTGTTGGTTTTCGGCCTTGCCGCTTACATGCAGTGATTTGTCCAGATTCTCTGAACCTTTTGATGACATTATGGACCGTAGATGATGAAATCCCTAAATTCGTTGCAATTGTACATTGAGGAACTTTGTCCTTAAACTCTTCGACTATTTTCTCAAAGCACTTGTTCACAAAGAGGTGAACCTCGCCCCATCTTTGCTTGTGAATGACTGAGCAATTCAGGAAAGCTCCTTTAATACCCAATCATGGCACCCACCTGTTCCCAATTAGCGTGTTCACCTGTGGGATGTTCCAAACAGGTGTTTGATAAGCATTCCTCAACTTTCTCCGTCTTTTTTGCCACCTCTCCCTGCTTTTTTGGAACGTGTTGCAGCCATAAAATTCAAAGTTAATAATTATTTTCTAAAAACAATAATGTTTATCATTTTTAACATTAAATATATTGTCTTTGTAGTGTAGTCAATAAAATATAGGTTGAACATGATTTGCAAATCATTGTACTATGTTTTTATTTATGTTTAACAGAACGTCCCAACTTCATTGGAATTGTGTTTATCCCTCAATGAGCAGTATTATAGTAAAAAGTATTTTAAAAAATTATTTACATTTTAAGGCCATATCACAGTGCTTTGCTTTCTATATATTTAATTTGATTTAATTATACATGTACTAGTCACATTAGTATTAGTTGTCTAATAATTTTATTTAAATAAAAACTATTTACATGTAAACAAAGTGTTTCAAGCATTTTTAAATCACAATATAATTTCAAAAATATGAATATTAACATTTATACATGTATATACAATACAATATGTGCAAACCTCACGAGATCAGTCCAATACAAAAAGGTTAAAACGTTCATTTAGCACTCAACGCTAAATCCAGTGTGTGTGTACGTGTGAGACGTACTGGTCGTTAGGAAGCGACTTGACGCCGTCCACGTTGACGCTTAACGTCTGGTTGCTTCCCAGAACCTTGTGCAGTGACTCCACAAGTGGCTGCTGCTGCACTCGCACGTCCGCCTCCTTCTTGTTGAGGACCAAGACTACCAGGCCGTCCTCGTCCTTACTGATCGGCACGCAGCTGTAGCCCACAGCCTGGTGAACACAATATACGGCCAACTGCCATTTATTCGCGATTCAGAAATTCACCCAAATGTATTTTTTTCTGTGGAAACTCTGCATCTATCTGTAATTCCCTCACATCTGCAAAAGGAAATCCACAGTTTATTGAATTGATTAGGGTTATTTTGGGTTCAAAAATGTTTTAGAATGCATTGGAAAACTGTGTTTGAATAACTTTATGTTTGAAGTGTGTGGGAGGGATACAACTATAAAAAAGAAAACATTTTTACACGGTCTCTCTATATCAGTGGTTCTGAACCTGGGTTTGATTGAACCCCAAGGATTCGTTAGGTCAGTCTCGGGTTCAGCGGAGGTCAAGACACAGACACACAGACACACACACACACCTCGTTACTAAGAAAGCAGTTGAGATAGTTATCGTATCTTTGCGAGCAATCCTTTTCGAGGCTGATAGATGTAAAGGAAGGAAAGGAAAGGAATTGACTGTTGCAAAAAATATCAAAGCAACAGAATCAGCATATGATATCAAACAGATCACCGACGGTGACAGTGATTATTATTTTTTTTGCCTTACCAGGATAATGGAAGATTAAAGAAATCAATAAAATATGAGAGCGGCACTTGTCAAGGTGAAGTTGCGCTTTTCTGAACTTGTCTCGATAAGGCAACAGCAAAAGTCATTCATTTGTAATGAATGACTATTCAATGTGTTAAGTTTGTGTTGTATGTGTGTATAATTCTTGTTTTGTTGGTTTTGTTTTTTGAACACATTGATTTTCTGCACGGATCAAATTTATATTGAATATATACATTATACTGTTATTGTTGATATAGATTGAGTTAAAAGAAAAGGTTTTCCAATTAGGAAGGGGTCGGTGAATGCGCGCATTAAGCTTAAGGGGTTCAGTAATCCAACAAGGTTAAAAACCATTGCTCTATATCATGGCTCTTAACCTATTGCATTTGCAGGTGGGTCTGGAACCCATTCCCCAAGGTAAACTGTAAACTGCATAATGTATAATGTATTAAAGTATTTTGGGATCATAGTTTGGGGTAAACATTTTTAGAGGGGCGTCAATTACTCGTGGTTTTTCACTATTCACAGCAGGGCTCGGACCCTATGCCCCATGACTAGCGAATGTTTACTGTAAAAAATGTTTATTAATTTTGACCAATTCGGCATTACCTTGAACCTGCAGAAGGGGTTTTCTTGGTTGAAGTCTACGGGGTGGTTGTTGTTGCTGAAGTAGCCCTTGCCCGTGCCCCAGTAGGCCTGCAGCTGGTTCCATTTGGCCAGAATGGAGTCGCGCTCGTCCCCCAGCAAGGTGGGCGCCGACAAAGCAGTCACTTGCTGGTACAGCTGATTGGGCTGAGCCTGCTGCTGGGCGGGCTGACCAAACAAGCCTCCTGATAAAACAATAAAGCAGATTAGTGCTTTACTCATATGTAATACAAGTCATACAAGTGTAAAAATAAGTTAATCAACATAAGATTAAAGTAAAACTATCCATCCGTTGCGAAGAGCTAGTCAGTCGCCCTTATGCTTTAAGCTACATGCTATTTGCATTAGTATATGTCATGTCATTTATATTGAATTTTTATTGTGCTTTTAAATGTTACAGTCAGTTCGCATTAGAACCCAAGTTTGGCAGAGACCTCACCCAACAGATCTAGCAGAAGCAACTAAAATAATAACTAATGAATGAGTGTAGCAAGTAGCACATGACCAACAGAACACGGACACCTGAAAATTAAAAGAGGTTTCTAAGTTTATTGTTTTGGTTTATTTGGTGCTGCGACAGCACAGCGCTGAAGTGGTTAGCAGGTCTGCCTCACAGTTATAAGGTTCAAGGTTTGACTCTCAGTGCCGGCCTTCCTGGGTGGAGTTTGCATGCTCTGCCGTGCTTGTGGTTGTCTCCAGGTACTCCATCATCCTTTGCTTTTTGTTAACTTGATTTAAAACGAAACTTAAGTGAAGCGATCATTTACCCATGGGTGTCACTTACCCTGCTGCTGCTGAGTGGGCTGGAGAGTAAAGCCACCAAACCCACCCAGACTGGTGGTTCCCAATCCAGTACCGAATCCGGTGGTGCCAGCGGCTGTTCCAGTACCAAGGCCGGAAGTGAAACCAAAGCCTTTGTTCTGTGTGGTACCAAAGAGGCCTCCTAAGAACACAGAACGGAGAAAGCGGATGTGCCAGTCAGGCCTTCACTTCAAAACAAAACTGTTTAAACCATGCCGCATTGAACGCATTCATTTACATTTTGACATGTTGCCGCATTTCCTCCAAGAAGAGACTCGAAACAGCAAGAAACCAGTTCGCAGCAGTCAAATGGAGACTGTGGAGCACAATACTGCAGTGTCCAAGCTAAGTTAACATTAGCAGGTGTGTTTATATTGGTCATTTGTAGCTGTGTATCCACAAATGTTACAATAAAAACGCTTGACTTTAATCCTTTAGATTCTTGCTGAGCCAAGGTCTTGTGCGATTTGCTCTTGTCACGGATGATGATGATATATTTCGCGGCATAGTTTTCCATGAGAATTCTGTTTGAACACCAAATTCTACCACTGGTGGAAAAACTGACGGGACTGTCACATAGACAAGCGGAAAAATTGGCATGACCAAGACCATCAGCGGGGGTCTGAGGGCATGTTGCCGACTTACCTGTAGTGTTCGAAGAGGATGCGATGCTAAACGTGGAACCCGGCGCGGCAGCTGTGGTCGTGCCAAAGCCACCAAATGTTCCTGAGGGTAAAACAAAATATATATGTATATATGTTGTATGTTCTGAAACAAACAAAAATAACAACAAATATGAATTTAGATCATCAATAAGAAAGCATTTATCACAGTGGCTGGTGTAACAAAGTAGATGAGTGCATTGCGTTATAAGGGGCCGTCAGGTCAGGGACATAATTCAGGATTACTTCTCACACACTACTGAAACACCTTAACATACACTAAAGGTTGAATGACTAAAGATTTTTTATAGTCACCTATAATGTGATGAAAGCTGAGTCGAAGTCAATTAATTGATGATGTCATTGATATTTTTTCAGCACAGTACATCGGTCTGCAACCTTTTTTTTAACACCGCAGACCAGTTTTGTATAAAGACATATTTCGCCGGAGAGCATAGAATTTAATGAAAACAAATGACTAAAAATACAGGTGACAGCAGCAGACGGGCAAGTTGAAAGTCCTCTGAATATTGGCCGATTGGAAGACAAGATCCCAAAAACGTGATTAACGATTAGTCGACCAAGCGTTAAACATCAATGCGGAATAATAAAATCGACTCGTCCATTAATCGGTTCAACCCCTACTGAGTAGTGTGTACTATGCATGTGAGGGTGCTTGAGTAATGAGTGTGAGCTGTAATTCTGAATGAATTATGTCCCAGACGGCCCTTCATACGTTGTCTCCTCCTTATGCAAAGGGTTATGCATGACGTCACACGACACCACAAAAAAACGTGACACATGGATGTTTGTGAGCTCTAAACGACTCAAATCAATCACAAGGTTTTATCTACCTGTGCTAGCCAGGCTATTGCCAAAATTGAAAGCATTGCCAGCGGTGGATGCTGCGCCAAAGCAGCCTGCATTAAAGCCCACCGCCGTTGCCGCCGGGTTGGCGTTTAAGCCAAACCCCCCAAAACTAAACCCACCGGCCGCGGTACCTCCGGCTCCCAGCCCCCCAAATCCTGCAGGCCGGCACAGGCGGGCAGCGAGAGGGAGAGAACGACATAGTTGGGAGTTAAAATGACAAAAGAGTTAATAACATAGATAAAACAATGAAGATAATGGGCCAAAACAGGTGTCGCAACGTACCTGTGCTGGTGGAGCCAAAGGAAAATCCTGTTGCTGGTGCGGCAGCTGTGGTGGTCGCCGTGCCGAAACTCGGAGCTGTGAGAGCTAGGACCCAAAAAGTTGTCGGATCACATATACATATATATATATATATATATATATATATAGCCATATGAAACTACCTTTATGTTTGTGTGGGGAATTTTGACAGAAAATAAAATAACGACTCTTTCTTCAACACATTGTTTTTCTTCACGATTATGACAACTTTATTCTCATTACTTTGTAGACAGGGGTAATAATGCACATCCGCAAAGAGAGGGACAGAAAGAGAAGGCTTACTGCCAAATCCAGAGGCGGCTGTGGTGGTAGTTGCAGGGGTGCCAAACCCAAAAGCTGTTGATGCGGTGGTCTTCGCACCAAACGAACCGAATGAAAACCCAGTTGTGGCTTCAAAAAAAGAGAAAGGCGTGGTCAAACCAAGAAAAGTATTACTTTGGCGTCATCTACTGGATTATTGGTGTTGTTAGGTTTAATTCATCAATGTTTTTTTTTTTTAATCTACGTTTGAGATGCCCTGTTTTGTTGGCGTCCATTTATTATTCAATGCAGAAGCCAAAAGGTGAGTTGAATGACATATGTTTGTGTGAAGTGTGACGTCAGACAACACATTCTTTCAATCAAGTACTCTGACAAACAGGCTCTGAAAACAAATGGAAATTGTACTGCTTTAAATATAAACCCTCATGTCCCTGGCATGATACTGCATGTAGCATAACCTTTTTCTCTTTTTTATCTTCTGATCCTTTCTGTATTTGCTATTCTTTTCTGGAATGACGGTTCCATTTGAATTGATTGTTACACATTACCAATCTATTGTTTAGATTTGTACCATTTGAATCCATTGCACTAAGAAAATAGGCGACTATACTAGTTAATAGTACTGATGAGTCTCATGAAGGATGCAATAAGAAAATAGGCTACTATACTAGTTAATAGTACTGATGAGTCTCATGAAGGTGGTTTGTTTGAGTTTACATTTTTAACTCCGGAATGCAGTAATAATGTATGTGACATGGATCCGTGGTTGTGTACATCCTCGATGCATGGTGTTGATACGTGTTCATAGAAACGGACTAATTTAAGTAGTCCAAATCACAACACGGACGGCCTTAAGGTGCGTTTGCCTGTTCCACTTTTGTAAAATACGTTCATCTTGAAACAATAATGGATGTGTTCAATATTTATTATGGATGAGCCACAAGCTGACCTGGCTTCCGCTACGTTTATCATGCGACAGCAATTACGTCATTGCGGCGCGCCTGAGTAGTTTAAAAAAAATACCTTTTTTTTTTTTAAATAAAAAATAAGTTACAATAAGTGTAACTATTTAATGTAGTCCATTATATAAAAATCCCATTACTGAGAAGGTTGTCTGGAATGAGCCTGTGACTTCACTTGATATTTATAGTTAGCCGGCTATGGGCATCTCGTCACGAGGGTTAACCTTTCGTTCGCTTTCCTATGAGTCAAACCAAAGCTTTAGAATACCTGTAGGACACTGATAAACTCGTACTAATTATCGTACAAAATGTGTAAGTAAAGTGCTCTTACTGGCTGCAGGATTGGAAGCCGCACCGCTGCCAAAATTGAACGCCATGGTGAACCGTCTGGTACCTAATTCTTCTTCTCTTCCTTTCAGTTGTGCTGCTTCTCAGCCCACAAGAGGACGTACCGCCATCTAAAGAGTGAACTTGGTACTACTGAAATCAGTTTATTTTACTCTCAAAATGTCAGGATTCATTAGGGTTTACTTAATAAAACCTCCACCCCACCAAAAAAATTATCAAAAACATTTTGACGTCACCGAGGTTACGGAAAAGCAGTATAAACAATGACGCCTTGGTATCGTCACCGGACATAGATATAAAAGAAGACCAATACGCCACCCTGGCTAATCGTCGTGCCTACGTCGCGGCCATATTGGGGAGGTCGACTCTCCCAACAAAGGTAATGCATGGACATTGATATTTAGTCATAACTCCTCGCTCATTTCTCAACAGAGGTGCAGTAAAAAGGCAAAATGCATAGATTTCTTCAAGAGTTTTCAAACATTCATTATATAAGTGGTACCTTGACTTACAAGTTTATATGTAATTGATTCTGTGACCAAGTTTGTAACTCAATTCAGTATTACCTAATCAAGTTTCCCCATGGAAATAAAGAAATTCAATTTTTCCATCCCAGAGCCCCCAAAACACCTCATTTTTCGTTAATCATGTTTAATAAATAATAATTGCACTGTCGTATAAAAACATCATAAAACACAATAAAAGAGTGCAATGAAATAAACTGGCCCTATAAAGTGAAATTACATTATGTATTCTTGTATTTAAGTTGAACGGTTAAAGTTTGCATGTGAGCGTCTGGCGTGAGTTGTGGCATACAGCAGCTCATTGCACATGTCCTTGTATTTATTTTTTATTTTTTTACATGCATCGGCGACTATGGCTCTCCTTGCCCACATGCCAGGGCATTACAGTTTTCCCTTGACTCGAGCAGTGGCGTATATGAAGCTCACTCGTAATAAATATTTGGCTCGCATAACATTTTGGGGAAAAAAAGTACCCAAAAAAAAATAATAATAAAAAAGGTTACTCCCAGTTCCCCTGTCGTAATCGTACGCAATTGTGCGCAAACGTATGCAGCACCGGCATCCTTGGTCTTTTGGTTTTCTTGCCGTCCAGACACATTGAATATACTGGCGACTTAGGACCCTCCTAGCAGGATTTTACATGCTCTTAAACGTGTATGTGCTTATGCTTCATTACACACAGCATCAAATTCATAATGATTTTTATGTGCCAAGTATGTAAAAAAACACACAAGGAATTTGTCTCCGGTAGTTGAAACCGCGCTGGTACGACAACAGCCATTGCATCAAAAAAATACTTTTTGAGACATAAAAACATACTAGAGAGAGTCATTGAGCAATGAAAGGTTACCGGTAATGCGGCTTATGATGATATAGTGACAATTGTGCAAATGATGCAGAGTCTTCTTGCAATTTAGAGCAGTTTGAAATGACTACTAGAGTGATAGTTGATCCTGGTAGTCCTCAGGAAATGTAAGCAGTTTGAAGTGACTCGTAGTGCACTGTCAGATGTAGGAAGCTGTTTTAAAGAGTCCTCTGGAGACTGTGCTGTATTTAAAATAAATCCACAGAGGCCATTATGGAGAGCAAGGCCTATACTGACTTGTCACTCTCGTTGGATGCTCAGAGTGACAACAGCAATGTCAACACACACTGACACACACACATTGGATACAATTACCACTAGAATGAGCCTGTATGAAGTAAACGTGTATGTGTGTGTGTCTTAATGAGACTATGGGGAATCCATTATTTGTATGTTAGACATCCCCACAGGCTCCTTAAACAAACACACACACACACACACACACACACACACACAACAGATAAGGACCTTAGAATATAATTTTATTAATGCATGAAAACATTATATAAAAAGTAGTTGGATGAAGGGGTATATACCAAAAATGACATCTAGCGCAAAAGTTCTGCCTGAGGTTCCTCTCAAAATGCATAGGATTAGACAGCTACAATCTTTTCAGCCTCTTTTATATCAATATTTGCTTGTAAAAAACATGCAAATGCTCACTTTTACAGAGAGGTATTAACTCAACAATAGGTTTGTTATCATGATTTGCAGAGCTGTTCCTAATATTCTGTCCCTCTCATGTAGCTCAACAACCATCCATTGTCTATAGTGCTCATTATGGTCGCAAGTGAGCTGGTGCCTACCCTGAACTGCTCGCCAGCCAATCGCAGTGCACCTATAGACAAACACATTCACATCTGCTTTCACACTATACAGAATGAATGATTCAGAGTACATAATTTTGGAATGTGGGAAGAAACCTCACTCAAGCACATGAAAAACATGCAAACTTCGCTGACATTCAAACCCCCCAAAAAAGAACAGTAAGGCTTGTATGCTAACCACTAGTTCACCGTGCTGCCTGTAACCAGTGGAGCATAAATTTAGAAACAGCTCTGAGTGCAGTTGTACTGTCCCTCAAAAGTGAGTGTTATCTTTGTGCAGACAGGTTTATTAACACATTCACTCCCATTGACGGCTTTAGAAGTCAAATTGCCATGGCAGTGAATGAGTTAAATTATTTTTAATAAAAATAAATATGTACATAATATCACCATCTACACCCGGGATGTCCAAACTATTGAGGGCCACATACAGGAAAAAGGGAAGTAAGAGGGCAGCCCACTTCACTGTGTGTATATGAAACCTGCTCAAATCAATTCAATATGTTGTAGGTCACTGAATGCTAAGTAGTTAACTTTTGATGCGGCCCGTGTTTAATTTTATTATTACAATATGCAGACTTTGGACACCCCTGATTGAAGTGCATTCAAGCTTCTTAGTGGTGTCTGAAAAGGCGGTTCAACATGTCATACTTCTTCACGTTGTTGTTGTTATTGTTGTTTTCTAGCCTTTAAAGTTCTGGAAGATCTCAGCAGCTTCCAGCCAGGTCCTGAAGCAGGCCAGGCCCCTGTCTCGGATCTGCTTGCGGCCCTTGTCTGTGATCACGTGGCCATTCTCTTTCACAATCACCAGCTTGGGCACGGCCGTGATGTTGTAGCGCTTCTTCAATTCGCTGCGCCGAAGAAAACAACAACATGGCTCAGTGAGCATCTTATGGACTAACTCCACATGTGTGGTTTACTTTTTTGTTGCCTTTTTGTAACGGCACAGGGGAAAAGTGTGACGGTAACTACAGAACAGGAAATGAAACTTATTGTGACATAGCAAAGTAGTACATGTCTGTTCTGGTCGCTCAGTAAAATATGGATAACGTAACATCAACGGATCCAAATTTGGTGGACATGTCGAGCATGACAGGACGCATGAAATCATGTCTAAAAGACACATGCCTGAAATTGAACAGAAAGTGAGTCATTTTTGCTTGAAGCAGCCATTTTGTGTGAATTCCAGGGCTCACACTATGAGCAATTCACCCAAATGAGCTCCAGTCGAAACGAGTTAATGTTAAAGTTATTTTCCCTTATGCCATCGATAGTATAGGGGTGCATTCTCTAGAACTCTAGTTACTTACTAACGTGGGCTTACTTGGAGTCAGGGGCTATTTTGGGTCTCGGGTCATCTTTAAAAATGCTCCAAGAAAGGCACTTTCTTCACAAATACCCTTTTGATTGTAATAAATTCATGTATGGCCCACAATACAACAGGAGAGTTAAAGCATACATGTCAATGTTATAGCTTTGTTTGTGGTCCTGAGTGGGGCTAATTGAAAGTTTGGGAAACATAATGACACATTATTAACTGTAATTTGGGTCCATGTGAAGAAAAAAAAAAAAGAAGAGAGAAGTGTGTGTAAATAATGGCAAATATATTTGGGGGTTATATAAACAATGTGTAAATAATGGCTGCACAAGAGCGAGGGATTTACAGTCAGCGCTTGAGTTCAGGATTAAGAGATAGAGAGAGAGTGGGTGGGGGGGTGACCTCCATAAACCTTTCAGCAGACGTTAAAGCCAAATAAAAAGCAACTTGTAAATGAGCCTCTACCTTAGGGTGATGTTATTTGTGTTTGTTTGATACTTACTGCTTGTAGTCGTCCGTCCAAGGCAGAGCCAGCCAGTCGCCGTGCATGTCGTGGTAGTACTCCACCATGTCCTCGGTGGACTTGTCCGACGACACGAAGACCACCTCGAACTGCACGGGGGGCTCGCCCTCCTCCACCAGCTCCGTGTAGAAGTCGCACAGCACCGGCGTGAAGTCGCGGCACGGCGGGCACCAACCGGCCGAGAAGTAGATGCCCACCACCTTGTTCCTCAGCGCCTCTTCTGGCTCCACCAAGTCGCCGTCTTTGTTGAGCAGAGTGCGGCCGGCGAACACTTCCACCATGGCTGCTTTTCAAACGCTCACCCTTTTTCCTTTCTTTTATGTACTTTGAAACATTAGAGGAACGAGGAGCTTCGCCGTCATGTTTATCTCTTTAGCCAGCCCCCTTAATCGCCTATCGACCAATGGGAGCTTAGCCGAGCAGACACGTCATCACATAACCACGTGGTTTTAGAATGAAGATGCATTCAAATGCAGAGTCAAAGCGTCGGTACTTTAGCTTCGTCGACGTTTCGAGGCCTGTCATTTCCTTTAGTTTCTGTAACTCCTTTAAAACCTTCTGTTCGACTGAAAATTTCAATAATCATAATACAAAAAACCACAGTGGCAGTATCATAAACCCCACTGTGGCACAGTGAAACTGTTCCGACATAAAAGGGATAGAGTCTCCATTCTACTTGCTTTAACAGCCGAACAGGACAGGTTAAAAATGGGGGGGTGGAAGACGAGACCCCATCATAATCACACACGAACACACACACACATTTCAATTAAAATATATCCTTTTGTAGTATTTAACTGTCCATTTTTTTTTAAAGAAAAAAAGCACCTTCTGTCATGTATTATATCGTCATCCCTTTTTAAAATATAAGTACAGTCTATATAGGTGTACATATTTATATTAATAAAAAACACTTTTTAAAGTTTGTTTTAATGGTTTGTAGTAGGTCTTTGAAGCTAC
Organism: Phyllopteryx taeniolatus; assembly: GCF_024500385.1. Taxonomy (NCBI): domain Eukaryota; kingdom Metazoa; phylum Chordata; class Actinopteri; order Syngnathiformes; family Syngnathidae; genus Phyllopteryx; species Phyllopteryx taeniolatus. Next base: position 7,528,194 of record NC_084516.1, on the reverse strand, counting down.
TACAGTACAGTACTATTATAGACAGTCATAGAGTATTTCAATGTTCAAAGCAATTTGCGCAGTAAAGCCCTTTATCCGCTAGGTGGAAGTAAAGTTTTCTTTCAAGATTCCTGCTTTAAAAGCAAAAAGTGTGTTTTTAAGACCTTTGAATATAAAAGTGTTTTTTTTTTGTTATGACGATGAAAGTAGAAACTAAACAAGACATCTGCATATTTGCAAAATAAAAACACAGCTGTCTTACCACATCGCTTGTCTTTTTCCTTCCCTCGCAGCCAAATGGACCGTGAGGTCACTTGGAAAAAACCGAGCCGACCCACTCTTCCTTCCTTCCTTCCTTCCTTCCCATTGCTTCCCATTTGAGGAGTCCAGTGCTGTGACGGACGACTGACTGGACCTTTTCCCCAGGAGCTGCTCGCTCTCTCGAAGCATTTCAACATCATGACCTCCAATTCCAGTATATCCAGCATGCGACGGCTGGTGGAGCAGCTGAAGCTGGAGGCCAGCGTGGAGAGGATCAAGGTAAGGAAAGAGAAACAACATCTATAAAGGACATTGTAAGAGGTGCAGCGGCATGGGCAAAATAGAGACAAAAAACTATTAAAAAAAGGCAAAATGGATAGATTTTTCCAAGTGGGGTCATACCTTCATCATAGTGGACATTGGTGTCGTGACTTAGAAGTTTAATGTATTCTGTGACGATTTTGTAGTTCTGTGTTTGGACTCTTTGTGCCGTTCAATAAATGGCTGAAAGTGTATCGGCGGCTATGGCTCTCCTTGCCCACATGCGGGGGTGTTACAGTTTTCACTCGACTCTAGCGGTGGCGGATCTGAAGCTCACTCGTAATCTAAATTTGGCTCGAAACACAAAGCAAAAAAATCATGTTAACAGCTCGTAACTCAACAAACTTTTAAATTGGGGCACTCATAAATCAAAGTACCAATATAAATACGATAATCAAGTGGTTTTCAGGACTTTGGGAGACACAGCAGCTTGAGAAAAATAAAGAATAAAACAAAATGAAACAGTATACATGATGTCTGACACGAAATTTTCACATCGTTCATTGTCACGACTAATGAAATGTTAGCTAGCAAGCATACACAGTTGCTTGGACTCTTTGCCTGTTACTAGGCGGAATTCACTGTCCAATGAAAAACGTTTCTCCAAATGTTTATTATTATTATTTTTTTTATGTTACCTTTTTATTCAATACTCCCAAAAACTAAAAAAATTCCGATTCTTTTTTTTTTCCACGCTAAAGTTTCCATCGGCCTATGAGGCAGCTACAAGTCAGTCCTCTGAATTCTGCCTAGCAATAAACAATTAATTCGTACAATTCTAATGATGTAATGTAATGTTTCTAGGCCTGCGTGCTCGCTAAGATGGCAGTTCAATAAATGGCTTAAATACTGGACATGTAATGTTTTAAGGAGCATTTTAGCAACGTTAATTGTCATGTAAGTGTGGAAAAAAAAAGTGACCATTTCAATATTCCGTCTCCGTCTGAAACACGGAGGAACTGTATTTTTGTTGGTGTATGAATAAACAATCAATATATAACTTTACAATAAAAGAAAAATGTTACCTATAGACACAGCCATGCAGATCAACTGAGTTGCTTGGGTTGCTTGTTGCTAAGCAGAATTCATAGAGGAAACTCACAACTGCCCCATAGGCCAGTTTTAATGACAAAAAAAAAGTTAAAAACAACAATGTCTTTTTCATTCAAATTTTCAAGCCAAATATTTTATATCAACAAACAAAGAATCCAAACACTTATCTTGCTATGTTAAAGGGCGAAAAAAAAAGGGTGCTTAGAAAGTGTTTTATAGTGTATTCACCTATTGCGACTATAATAAGCAGACTATAGCCTATAACAATGTATGGTGTGAATATGAATTCATATAAATACTATAAATGCAGGTGTCACAGGCGGCTGCAGAGCTGCAGCACTTCTGTCTGCAGAACGCAGGCAGGGACGCTCTGCTGGTGGGCGTCCCCGCAGGAAGCAACCCCTTCCGGGAGCCACGATCCTGCGTGGTGGTGTGACGTCCGCTGCGAGAGGAACGTCGTTCACTCATGCTGCATTGGAAGCGTCACAGTTGGATCTTAAAAAACAAAAAACAAACAAAAAAAAACCCTCTGCCCCTTTTGCAGCAGCAGAACGAATGCAAACGAGAAACAGGGTGATGTGTCAAGATTGTATACTGTTTTAAAAAATATAAAATAACCACAAACTACATAAATATTTTGTGAGTGACATTTTTGTGTGAAAATTTTGCATTCACTCCTAATATTCTATAATGATGGGAGATGCTTGCACGAGTTTTATTCACAAGGACTGTTGCTAGGCAGAATTCACGGTGCTTAATTATTACTGCCCTATCGTCTGATTTTTTCCTCCTCATTTTTGGGGGTTGGGGGATGGGTGGGAAACAATTTGGAGAGAGATAGAGAACTTTGCATTAGACTGCAATGAATGTCAGATGTAGAATTGTAGTTTGAATTCTGCCTAGTAACAGGTGAATACTCCAAGTGACTGTCCCAAATTCCTGTGACAAATTTGCCAGTCGTTGCAGGGAGTCAGTACAATTCAGTGGATTCTTTGATTGTTGCTAAGCAGAATTTATGGGGCCCAAATGTAACTGCACCATATAGGCCTATGAGACGGTTTTTTCTTCTTCATGTTTTGGATAAAAACAAAGTAATTTTGGATATACATTTTTTCATTGGACTGCTACAATATTGTAGTCACTAGGCTGTTTGAATCGAGACCTGATTCTGGCATTGTTGAGAAAATCATGTATCTTCAAATTGTGTTGTTTTAGCTTGCATTATCCGCTTGTTAGGCAGAATCAGGGCTCAAGCATAACTGCCCTAGAGGCCTATGACAAATTTGGCATTTGTGGCAGTCAAATGAAAATAATCGATTTCCAAATTTGTAGTTTTTCATATGGAGTATTTGCTTGTTGCTAGGCAGAATTAATGGGGCTCAGTCGTGCCTGCCCCGTAGGCTTGTGACACATTTTTTTGTTAATATTTTTTTCTAAATCATACTTAGGATAAAAAGAAACTCAATTTGGAGATGAATGCTTTTCATTGGAGTGGAATGAGGTAGGAAAAAATAAATAAATCACAGTCCGATACTTGATTGAGGCCCATAAATTCTGCCCAGCAACAAGCAAAGAAACTCAAAAAATTGTGCGATACATTAGACAGCAACATTTTTCCACTTGGCTGTTTGAACTGAGATGCAACTCTGGTAGTGTTGAGAAAAGAAGATTTTTTCACTTCGATTCTTGTTGCTGGGCAGAATTCTCGGAGCCCCCCCCCCCCCCCCCCCCCCCCGCCCCAAAAGACCAGTGAAAAATTTGGCACAAAACTGGGACATACAAGCGCTTCATTGTCTTAAATAAAGAAGATATTTGCAAGCTCGACGCAGACCGAATCAAGTATCACCGAAACTCTTACGAGGATGTTTATTTTGCCGATGTTGCTCGGATGCAGGCCTTAAACGAGAGGTCACAATGCCACGGAATCGTCGCTTCCTGATGCTTGAGCTAAATTGGGCGCACAGCCAGACACAGAGAGCGAGAAAGGAAACTGGCTCTTCCTGTTCAACGCTCCAAACATTCTCAGAACACTTCATCTCAATTTGCAAGCAGGAAGAAAGTTATGGAAGTTAATGCTTTTTTTAATCACAATTTTCCATGCTACCTGGATATTACGTTATATTACGTTTGTTTTTGTATATTGTGTAGCTGCTTTTAGAGAAACAATGGGGCTAAAGTTTAAAAGCGATTAGTCGCTTATCCTCTTTTACTTATTTGGTCACCTCACCTACTACTTCAACACTTCCCCCTTCCTTAATGAGAAACCTACGTTTATATAATCTATAATTACTATTTTAAAACAAAATCTATATTTAAAAAAAAATCATAATGTTGGGTTAGGGTTAGGATTAGGGGTTAGGGTTAGAACATTTAGAATAAACGAACAGTACTCACAATCTTTGTTATAATCTTCCTATCGCGGTGATAGTATTTTTTTTAAAACTTTAAATAGGGTCACTACTACTATGATTGATCCGATTCATAGCAAAATCTGAAAGCAAAGTAGTTCAGTCACAACATGAGCAGAAATAACGCCATCTGCTGGTCAATAAGCACATAATCATTGATTTGACCGAGTTCTATCCCTTTTACTCCATTCACCTGAATACTTTTTCAACATTTGTATTTTTAATAATTACATTGAGGGTATAAACGTTTTGTATAATTTTTTTTAAAATTTGATTCAAATATAGAAAATGGGCTTCTTCCCATGTACATCTTTTTTTTTCTACCACTGTCTTCTCATTCATCTACTGATAGTGTCATTGTATATATAATGCCACGTCAGTTGAAATTATTCAAGTTTTACTGGTTGTCTTCAGTCTTCCTTTTAATCATTTTATACTCCAACACAAACACTGCAAACAAATATATAAATAATATCATCAATCCATACAGTTTCACATTTCAGTATCTTGCTCAAGGATACTTCGATGTGGTCACAAGGGCTGAGCGTCGAACCCACAACCTTCGGGTTTGGAAAAGACCACTCTACCACCTGACCCCGGCCGCCCCCTAATTATAACTTTCTTTTGAATGTAACCTTTCTTTGCTGACTGGCGGGAAGATATGCAGTGATTCTGTGGCCTCAAATATTGCGATATTTCAAAAAGGATTAACTCCACTTGTGTATTCTGCTTGTGATAGAAAAGGTTCTGCCTTTTGCAACAAATGAAGAATCCAAAAGAAAAACTCAGAAAATTAGGGAATACAAGCTTTTCATTGGACATCGACAATATTCCAGTCATGCCCTGGCTCTTTCAATTGAGACCTGACTTAAGAGGTGCTAACAGAAAAAAAGCATGTATCTCCAAATTATGTTTGAGTTTTTTGCTTGTTGCTCGGCAGACTTCATGGGGCTTAATTTTAAATGTCCTAAAGGCCTGCAAAAGTTTTTTTTTTGGGGGGGGGGGGGTGGGGGGGTCAGAATTATTTACTCATGTTTAAGATCAAAATAAAATAAATTTGGAGATGCATGCTTTTCACTGGACTGCAATAAACGGCAACTTTTTCAATGGGTGTTGCAATGCAAAATTCATGGTGCTCATTCATAACTGCCTACAGGCCGGTGGAATATTTTTGGGGATCAGAATTGATTCTTTCATCTAGGTACAGTCATCAAATGTTTTTCTGATTGTTTATATTACTTTCTTTGGTGGGGACTTGTATTTATTTATTAATTTATTTATTTTTGGAATGACAACAAAAGCAAGCGCACCTGCCACTCGATTCTCAATGCGGTGGGCGGTGAACCCAAGTGGGCGTGTCGGGTTTCAGTTGACGCCTCTTTCTCTGCTGCCCTCACAACACAGTGAGTACAGCACGCACACGCAGCAAACGCACGCACTCAGGCCTGATCGGCTTCCAAGGCCACACATTCCCTAAATGAGGAACGCTGCTAACTACCGGGGTGGCTTTTTGTGCTTCCTCGGAATTCCCAAAGCCTGGATTGAAATTTCAAACACCCGATGACAACTTTGGCTCAAGCGAGGACGTCATGGCCAAGGTGTATGGACTCTATGTGGGAATACTAACAGGTACGAGCTATATTCCTCAATTTTACCAATCAATTCCATTTTTTATTCCTATTTTTCATCATTGTTCATGTTTTAAAAAGGCGAAGCGTAAAAATGAAAGTGTGCTTGGTAAATGTTTAAATGGTAGCCAGCAGGCCATTAAGCAACTGTGATAGTCAACACACACACACACACACACTCCGATGACTTTCAAAACTATTCCAGAGAAAGGAATGATCGTCAGCAGCAGCACACACAACACAACAGGTGCAATGTGATAAAATGTGAAATGATGCTGTCAACACGTGCGTGTGCGTGCATGTGTCATACCCGCAGGGCTGGCCTTGTGCGAATGGTCCTTGGCTGGCTGGAACGCCACCAGTGAGGCTGTCAATCAAACGGAGGCCCCCTGCCATCGCCATGGCAACAGAGACAACTGCACAGGTAGATTAGCTGGAAAGAGGTGGGAGGTGGAAAAATAAATTGCATGTGGGGACATATCAAGACCAGGAAAGAAAGAATAAACAAACATAGGGAAGATGCAATCATAATGAGTTATAAAGTGTCAATTCCCTCAGAGTGTAAACAGGCGACAAATGAAAATGTAACACAGATCTCCACTCGAAACTAACTTTGACAGCATTGCATACATTTGCCTAACTGAATGCTTGGTGAATTTTTTTTCATGACTAATTTAAAGTTTTAGAAACGTTCAGACTGTCACATTGGCACAGCTTTGCGCTGCTTCAGGTCCCTCGCCTTCTAAACTAAGATGAGATGAAATAAACTAAGCCAAATGAGGATAAAATAAATGAGATACGCAAAGTTATGAAACGCTAAACGATGATAAGCTAAAATATGATGAGATGAGCCCAATAAAGCCAAGCTAAATGAAGCTAAGACTCGCTAAACTAAGATATGCAAAAATAAGTTGAGACGGGCCAAACGAAACCACACGGAATAACGATTAGCGAAATAAAGATTAGCGAAACAGAATCAAGCTAAAGTAAGACGAACTTATCCAAGCTAAACTCAAATGAGCTAAAATTAGATTTAAAAAAAAAAGCCAAGCTAACATAAGTTCAATGTATCCAAGCAAAACTAAGAAAGCTGAACTAAACTAAGAAAAGCTAAAGTAAGATTACTTAGCCAAGCTAAACTAAGTGGCATAGTCAGGGTAAAATAAAATACCAGTAAACTACGATAAACTAAGCCAAGATGAGTTAAACTAAGCCATGCTAAAAATAAGTCAACTAAGCAAAGCTAAGATGTAATAGCCAAATTAAACTAAGACAAACTAAACTAAGCATGATGGAAAAAAGTTAACTAAGTCAAGCTAAGTACCAATTACCAAGATAAACCAAACCAAGATAAGCTAAACTAAACCTAGCTAAAATTATCTACCTGGAGACAAATTTTTAAAAAAATACTGAGGTAAGATGAGCTGTAAGATAAAATAAAACAAACTAAAACAAGCCCACCTAAAAAAAAAAGCTAAACTTAACCAATCCAAAATGTTAAACGAAACAAAGATTAGCTAAACTATGATACGATAAAATAACCAAGCTAAAATAAGGTTAACTTAAATAAGCCAAAACGAGTGTACGAGAGAAAACAACAAGGTTGTCTCGTGAAGTTTTCAATGGCCCCTTGAAACTCAGTAAGTGGATATGCTCCTTTCGTGTCAGCTCTCAATGAAACTCTCTCATCGATGCCGCTGCATTGTTATATGAGCCAACTTCCAAAGGTAATCTTGTGGAAAAATGTCATAAAGATTAAGTGTCTGTTGTCGTACTAGAGCGGCTCCAACTACCAGAGACAAATTCCTTGTGTGTTTTTTGGACATACTTGGCAAATAAAGATGATTCTGATTCTGATAAAGATAGTGGCCCAAGAAGACGAAATGCCGTATGTGTGTGTGTGTGTGTGTTGTGATATTTAATGGCTGAGGACATGTTTCACTCAGTAAACGACGTGCGTGCTTATTGAATGTTTGACGACGCCATGCTTTTTGCGGCACTAATACACCCCCCATCCCCCCGGATCATATTGCAGTCTATTTATACGGTCGGCTCATAACAGAAGGTGAGCTTTGAAGTCAATGGAGTCCAGCTGACAACGTTTGGTAGCAGCAGGAGTGTGCAAATGAGGTCCCTTGGGAAGGGGTGGCAAAAGTACTCACACTCTGTACCTTAGTAAAAGTACAGATACTTGTACAAAAAGACTGGTAAAAGTAGAAGTACTGATTCAACTCTTGCAGTATAGTTTTACTGAAATACCTGTTTGATAGCTGGCACACCGGGGGAAAAAAATACACACAAAGTAGTTTCCCTCCTAACTTGCATAATAAGGGAAAACAATCTGTGTATATGATAAATTGCTTTGTTGGAAGCTAAATTCTGACAGGATTTTCACGATGAACTAACAATAGGGCCTGCATTAGCAACTGAATACCTTAGAACAGTTTTGCATCTGCTGAATTAGCTAATGATAACCAATGAAAATGTATGTCTGTATTTTTTTTTTCAAATTAGCCAGGATTTTTAAATGTTAGAAGCATGCTCTTTTAAAGCTGACACCTAACGACAATTGTTTTTTCTCACCTTCATACCCCAAGATCTCAGTCAGTCAAGATCTGAACCATGGTTGTCTTTTTACATCGGAGGTTAAAAAAGCAATGTGATTATGTTGACAAAGCAAGCAAGAAGTAGAGAATACATATATTTAACCAGGTAAGGCAATTGAGAAGAGACTCTTATTAGCAATGCCAACCTGGCTGCAGACAGCAGCGTAAAACAAAGTAAATGCATATACTACAAACTGTACAAGGTAATATAGTTAAATAACCAGTGACCTAAGGATGTAAAATGTATGGGTTAAAAATCAAAAGTAATGAGAACAATAAATACCCAAGTACAGATACCTGTAAAATTTGGAAAGTTCGGTGGAGAAATACAGCTCCACCATGCATTTGTACAAAATACACAAAGCACTAATCTCAACAAATCACATGTTGTCATTTCCAGTACCCACCTTGGGCACAGGACAGTGGAATGGACACTTCACCAAATGTCCACAAGAATTCTACCACTACTGCATCCACGGGGAGTGTCGCTTTATTAAAGATCAGAAGGCGCCGTCCTGCAGGTGAGAAAGAGATTGTTCATAAAGTTCGGAGATAATAGATTGGAAAGTGAAATCAGGCTGGATTTACACTGCAGGTCCAAGTGCTCGATTCTAATTCAATGTCTATACAGTATCCGATTTTTATTTCCATGTACATTTCAAGTGACACATACGGATGTGTTTACATTCAGGGAACACATGGAAGAACTGGCATTGGTGGGGTAAATCCATTGCATTAGCAGATGTCCGATAGATATCAGCTTTTTATCTAAATTTGGAAGAGGCCCGATTCCAATCTGAAGATAGCTGATTCCATGCAGTTTTTTTTAAATTCACGTTGTTATGACGTGAATCCCAATTGTGCCACTTGAGAACAAAAAAATCGTAATTGTGTCACTTGAACCATCCAGTGTAACTCCCACCTAAGAGGTATTGTTTTGACTGCTGTTTGCCAGTTAGCCGGATTACATAAAAAAAAATTCTCCAGGGCACTCCAGTTTCCTCCCACATCCCAAAAACATGCATGGTAGGCTGATTGAAGACTCTAAATTGCCTGTAGGTGTGAATGTGAGTGCGAATAGCTGTTTGATTCTATGTGCCCCGCTGGCGACCGGTTCAGAGTGTAACCCGCCTCCCGCCCGGAAATAGCTGAGATAGGCTCCAGCGGCCTGTGACCCTAATGAGGATAAGCGGTAGAGAAAATGGATGGATGGATGGTTGACCCTAGTGTCTCGATGGAACAGTCCTGTATGTCTAACTATGAACTAAAAAGAAGGCTGCTAACTAGTTAATGCAGATTCGTCACTATTGGTATGATCCCGTAGTTCTCTGCCATGCTCAGTGAACCAGGAAATTACGTGCTAATATACAGTGAAACCCCGTTTGTCATGTGGGATACATTCCAGACCCACCCACAATAGGTCAAAATATGTGATATAGACAGTTTTTAAATAACAAGAAACATTTGTGAAGGGTTTAACCTTGGTGGAGGTCTGTGCTTGACTGACTGCCTTTCTCAATGTTGTCGCTTGTTATGAGACAATTTCTAACTTCTAAGGGTCTTGTGCTCCTCAGGTGTCAGCGTGGCTACATTGGCTCCAGATGTGAGTACGTGGACCTAGACTGGCGGAGAGGAGAGAGGCATCAGATGATCATCATCTGCGTCATTGTGGCACTCGTGGTCCTCATTCTTCTCATTGTGTTCATCTTTGCCTGTTCACAGTGAGTGTCTGGTGATAGGATACTTGGTTTTACATCTTGTTGGATGGATCTAGATTTAGAAGTTTCGGTTGTCACAGTTTATGGGCAACCCTTTTGGAAAATCGAAACTGCCGCTCCTTATAGTTCCTTGTTTATCTACCATTTTATTACCTATTCCAAACGTGAAAGCGCAAAGGCGTGAGCGATTGTTTCGATTGCCCTTTGCTGGTTAGCTTGTTAAAGGTATTGAGCATACACGAGACAACAAATTTGCACAAAACTTTGCAGACATGTGTTGCAAAGAAGAAGCCATAGAATCTTTCTGGCCTCTAGATAAAGCTGTTGATACAGGAATTTCCAATGCTCAGTGAACTGACTCGTTTAGCAGCCAGGTCCACATCTTCAATTTTGTTAACGATCACGTCTAATAAAGGTGCAGATACAGGAGTTTATTTTTGCATTTTGAATCACTGGACGGTTAGCCGTAAGGTTAAGGACTAGGGTTAGGGTTAGTCTTTAGGTTGAAGGTTCAGCACTATATGTTTAAGTTCTGCCTTACGGTTTAGGGGTAGGGACTAGGGTTAGCTTTGAGGTTTAAGTTTAGAGAGTATGGTTAGCCTTAAACTTATGCCACTAAGGTTAGCTTTGAGGTTTGGTGTGAGGGATTAGGGTAAGCCTTAAGATTTAAGGTTAGGGGCTATGGTCAGTGTTTGCCTTAAGGCTTAAGCTTAGGGACAAGGGCAAAAAGTTAGCCTTAAGGTTTAGTCTGAGAGACTAAGGTTTGCTTTAAGATTTACGATTCAGAGCTAGGGTTAATTAAGGTTTTGAGTTTAGGGTAAGGTTTAAGATTTAGGGCTGAGGATTAGGGTTAGTTAAATTTTTTCGGGATAAGGACTACGGACAGACCTAGCATTAGCTTTAAAGTTTTGCATTTGCATTAAGTTTTAGAGGATCTCACTCCAGCCAAGTGTAGCTAACTCTAGCTAGCTAACTTGCACCCACTGATGTGTTTATTCATTTGGTATTAAATGTTAAAACATTGTTTGTTTCCTGTCAGTCGCAGGTTCAGAATTTGCCGGAAGAGGGGACGGCAGCAGGAGGAACCAAGGAACGGGACGGAGAAACTCCATATGATGGATACGCATGCACATCCCGTAACACGAGACTCAGTGGAGCCTCTAAACTACAATGACGTATGACAGCAGTGTTTGTGCGTGGCTTACGTGTCTGGGGACACTTCAGATGTTGTCCTATCGGATGCACAGGGGTACCGATCGAGGTCCGCCCCTCTGGGCTGGTCAGAACTGAATCCTTCCTAATGGGGAGACATTTCTGTACATGCTCGAGGACATCAAACAGGAAGTCTAAACAAACCAGAGTCCTTGAGGTAGAGAACCAAGAAGATACTTTGTTGGATTTATGATAACGACAAGCCAGAGATTATCGTTCACTGGAACACACTGTACTTGTTGAGGGGCTACTGACGGTTATGTCCTGTCGAGAGCCGCCAACTGTGGATTGCTGTGCCGCAAAATCAACATTATCCATCATTTCACTTTATCCACAGCACCTTCCTGCGTATCCTTTGAACTGTACCAAGGATATAGTTATTGGTCAACATTAGGAATGCAAAAAGGTCCTTGGCAACCAATAAGATGTTCGACCAATTCCTATACCCACACTTTACCTTTCCATAACCCTAAACTTTCACACAAACGCTAAGCCTATCCAAGTCCCTATACCGTAAATCTAAAGTCAAACACTAAACACTAACCTTAAATGCAGGTTGAATATTTAGTAAAACCATTGATGGTTTCTATTTAAGTGTTACACCACATGCCATGTTTTTTTTTTGGGGGGGGGGGGTGTTGTGTTTGTGAAAGATTGTGGACTCTAAAATCCAAAGGAGGAGGACAAGGAGGACTTGTTAGTGTATATTTGGACACAGGCAGCTTCCGGGCCCGAACAACCCAGCCAGTGTGTGACGGAGGAGAAAGTGGTCTGCTGTTGGTGAAGCCTGCTCGCATTTATTTAAGTCTAATTTGCGTCCATTAAACTGTATATGTGTCATATTTTTATTTGAACTCTCATAAAATACACCATAAAACAACGCAAATAAATTTTGCGTCTGGCGTGACTGTGCGTGTGTGTTTTTCTGACATGCCGGTAGATTGTGTACAAAGACAATGAAGTGGTTACAGTATTGTGATGGTATGTTGTAATATTACCAGCTGCAATTAGCAGCGTGATGCCACAGGCGTTGACAAATTCCTGCACTGTTGACAGCAAGGTTTCACATTTGCACAACAATATTGGCTGGTGATTGGCTGGCAACAGGTCCAGCGTGTAAATAACAGGGTGACAGCAACAAATTGATTTCTAAAAACAGCAGCCTCTCTAATTGGGTCTGATGTCAATGTATAGTTACAGCACAGAGATAAAACCCATATTGGGTTACTAAATGATTAATCCCTGGCCTCCTTGGCACACTATGACCGCTGACCTAATTCCAGGTGACCTGCGTGTGTCACCACTGTGCTGCGGAATGCTGAGTTTCTTTACCAGGGGTGTGTCTGCTGCAGCTCTGATAAGCATGGCAGATAGCAGGCCCTGCGACACACATATGCACATTGTGACGTGTCTATCAGTAAGGGAAAAAAAAGAGAATACAATTACTGAAAGCAACTTCCAGGAAGTAGTCACACCGAGCCGCAAAAATTATATACTGTGGAATGTGCTGTGAAAAATGATCCAAGATTATCCAATCATACTTATTTTTGTTTGGTGTTGTGCCGTGAGATTTTAATACTGCAAAAATATGCATACTTTTTCCATCATTATGACCCCTTTAAGTACACGATGCTGGCACTAGAGGTCCATACAAACAGCCATGGGTCATTCCAGAATTAGAGGACATTTTCTACTCTACTCACCCCCGAAAAGGATTTTTTTTTCTCTTTTCGTTCCCTCTTGAGGACCAACACATAACAAATATATCAGAGAAAATAAGATTGAAATCAGCTTTTTTTTTTTTTTTTGGTATGATTTTATGTCTTCCTTGTAATTGTGAAAAAGATTTTATTTATCAGACATATTTTAAATAGTAGAAAATGTGCCATGACACTAAAACCTTTTTAGCCATCTAGAGGAAGAGAAAAAAGAAAGTGGGTTACATGACTTAGCAGAAAAGACATCATCAAGCTAACTGCCCTGACCATGGGTCCTCTAGAAAAGAGGACCTCTAAGTCCTCTTTTCTATTTTTAAGTGTGTCACTCAAACCAATGCAACCTTGTTACTCATATTTTTCAGAAAAATACATTATTATTATATATTTTTTTAATCATACAGATAGCATAACAGTTACCATGGCTAACTTGTACTCTTGAGAAGAAACTCCAACATAAGCATTGTTTTGCAACACTGTTACAGGTACTTGCAACCCTGTTACTGTAGTATATGAGTAATACTAAAATTAGGAGGGAGGGGGATCGGTATTTGGGGGGCTAAGACAATAGAACTTCTCCATTAACATATACTACCAAATAATTTTAGGGGGTGTTTCAGCCCCCCTAAAATAGGCCTAGCGATGCCACTGCCTCTCGGTACACCTACCATCGGCTACTATGAGACTTTTTGTTTTCATGACCAAAATACACTGTATAAATATAAAGTTAATCTTTTTAATCCAAATACGCAATATAACCATTAATTGAATCCCAAATTAACCTACTTTTACATCTTGTGCAACTTCAGTAGCATATTTCCCCCTCAGAATTTTGGGTGAATTTATACAAATTTTGTGTAGGACGGTCATCTGCCTCTCCCAAGCGGCTCGCAGTCGCACGCATATTTAAAAACTAGAAACGTGAAAACTACAATATGCGATTTCTTGACAAGAAGAGATATGAACCATATATCCTTTAGGTGAAACAATTTAGCAATTGATTCATAATACGCTGCCGTGGATGGTTTACTTCCTCAGTATTCAATTTGTTGGAGTCTCTGCATGCAACCTCACTGTCATTATTTATTATTGTCACATCAATTTTGTGGCATAATAACAGCACTCACCAAAGCGCCATGCACCGCTCCTTTATCACAGGCATGCAAGCGGCAGGTGGCCGGGGAAAGCGAAACGTGTCGTTGCTTATCCTGGAGAATCACAGTGGGAAGCATAGGAAATGGTTTATGAGGATGCAACCGCCGTGGATCGATAGCATGCATGCAATTTATGCTGCATATGTAGGAAAATATGACATCATCACTGGCTCTACTGTATATGGTCAGGGGTGGGAAGCAACTAGTACAAATATTTGTGACTGTACTTAAATTCTTCAGGTATCTCTTGCTTATTTGATGACTTTTTTACATGTACTCCCTACTTTTGAAAGCAAATATACAGTAGTGCCTTGAGATACGAGCGATCCGACTTACGAGTTTTGGGGGGATGCGGGCTGTCGTTCGGCTTATTTTTATGTTTTTGAATTGCGGGCATAAATTTGGGATAAGAGGGTTGTATGATATCAATTCTTCAAAAAAAGAAACTTCAAGCTCCCAGTTGAAGTTTACTGTGAAACTAAACAGAAAACCAAAAGTACGACACATTGTGTATTTAAAACAACCACATAACTTTGCCTTTGTCTTAATGCTAACACATAATGGGAAACGCCACAGACGGGCTAACGAATAGCATGTACTGCATGTGGCGGTGTTACGACGATTTAAAGTCCCTGTAAAGTGAAACTGAAATGTCTTTTAAGTTTGACACACCGCAGAGAAGTGTTGTTAACAAGCATGCCAAATTTGAATGATTAAGAAAATTGCCAAGTATATAAAATTGGGAAAAATAAAGATGTCCTCTCATGTCTCAGAAGCTGTGGCCGTGTCCTCTGAATGCGCTGAAAACGCCCCACGCAACTTTCACCTGTCAATCACGTTAACGTGTAACGTTTGTCATTTTTTGCTGTTTATGTTGTTTGGTAGGAGTTTGCGGAGTAGTTTTTTTTTCTAGCGAGGAAACGATTCAGGTAGTCCGAGACAGTGCCAGTTGGAACTGGAATGAGAGAAGGTAGTTTTTGTTGTCATGTATGTGTGATAATATTGCTACTGACTGGCATGGGCGTTTGTTGCCCATTTTGGGGCTAAAATGAAAAACCTCTGATCACCCCTGATTTGAGATGCAAAAGTTTTATGTTACGAGCGTGGTCACCGAGTGAACTCCTATCAAGAAAATGAATACTCGGGAAAAGGTACCTGCAAAATGTACTCGAGTAATTGTACTTGGTTACTGCGCACTCTGCAGGCTTTCCAGTCAATTGGTTTCCATTGGTTGATTGAGCATTACGCATGAGTAAAGGGATTCACGTGGGGACTACGTATATGCTGTATCTCCCCGTTGGAGGAGAAAAGGTCAGTGTGAGCGCTGCGTCAAGACGCACGACGCTTTTTGGGGCTGCGTGAGGAGATGACAGATCTCGTTTAACTACTTTTTGCGCGCGTGTGGGTGGGTGGGGGGGCTAGTTTTCGCTTTGTGCGTGTCGGATTACAATGTCCGGGGAATCGGTAGAGGAGGGCTCGGCGTGGAGCGCCAACGCCACCGCCAACCGCTCCTGCGACCCCGACCTCCACGCCGCCGGCCGCGGGTCCGAACCGGGCTCGGACGGCGCCGCGGCGGTGCGCATCGTCATCTCGGCGGTGTACGCGCTGGTGTGCGCGCTGGGCCTGGTGGGCAACCTGCTGGTGCTCTACCTGATGAAGAGCAAGCACGCGTGGAAGAAGTCTTCCATCAACCTGTTCGTCACCAGCCTGGCGCTCACCGACTTCCAGTTCGTGCTGACGCTGCCCTTCTGGGCGGTGGAGAACGCGCTGGACTTCACGTGGCTCTTCGGGCGCCTCATGTGCAAGACGGTGTCCTACGTGACGGCCATGAACATGTACGCCAGCGTCTTCTTCCTGACCGCCATGAGCGTGGCGCGCTACACTTCCCTGGCGTCGGCGCTGCACGGCCGCCGCCGCCGCGGGGGTCGCCCGCTGCGGCGCTGGGGTGCCGCGCGCTGCGTGGCCGCCTCCATCTGGCTGGCGGCCGCCTGCGCCGCGCTCCCGCACGCCGTCTTCTCCACCACGGTGCGCGTGTCCGGCGAGGAGGATCTGTGCTTGGTTAAGTTCCCGGAGAGCGAAGGCACCAGCGCGCAGCTCTGGTTGGGACTCTACCACGCGCAGAAGGTTCTCCTGGGCTTCGTGGCTCCTCTCGCCATCATCTCCGCGTGCTACCTGCTCCTCTTACGCTTCGTGGCGGCCGGCGACGACGCCAACGCGCCGAGCGCAAAGAGGCGCGCCAAGGTGACCAAGTCGGTCACCATCGTGGTGCTCTCCTTCTTCTTGTGCTGGCTGCCCAACCAGGCGCTGACGGCGTGGGGCATCCTCATCAAGCTCAACGTGGTGCACTTCACCTACGAGTACTACACGACGCAGGTGTACGTGTTCCCCGTGTCCGTGTGCCTGGCGCACTCCAACAGTTGCCTCAACCCGGTGCTCTACTGCCTGATGCGCCGCGAGTTTCGCAAGGCGCTCAAGAAACTCTTCCGCAGGATCACCTCGCCCGCGCTCGCCACAGTCATCAGGCCCGTCACCGGCACCACCAAGCCCGAGGCGGACGAGCGGGGGCGCGGCCGGCACGCGCGGGCGGCGCCCCGGGGGGCACCCCTGCAGGAGCCCGCCGCGGTGGTCTTCTACCCTCCGGGGGCGGCCATGTAGATGGATCGGCATCCTCCACGGGGGGCTACAAATCAGTGAGGTGGCAAAAGGACTTAAATTAATGTAGAAATGCTTGTGTTTAAAAAAAAAAAAAAAAAAAAAAAAAGACGAAGGGCTGATTCAATACGGCTACGGAGCCCCTAAAGGGACATGGGGGGGAAGAAAAGACGAGAAACTTTCTCATTCGAAAGAGAACGTTCCTCATTAGAATGAGAAAGTTTCTCGCTCGAAGAAGAAACAAGTTTCTTTCTTTCGCCCCCCCATGTCCCTTTAGGAGCTCCGTACGTTACCGCTACTGCTAGTAGGTAAATAAGCTAGCACTCACAGGCAGACCTTTCGCATTCAAATGAGAAACTTTCTCAATCGAAAGAGAACGTTTCTCATTGGAATGAGAAAGTTTCTCGTTCAAATGAGGACGTTTCTCGTTCGAATGAGAAACAAGTTTCTTTCTTCCCCCCCGCCCCCTCATGTCCCTTTAGGAGCGCCGTACCTTACCGCTACCGCTAGCAGGTAAATAAGATAGCACTCACAGGCAGACCTTTCACATTCAAATGAGAAACTTTCTCATTCGAACGAGAAAGTTTCTCGTTCAAATGAGAAACAAGTTTCTTTCTTTCGCCCCCCCCCCCCCCCATGTCCCTTTAGGAGCGCCGTACCTTACCGCTACCGCTAGCAGGTAAATAAGCTAGCACTCACAGGCAGACCTTTCACATTCAAATGAGAAACTTTCTCATTCGAACGAGAAAGTTTCTCGTTCAAATGAGAAACAAGTTTCTTTCTTTCGCCCCCCATGTCCCTTTAGGAGCGCCGTACCTTACCGCTACCGCTAGCAGGTAAATAAGCTAGCACTCACAGGCAGACCTTTCACATTCAAATGAGAAACTTTCTCATTCGAACGAGAAAGTTTCTCGTTCAAATGAGAAACAAGTTTCTTTCTTTTTTCCCCCCATGTCCCTTTAGGGGCTCCGTACCTTTAGGGGCTCCATATGAAATAGTGTATAGTTTCAGAATACATATTTACACTTGTGTTTCATAATTTCCATCATATTATGTGAGTAGTTGGATGTTCGCAAGTTTAACATGTCCACTGCGTCATCATGAAGTATCAGTTGATACAAAAGCCTTTCACAAATTCAAAATAGTTCAACACCACGCGGCAGCTTGCTAACTGCTACTGTTGCTAAGTGAAGCTCCACTCTGTGGACCTCTTTAAATGCTAATCAAAATCAAATACATTTTCCCCATTGAGATGAATTGACAATCCACCATGTTTGCCCGCAACCCTAATGATAAGCAGTATAGTAAATGGATGTATAGATGTGTTTTTAATAAAGAAAAATAGAACTGTATTATATAAAAACACAAGATTAAAAAAAATAAAACAATGAACTGTACATATTATAATAGTTATGTGTCGGATGTGTGCCTATGAGACATCAGGAGCTGGAATCCGGTTGGCCAGTGAGCCACCGTGTGAGCGACTGGGCGTGAGCTGTGATCTACAACATTTTCTTGCGCGTGTTCTTATTTTGTATTTGTGTGTTTGACTGTTTGTCGTTTTCAATAAATGGCTGAAAGTGCATTGGTGGCAGTGGCTCTCCTTGCGCAAATTACAGCACCTTCACTGCGCCCTTTGTTTCCCGCTTCTATATTAAAAACTATATTAATGAATTATTTAATGAGATAAATGAACTCTAAATAAATACATTTAAAAAAGACTAAATACATTTTCACTAACCAATCTTATGAAAAACTAGCTATTATTGCAACAAACACAATACTGTATAATAGTGGACATTTAAAAAAATCTTGTGAGATTCATTGGTTTGATAAAGAAATAAATTTTAGGGCACAACGTGGCTACAATATACAATATACAATATAATGATATTGCAGGACTCTTGCAAATGAAAATGCTCGGTGGTTTGCCCACCCCTGAGAAAAATAATTTCCACCAGATCTTCCCGAGTCACACGTGATCATGTGACTTTGAAGTCCCAAGTTTAGTTTGATTTTCCGTTTGGGAAAGAATGAACGTGGCATTCTGGGACCGAGCTCACTGTCATTATAGATATGATTAATCGCATCTTTATAGTCACACATCATTCATAATTTATCCAGACCATGCTTCAGATGTGTGAAGATGTTAAAGAATACATGAATTGTAAATGCACAAGAAGACGAAAGTAAAATTATTACTTTCAAGTCGAATTCCAATGCCAACTTTGTCCAATTTCTATCTCCACCTCCAAGTCTTTAATGTGTTTGAGATGTGCGTTTTAAAAAATAAATGAAGACTAGACTCCTCTCTATTCTTTTCATTGCTTTTTAATTTATTTTGGGTTGCCAGCGACAACACTTGGCAAAGAAGCAGACAGTTTAGCAAGCGGATAAAAGTCACGGGTGATGACTCGAGGGCTCGCAGTCAATCACTGTAATGAGATAGTTGGCATTTTTTAATGAGGAGTCACAAAGAGCTTCAATCCTGCGGATTGGTCACAACATTAGGCACACCTGCATAAGATAACACGAGGAACCTGAGAATGATAATAATGTACTTATTTTTATGAACACTGAGAGGTTTATAATTGTGTTTTTTTTTAAGTATTATTCTTCACATTATTATATTTTTTTCTTTGAAAAGAAAATACTTCATATGAGAAGAAAAAGAGGAAACAAAAGAGAGAGAAAAAACACTCAGATAACAAAGTCCTAATCTTATGGGGAAGTTCTAAGAAAAAAAGTTTTAATATTGTGTCATTAACATCATTTTTAAAAATGGGAAAACATTTAAAATTATAATTTAAAAAAGCCCTAATTTTATTAGAATCACTACAGGGGAAACTGTGATTAAAAAAGTTTAAATTTTTACTCGTTTAAATTCATAATAATATGGGGTAAAAAGTTGTAAGACAAAATTCATAATATTGTAACGAAGTAATTTAAAAAGGGGAAAAGATGAAAAATTATGATTTTTAAATAGTCTATTTTTATGAGAATACATTCCTAATATTATAGTAAAAAACTGTAACATTACAAAAAAGTCCCCAAATTATGACAACAAACTAATTTAAAAAGGGGGGAAATTATGGCTCAAAAAGTCATAATTTAACAAAAATAAATTTTTAATATTATGGGGGGAAAGGTGACTCTCAAACCATCCATCCATTTTCTGAGCCGCTTCTCCTCACCCGGGTCGCGGGCGTGCTGGAGCCTATCCCAGCTGTCATCGGGCAGGAGGCGGGGTACACCCTGAACTGGTTGCCAGCCAATCGGAGGGCACATAGAAACTAACAACCATTCGCACTCACAGTCATGCCTACGGGCAATTTAGAGTCTCCCATTAATGCATGTTTTTTGGGATGTGGGAGGAAACCGGAGTGCCCGGAGAAAACCCACGCAGGCACGGGGAGAACATGCAAACTCAGAACTGTGAGGCTGACGCTCTAACCAGTCGGCCACCGTGCCGCGGGGGTGGTAATATTCCAAGAAAAAAAAGTATTATTATACCATCATAAAAAGAATGTTTTAAAATTATGATTAGAAGAATAATTCTGAGAACACACAGGCAAAAATGTAAACATTAGAGGAAAAAAGCCCCAATTTTTACAAGGATGAAGTCATAACATTATGTGATGTGATAATTTGACAAGAAAATTGTGTAACTAAGGTCTGATTTAACAAGCTTGTCCCTCGTCCTTGTATTAATAATCATTAAAAACATCACATCAACAATCCAAATGCCGTACACCCAGCCAGAGAAATAGTTGAAATTGACTTTTAAAAACAGCTGCGGGTTAGTAGCAACGCAGTCAACGTCAAGGTCCAGATAAAGGTCACGGAGGAATGGGAAGGGGTTTGGTGCTCTGTAATTTACAGGAAGCAGGACGGGGAAACTCACACTTGGTTGTAGGTGGCTGACTGGTAGATGGAGGGGTGAGTGGAAAAACACTGGCAGGAGCAACGGTGACCAATGGCGCCAAACTGTTACAGGGGAGAGGAGTAATTTTACGAGATTTAAAAAAAAAAAGTATATTATGGGAATATAATAAGACTAAATTATAAAAATGAAGGAGAATATTTGTATTATTACAACAAATGTGCAATAATTTTACAAGAGCCGTTTTTTGGGAAAACCTTCAGGGGAAAAACACCTGAAAAAAAAACAGTCCTATGTAAGTCCTATGTAAAGCCAAAAATAAGTAATCCTAATTTTATGAAAAATTAGGTCATAATAAATTGGGTAAAAAAATGTTTCTTTTTTTAAAAGAATAAAGTTGGAAAAGGGAAATAAGTTATAAAAGTTTGAGGAAAAAGTCCTAATTTTACAAGAATAAATAACATGTAGAACAAAGTTGTACAATTATGTGGGGAAAAAAATCCCAATTTTACAAGAATTAAGTTAGAAAAAAGGGAAAACAAATTAAAAAAAGACCTATTTTTTAAAAGAATAAAGTTATGAAAAGATAAACCTTATTTTACAAGATGTTATTTGAGAAATACAAATTGAGGAAATAAATTAAATTTTCATTTTGTTTAAGTTTGAATTAAAAAAAAGATATAATGAGAAAAATATCAACATTTTATGACAATAAAGTTATAGTACTAATTTTATGAAAATAATTTAATACTATTATTAGTGTGAGAAAAAGATGAAAAATTCTAGAATAAGTCACCATTTTATGAGAGTAGTGAAACTATTATGTATTTTTTTGGGGAGAAAAAAGTTGTAAATGTACTTTTTCCGAATTGTATTTTTTAGTTTTCACACCACAAACTAGTTGAACATGTATCTACAGCGCCTCTGCTGGTCACAGTCAAATGGTGCATACCATTGTGACTCGACTTATTTCCGATTTCTGACCGATTAATTGACGAGAGACCCATCAAAAGGACATCATAAATAATCCTTATTACCAATACAATAGCGTCTTTATTCAAATATTACAAATAGTGCGATGGGCTGGATGAGGGGCGGTCACTCATTCCACGCATCTGATGAAGAGTGCAATGAAGATGCAACCCAGCAGGGACACGGTGGAGGCAGAGAGGACCACTACCACCACGCTGTCCACCGCGTTTACCAGGGCGCCCAGGCCAGCGCCCACCAAGATCTGGGCCAGCTGCACCATGCAGGTGAGGGCCGCGCAGTCCACACCCGTGCCCCGCGCTGCCTCTCCGCCGCCACGGCGATTCCTTTCCTCCTGTAGGGTGTGGGTGGGGGGGTGTCAGAGAATCACTGATTGGCTGATGGATTTTTTTGGTAAAATTCTGCAGTGTCTTTGACCGCTTGATCGCTGATCGTGTAGTTTTATTGATAATCATTATACACAACACTGCTCAGAAAAACAAATGTCTTTTCATCTGTTCTTTATTATTGGCCAGTTGACTTGTCAATCATTATATAATAATTTACAGTACTGGTCAATATATATATATATATATATATATATATATATATATATATATATATATATATATATATATATATATAAGTAAATAAAATGAGCACGCTAATATTTTTCAACGAAACACGAACGAATGACAGCTTTGTTGTTGTTTTCTTCAGTGCACTGTGCAAAACAATCATTTCGGCTTGGGGAACAAAAGCTGTCGATGTTTAATCACAGGGGGCGCGTATTGTTTTCTGAGTTTTCTAAAACATCCCTCAGACACCAGCACTTTTTCACGCAGCTCACCTGATTGAACAAAATGGAGTATTGGGTCCTGCAAGACACGGATTCTACAAAATGGTGCAATTATATACGGGGACGCTTCTCCTTAATCCCACATCTGCATCTTTCTAAAGCCACCCTGTAATTACGACACTAAGTGGTGTAATAAATTTGATTCCTGTTAGAGGTTCTCAATTTGTTCCTTGAGGGAGTTTTTTTTTCTCTTTTCAAGCAGATTTTTGAATCCCCTCAAAAATGTCTCAAAAGCCTCAGTAGATATGTATGATCACGTTACTAGTGCAGTGTCGTGCATAGCAGGAATTACTGTACAGTACTCATTAATGAGAGTGGGGTCCGGCAATTTTAACCTACGCCGTGCACAGACATTCATAGAGTTAATGGACAAAAATAATGATGGTGAACTTTAAGTGATTACAGCAATACTTTGACCACTTGGTTGTAGCAGCTCTAAGGCTACTACGTCTTGACTAGCGTGGCTAGCATCTTTAGCTTTTAGCGAGCTACAACAGATGCAGTGGTGCGATTTGAGAAAGTACAAATACTTCGGTCAGATGAGTACAAACACTTTGCTACTGTACTTAAACCTAACGTTGTGTCAAATTTGACCCACCATCTACAAAATTGCTGCTTCTTCTAAAGCGAGTTAAGTTCAATGCCACCAAACAGTGCTCGTATCTCAAAGTTTTGCTCACAAATCAAAACAGAACATTGGCCCAACAGCGGTTCCTTTGTCGAAAACCTCAGGCACAGGTGTATTTACAAATGTCTTTCTTTTGACCAGCTGCTACAATGTGTGTGTGTTTACACCGAGGCTATTCTGTGTCTACAAAAACATTTATTTTGGACTTTACAGTTTGTGTTGAATCAAGGAAAATAGCGGTAATGGGGGGAATCTTGAAACTGTACATGCAATGAATGTGTGTATTTTTTATGGGACAGTGGCAACAGTTTTTGAGCGGGAAGGAGAACTGTCTGTGTTGCCACCACATTTGCACAGGTTCCTGCAGAAATATGAACCTGCTGGTCTTTGAAAGGTTATGTATGTGCGTATTTCAATGGGACAGTGAGGACGGTGTCCTGAGAACTGTCTATATACTCACCACATTTGCAGGTGCATTTGTTCCCTGTAGAAACATGCACCTGAAGGATATTGACGGTATAGCACATTTTTCAAGTAACTGACTTTACACTTTACTTTTTTCTATTGAGCCACAAAAATAAAAGGTTAATTTCCTTTTAGTGAAACTAATTTCAATAAAAGTAGGCTCATCAAGATCATTATAGTTTGAAATATATTGTTTAGGTGTTGTTTTCTTTTGTTCTGTTCGTGTATTTTTATTGAAATCATTCGCTGCCAGCCTTCCCAATTAACATGGATATTTGACTTCTTAAGCCGTTGTTATTTCGGCATTGCTGTCATTTATTAACTAACCCCACGAGACCATAAACAACAGCAAAGAGATAAGCATGAATGTTGCTATAGCAACAGTTTTATCAGAATGCAACATGGATGGATGGAAACTAGTGGCCTTTTAGTGCTTTTTTCTAATGTCTTAACTAAGAGGGAACGTGTGCTGAAAGGGGACGTGTGTGAAAAGCAAAAGAGGATGTTTTGAGCTCGTCAGCCGCTCCCATTCATGTGAATTGAACCTGCCGCGATGATCATCGCTGGCGACAATGAATGCAAGTGACGCTATTATATCACCTACAGCTACTTTATAGAACAATAGTGAAATGTTGTTTTTTTTTAAACAGAGCATACAGGTATTTATACTTATAGATTATTAGTATAGCTAAGTCATACCCGGAAATGCAGTTTTGCCGTTCAGTTGAGTTGAGTGGGTGGGTACCAACCACGAAGTGGGGAGGAACTTGAAGATTAATTAGGGATGTCCCGATCCAACTTTTTCACTTCCGATCCGATATTGCAGCCTTGAGTTTTGGCCGATACCAGTATCGGTCCGATCCGATATCAGCAATAATCATACATACTTTACTTACTTTGTAGTATATAATGTTAGAAAAGGCTTAACCAAGTGATAGTACTCAAACAGAGAACAATTATCAGCAACAGTAGGTATGAGGAAAAACGGACCCATTTTTAACCAATGGGTTACATAAAGTAACGTTAAACATGAGAATATAAAAAAATAGATTAGAAAATCCTTAAAAATAACTTCAATAAAACCAATAATAAAAACAAATATTTAAATTGCAACATAACCATTGATTAACAAACAAGCATATTCTACATTTGAATGGATTCAATAAAAAATAAATGATAAAACCATGAAAAATAACCTCAATAAATAATACATACAAATGACACTTTTCAAGTGCAAAATAACAATTCAAGTTCAATTCAGTATTTTTTTTTTTACTGTCAGTATATGGTGGGAACAGCATTTGCTTTCTCCACGTGCGGCAATACACTTGAACCTCTTGCAACTGGGGTTTAGTTTTATTGACGTGTCAAACAGGAATCGTGTAGTGAGGCTCGAGCTACTTAGCTGTCTGTAGTCCTTGTTTGGCGCGCTGTTCCTGATGTGCACGTCTTTACCTCTTACGGGCAGTGTGGTGCACGCAATGAGATACATACAGTACTTGCAGTAACACAGAAGTAGAAGAAGTCACGATCGAATATAGTTAATAACTCGTTTTTCACAGAGTTTGAAGAATATATGAGAGAATGTTTATATTGCCCGTTTGTATGTGGTTATACAGCGGTTGTGTACCGATATTCATTATTTGAGCCATGTAAGTGCCAGTTCAACGCAAGTTCAATGCTAATTTTCGGTAGCTCGTCAATGGTGTTTTTTATTCATTGTGTGTTAGCTGTGAGCTAGGGATTTTTGCGAACAGAAGAAAGAAACAAAGTCACAGATGTATTTGAACATTCAATAGGTATAATTCTTTTGTTATGTGTTTAGTTTTACAGTAAACTTTAACTGGAGTGTCAATAAATGACTTTAAGCAAGCAACATTTACTCTTACCCCTTCCTACTATGTTAGCACCTTAGCATCCTGATGTTCTGATCACGTGGGATTTACATGCTGTCCGAACGCTGCTGGATATAAGTGCTGGAGAGGAGCATAGAATGGACTGCTTGTATAAGAGTGGTAAAACCAGAGATTTTAGATCCAGCCCGAGGAGATTTTAGATCAAGTTCGATCCGATCCGATCCTTTTCGATACTTGTTTTTTTTGCTGAAATCGGACCGATTTCTGATCTCAAAGATCCGATCGGGACACCCCTAACAATGTATTTATTGCCAAAAATACGTCACACCGTCAGCGATTTCAAATCCTATCGTTTGAAAGTGGCTTTGGCATTCAAAGGCTATTGCATTCAATCAACAAACCGCGTTGATGTTAACCTTATATCATGTCACAGACTCATTTTGACCTATGTAATGCATAAAACAGTAGAAAAAAAGATTATATAAGATAAAAAGATGGATTCTGATGGAAGGGGACCATTAAAAGCGGATACTTCATTATTTGTGGGTATGCATAGTCTGAGGCGTTCTAAATTTGTTCATAGAGTTAGAACAGATTCAAATAAGAACATATTGATGAATCATTGATTTGTGCATCAAATTTGCGCAAGCAGGATTTAAACTCAAATTTGTCCATACGTACTGTTTGTGAATGAGGCCAACTATGAGGAAAATATTGTATTCATTTCTGAAGGGTCTGAGGTAACTTCTCCGGCAGATTGGATTTTAGTTATAGTGTAGCTGTATGCGCTTATGTGTTTACCTGTGGATAATAAATCAAATTTGGACTGGAAATGGACATGTTCTTTTAAAGAGCAGGGGTAGGACCTGAATAATATAATACCTATCTGGAGAGTGCTTCTGTCTTATCATCCTTTTTGGAAGTTGAGAAATATCATTTAATTTGCCCACGCATAGCTGCTTTTCAAGCTTCCCCTAGAGTGTGTTGAGAGACCTCTGGTAAATTATGTCAAAAAAACATTAAGATCACCATATTGAGGAATTCATTTATGGCAGCTTGGGCCAGCAAAAAGGAGTTAAGTATCCACTGTCTGGAGAACGGTATACGCCGAGGAAAAACTACTTTCAACAGATATGGGAGCATGGTCTGAGATCTTATGGTACTCACATGAGTGAACCTCTGCTAAAAAAAATTATTATCTACAAGATAGAAATCTATCCAAGAATATAAGCAATGGATGTGCAAAAGAAGAGAAAGCTTTGTCTGAAGGGAATTTAGATCCCCGTGGGTAAATAAGCTTAAATTGTTCTTATGTACATCCAGGACCTGAGCTGACTTGAATAACTTCTGAGGATTAGAGGAAGACAACATAACTGAGAAGAATGCGACAAGCCTGCACATCACTCATGGAGCATGCAAGTGGAAAACACAGAGCTTGTGCCACCTGTTTCCATGGATACAATGACACTAATTACAGATGTCAGAAAGATGACAGTCAGCAGTCAGTCAGCTAATCGTAGAAAACAGTTGCCAGAGCAGGCGCTGTCCTCCAAACAAATTGAAAAATGCGGGTGTAACAGGCAACTGGAAGCACCAAACTGCCCCCTAATTTCTGGCCATTACTCGCTCTCTGTAGAATGCAGGTGCGTCGTCTGAAGTCTCTTAGGTGATGGTTTCATCTCAGCATGAAATTTACAGGCGTGATGGGAAAAGACTCTGAACTTCATCTTGGTAAAGGGCTTTTCTGAGCTTGTTAAATGAAACACTACTTTCAGCAAAGCTACCCCCCCCCCTCTTGAAAATGATTTTTAAAAAAGTCACAAAAGGCCAGGGTTTCCAATCCCGGTCCAAGTTTTAGGGGAAAAAAAAGATATGGTTTCTCTCGCTCAGGGGGTCTGGAGAGTACCTTGGAGCTAAAGTTTTTCATTAGCAACTCAGATAGAAACTATAATTTATTCATTGTCTCCTGGAGCGTAAAGGTTAATCCGACTCTCGGATTAATGCTGATGTCTTCCCTGTGTAAGAGTTGTTGCTTCTCAGGTGTGGAAACAAACTGACTCATGGAAAGTGTCTGGAGGGGCTTTGATAGGTTAGTCGTTAATATCTGAGCTAGTGGTGGGTATTTTAGCTAGTTTGCTAGCTCCTGTGGCAGCACTTCCCTGAGTAACTGGGCAGCTTCATTGTTGTCTAGGACACGTTTCAGGATCCTTTATGGTATTTAGAGAGATAATTTATTTTAAAAAATATTTTTAAAAAAGTACAACAAATCTCTAATTTTAGGGGTGTTGGGATTTACTTTATATATATATCAATTATATGGTTTGATTGAACATTTTGGTATTTAAATACACAATCTTAAAACTGACAAAATGGGATTATATTTTGTTTAATGTCACGGCTTTAGGCGAATGAGTGTTTTCTTTTCATTTTCTCAAAGTGATGTTATATAATAGTCTTCCATTTCTTGGCAGCGACAGAGTGAGATCGCGGGGTGGGTCTGAAACATATCCTCTGCTGGTTCACTGAATAATGTAATTGCGTAAAAAAAAGTATACAGTATAGCGGGGGCACAAATGATGAATCAAGACAATGTACAAAATACAAAGTATAAACAAGACATACCTCCTCCTCGCGCTGGTACTCTGCAATGAGGTTGAAGGGGATGGTGTAGAGCGTGCTGGACATGATGCCAAAGATGCTACACAGGACGAGTGTGGCGATGACATTCGGGAAAAGGCCGATGAGGCCGGTGGCAAGGCCGAACATGAAGTAGCCTACGAAGTATAAACCCTTCAGGCCTACGTAGGGCAGCAGGAAGCGCTGCAGGTCTGTGCCAAAAAAAAAAAGGAAACATAATTCACTGACGTTACAAATCAATTCCGTCGAGAGAAAAGCAAACGCCCAGCGCCAAATTGAACACTGGAGAGGGTGTTGATCTCTGCCAAGGATTAAGCATGTGTCACCGGCAAAATTGATACGCCAATGGATACCAGATTGAATCTTAATAGCTAAAAGTAGCTAACTGAAGGAAATCCATGACAAAACACAACAAATTACACACTGATTGCATGAGGGTTGGCACTGTGTTCCCACGCCTAGTCACGTATTTACAGAATTTTGTAGGAACCGATCCTCTGTTATTCGCTGATGTGCTGCTTTTGTGCTCTTTCTGAAATGCTGGATGGTGCCAAACCCTATTAATATCTAATAGAGAAGTAGTGCTTTGGGACAATCTTCTGGTATCTTGGTGGCAAGTAACTATGTTGAAGTGCGGGCAGGAGCTTCTAATTATGAGACAGGGCGTTTGGCTCACTGTGTGCTTCTTTTTTTCAGGCTTTTTGTGTAGCTCACTGTTGTAATGGTTTCTCAGGTTGTGCTTCTTTTTCAGGCTTTTGTGGCGCACACTGCTGTCACGCTCTCAGTCTGCACTCCTAGTTGATCGTGACTCAACGACCAAAGCTAAATGAGGATCCTGCGGTGAGAGCAGTCGTACTCTCGGGAATGAAACGGTGGATCGTTAGCTTAATGCCGATCAAAATGAGAGTAATAAGTAGCGCTACTCAGCCTCACTCCAGAGAAACAACTCTTCCGTTCTCTGTTTTTAAATATTATTATTTTAGACTTGATTAGGCTGTTCATGGATGTGTGAGCTGGTCTCTGGGAACACTACATTTGCGTGGAAGCATCTCATCAAGCGTCTTGAGTCAGATGAGTGGGACAGTCAGGCTTAACACTTTATCCAGCAGTCTCCCCGCACAGCACACTCCCTTTTCAAGGCTGTGCCAATTACGTCAGCATAAGGTGTCTTGAATCATATGCAAAGTGCACTTACAGGAGAAAACAGCTGAGGACACTGCATTGATGCACAAGCCCCAGCAGCCAATTTCCACACCACGCTCATACGTGACATAGGCCGTGGAGTTGTGCTCGGCGTACGGGTTCCCTTTGTAGACGATCTGCAAAGAAGAAGTAAGTAGATTATTATTATTTTTTTAATCAAAACCTCCTTTGATAGTGACGTGTCGGGTGCCTTTCTGCTATGGTTTCGTCCCCTATTAAAGAGACTGATTTTTGAGTCAGCGGGTAGCTCCAGCCTTTATACATGGACCTGCGTAGTAAAGAGCCAAGGTGGGGGGGGGAAAGGCATCACACTGTGAAGTACCACATCCTTTCATTGGCGAGGGAGGATATAGCTAGACTTTACACCGATTTTTATCAGCTGATCGGTATCGGCCGATATTTAGCATTATAAGCTGATCGGCTTTAATGTCATAATTCGCCGATCCGATCAATGACGTCATTGATCGGCACCGCAAAAGACATTACCTCCGGGTCGCCAAGTGCACAGAAAATTTTAATCCAATGGCTAGTTTATTTTTAACCTTGTCGCGTGTCTTTTGACGTAGTACTGTAAATGTCTGACGGCCAATGAAGTTATTTAAAAAAATACAAATAAATAAATAAAAACCTGTCAGCGGTGTGGAAGAGACAACACGTCTGAGACAGACAACACGTAATGCCCGGATCAGACTACAAGACAAATTTGCTCTTTCATGATTGCACTATGTCAGACTACTGCAATAAAATCTTGTATTCCGATACCACCGCATCCCGTTTTTTTACGATCATTGGGCTTTATCTTGTCAACTCAAATGCGACCGGATACACTCGTTACCGTGGCAACGACAACAAGAGTGGAGCACGGCGACTTTGTATTATAAGGACAAAATGGGGAAAAACGTGTGTTGGTTGTCACCCGTGCTCAGGATAGGAGAGGACGTTAGTTTCAGCCTTGCTTGAGGTATGTTCACGTACTTTTAATACGATACGGCTCGCAAGTAGGCAACAAAACCTTATGTAGCCTAGCAAACTAGTGGTACCACGAACAGTTGGACGTAAACATGCCGCCGTTCTGTCAAATCATGCTCTAAAGTTTCGGTGTGGGTGAAGTCATTTAATTAAAAATAAGAAGAAGCCCTCGTCACATATAAACGAAACACCGAGCCTCCTCGTGACCTCACCCAGACCGTGGGGCAATTAAAGTTGGGGCAGCGAGCCACATGCTGCTTCACCAAAGACATTCCTCACCTGTCCCATGAAGTCGGTGAAGAAGAGCATGTTGCAGAGGAACGCCGTCCATCCCAGCAGGTGACTGATGCATAGGCAGCGGTAGTGGCCGGGCATGCTGATGATGGCTTTCAGCAGCGACTTCAGTGTCATCCTCTCACGGGCCTAGGCACACACATGCACACACGCACGCACACACCTGAGGTCAGGGGTTAGAATAAAGAGATTGCTGTTGTAGTACACCTGTTATTACTTTTTATTTACAAAGCATAATACCTACCATTTCAATGTAATTTTATAGTTATGTGAAAATTTTGGACATCCGTTTTTGAAGAAAAATATTTTCTTGGAGTCTGGTTTTGCGATGAAATGACATCAAAAACTTATTTGAAATGCTTTTAAAAAATTGTATTTTTTATTTTTGCCAACTACCCTCTTAATTGCTTAATTTATACCAACTAAGAATACCCTAGATACAAATTATTAGCTCTGGAATCAGCTATTTAAAAAAACAACAACAAACTAATTGAAAAAAAATGGAGATGTCTGCTTTTGTGTTTGAACTCTTCATATACCTTTTGGGACATATTTGTTTAGTAGTGTCCTGTGAGAATTTTCTAATGTAAAATATGTACCTGCCATAAGTCAATAAAGGTTAGGAAACACTGGTTTGGAATAAATGTCAAGAAAAACAGCCAAAGAAAAAGCAAAGCACACATCGTTGCTGTTCTACTTGAGTCTTCTAGGTCCCAGTAGCGTGCTTTTGAACTGTTGCTGACTGTCAAAGCAAATCAAGTAGAAGGAGGTATTTCCACCGTTTGACGTCTATAAATATCTGAAAAGTGCATCAGCGACTGTGGCTCTCCTTTCCCACATGCCAGAGCATTACTGTACGCTGTGTATAGTATACACTTAACAAAACACAGGACGTAGCCTGGGAACACCGCACCTCCTTATTGGGCGGTTTGGAACTGCAGGTGATGGCGTTGGCCTCCCCATGAGCAGAGAAGGACCTCGGCCTGCTGTCCGGGGCCGGCAGCAGTGGAGGGTCCTCGGCTTCTTTGCCAAGGGTTCCGTAGCCGTTCCGCTGGGATCCCAGCTGCCTCAGGGTGCTGATGGCCGAGGGTCCCCGGGCCGCCACCTTGTCCAGGGGCTGCTCGGGAATGCTGAAGAGGTGCACGGTGAGGAAGACGCTCCAGGTGAGCGCCGAGAAGAAATAGATGACCTGGTACTCGGAGCCCAGCAGCTGGCCCAGGATGGAGTGACCCCAGTCCATCGCGCCCACCAGGTAGCCGAACGCTCCACCCAGACCTGGAAGAGACCACAGGATGCTTCATAGTTCGACAGTTCGTAACCAAAACGGCAGCACCAACCGAGGCACATAACGAGTAAAATGCATGATTAATGCGATCGCTCGTCTTGCCCGTTATTCAGGACAACTGCCATTTTACATAATAGAAATAAACTCAAGGGCTACAAATAATCCGCAGAGTCAAAAAACATCCAAATCATGTTCGATGAAGGACAGGCAATGTGTGTCAAGGTTAACGCAATGGTGATGGTAAAGGTGACCGCTATCTCCCAACAATGCACAATAGAAATCAAGCGAATGAATACAAATAATTCAGTGTCAGAAAAAAAAACAGTCCACAACACATTTGAATGGAAGTCTCCTTTTGACAGTTTTTCATGATAAACCCCATCTTGCACAAATACTATAGAAATAAACAACTAGAAGTAACAAACAAGAAAACTTCAGCACTTCATGGTAACTGCCGCTGTTACACAATATAGTGAAAAACAAGATATGAGTATCAAAGTTGCAGTAATGAAGCATTATATAATGAAGTAATGCGTCCATTAGACTTTTACCCGCGCGTGTGTTGACTAATAATGCATCTGGAAAATGACAGTGCATTAATACTGTATGTATAAAAGGCTTTTTAAAAATGAATCCCCAGTGAGCACACTAGAGGACTCTTCATCTTTTTGCACAATTGTTCCAAAAAAATAAAATAAAATAAAATGGACTGGCATCACCAGATAACTAGCATCCCTTTATTGCTCAGTGACTGTTTTTCTCAATGTCTTTATGTCTCAAAAGTGTTCTCTGTCAATTGACTGTCTGTTGTCGTACTAGAGCGACTCCAATTACCGGAGACAAATTCCTTGTGTGTTTTTTGGACATACTTGGCAAATAAAGATGATTCTGATTCTGATTCTGATCCATTCCTCCTCCTGCCGCCTCCCATCTCAGCTGCCCCACCCCCCCGCATTCCAAGTGAGGAATAAAAGAGTCATGTGCCAGCGGGGCGTCCAAGGCTCGCTCAGACCAAACGCATGACTGCAGCACATGACCACTGGATTACCGCCGGCCTCGGTCAGACGCTCACCTCACCAAAAGCCTACCACCTAATATTACTAGCAGTGTTTCTCAAAACTACAGTCCTGGAGCCCTGGCTTTGGAGTTGGCAAAATAATTTGCAATAAACTATTTTATGTAATAAAGTACATACCTACAGGATATAAAAAGTCTACTCACCCCTGTTCAAATGCCAGGTTTTCGTGATATATGTAAAAAAAAAAAAAAAAAAAAAAAAAAAAAAAAACAGACCGCGATAAATCATTTCTAAACCTTTTCTACAATTAACATGACCCATAATATGTGGATCTCAATCAAATTAAAAAATATATATTTTTGGGAGGGGAAGTAAAAATAAACATGAAATAATGTGGTTGCACAAGTGTGCACACCCTCTTAAAACTGGGATGTGCCTGCGGATTACAATCACATTCAAACTCATTGTAAATGGCAGTCAACACACACCTGCCACCATTTAAAGTGTCTCAGATTAACCCCAAATAAAATTCAGCTGTGCTCATGGGCTTTTCCTGTCGTTGCCAAAAAGTTTAAACCTTGGTTTCATCAGACCATAAAACATTTTCCTACGCGTGTTTGAGAGATTTTGTTATGGTTAGTGAAACCACGGTTGAACCTTTTGGCAAGAATTCCAAAGGGTATGTTTGGCGTAAACACAACACTGCTCAATACTAAAAGAACACCACATCTGCAGTGAAGTATGGTGGTGGCAGCATCATGATTTAGGGCTGTTGTTCTTCAGCTGCAACTGGGGCCTTAGATAAGGTGGAGGGAAGTATGAACAGTTCCAAATCGCAGTCAGTGTGAGCATAAATCCTTCAAGCCTCTGCTGGTAACCAAAAATGAAAAGAGGTGCTTGTTGGCAGGTGTGTGCTGACACCCACTTATTTGAAGTTTCCATTTAACCTTTATTTAGACAGGAAAACGTCATTGAGATTAAACATCTTTTTACAAGAGTGTCCTGGTCAATATAACATTCATTTGAATTTGATTTGGGCGGCACGGTTTTTCCCGGGCACTCCGGTTTCCTCCCACATCCCAAAAACATGCATGGTAGGTTGATTGAGGACTAAATTGCCCTTAGGTGTGAATGTGTGCGTGAATGGTTGTTTGTTTATATGTGCCTTGCGATTGGCTGGCGACCAGTTCAGGGTGTACCCCGCCTCGCGCCCGAAGATTGCTGGGATAGGCTCCGGCACGCCCGCGACCCTATTAGGGATAAGCAGAACGGAAGATAAACGAATGAATGAATGTATTTGATTTGTTATTTCTGAACACACCCACATCTCCAGTTCTAAGAGGGTGTGCACACTTGTGCAACCACATTATTTCAGTAATTTATTTTTACTTTCCCCTCTTGAAAATATTGTTTTTATTCCAAATGAGTTGCACAGGTAATATGCCACATTAATGGTGGAAAAAGTTTACAAATGATTTTTCTTGGTCTAGTTTTAAAAAATTGTCACTAAAACGTGGCATTTGAAAAAGGGTGTGCAGACATTTTAGAGCCATTGCTGAAAGTACAACAAAAGGCAGAACAGGACAAAAGACTATTATTACAGGAATATAGTCCCACATTTTTTGAGAAAAAAAGGTATATTTTTTTTATAATACAGTCCTGGTTTTTAGAGAATGAAGGTGCCTTTTTCCATGGAAAGAAAGTATAATATTACAAGAATACAGTGGTATTTTTTTAAATTGGC
This sequence comes from Phyllopteryx taeniolatus, assembly GCF_024500385.1. Lineage (NCBI taxonomy): Eukaryota > Metazoa > Chordata > Actinopteri > Syngnathiformes > Syngnathidae > Phyllopteryx > Phyllopteryx taeniolatus. Next base: position 7,493,677 of record NC_084516.1, on the reverse strand, counting down.
TTTTTAAAATATGACTCTCTTCCATGGTCTCTCTTCCAACTTCAAGTTCGCTGTCATAATAGTACAAGTTGGACTATGATAACTTTTTAAAAATAATAAAATCAAATTGAAATAAATAGGGTACACGTTCTTTTTTTAAAATTTCTACAATGCAAAGTGGCGCTTGTCATGAATAGCCGGTGACAGGAGCAATTGCATTATCATTACACGTACATGTGCCCGTATGTGATATATGTCGGTATACAGTATGCTGGGGCTGTTATTTATTTTATTTTTTAACTCTATGGATTATTTCTAGTTGCTCTGCTATTTTTCTTTATTAGAAAAAATGTAACAAAAACATTTAGTTTTTTGGTGCAGGTAGGGATTAGTGGAATCCCATTCACTGTGTCACCGCGCACATCCGATTGCTTACGTTTTCAAGTCGGTTCTCCTCTGCGATCGAGCTCAAGTCGCAACAGAATGACGCTTCATTAGCCTTTTTGAAAGCGCTGTGGTCTATCTCGAAAAGTCAAGTAGTGTCTTTCCCAAGGAGTATGTGCTACAATGAACAGCCGTGAGGCAACTCTCTCCATTTCCTGAAAAGTGAAGTGTTATGCATTAAAGGAGTTGAAAACGAGCTTTATCAAGTGTAGCATGTTGACATTGGAAGCTGCTCATGCTTGATAAAGATCTTGACTTAAATGTGTGTATCTTTAGTCATTTACTGCTTGGAAAATGTGGGCTTCACACAGTAAATACAGAAGTATCAAGACTTGCAAGTTAAATCATTGCATGACCAAGATAGTAACTTAATTTATTCAAATCAATTTTCTGCATCAAAATGAATTGGAATGCCATTAATTCATTCCAACCCCTCCAAAACCACCACCATTTTTCTTTTACTTGTTTAAACAAAATAAAAGAGAATGTGAAGAAATAAACTTGTAGGTAGGTAGCAAGTAGCTAAGTTCAGGAGTCGTTAGTCGGATGGATGTAAATAATTTTACCAAGTAGTTATGCTAACGTAATTAGCATGCAGCCGAAAGCCTGACGAGAGAAGCACAGTTCCCATTCACTCTCGTCCTCAAAGGGTGAGCAGTTTTACCTCATTTTACTCTTACTTATTATGCTGTGACAGCAGTCTTTATTTTAGTATCACCATATCAAATCATGACTTGGCAGGGTTGAACTTTTTTTTTTTTTTACTCATGTATGGTATGGGATGGATGGACTTATGACTAAAATGCAGCTTGACACATGGCGCGTACACTCCATTAAGTTTTCATGATAGCATCAGTTGATCTCTTTAAAAATGTATTTTCTTTTTTATTTCTGTTGATCAGGATTTAGCGAGCTGAACCGGTGCCCAACTGAACCAAACTGAAGAGAACCGTTCGATGGTTCGGCTCCAGGCCAAGTCATGTTCATAACAGCCGCCAACTACAACAAGAGTATTCCTTTCATTTGCGTATTCGATGATACATTATAGTTTGTTCATCAGTTCTGGATGGATGGATGGACATCAGTTCTCCTTTGATAAAATCACCATGGCATCATCAGGAGATGAGACAGTCAGGAGACACACACACACACACACACATATGGCCAAGCACACATACGCTCTCATTTGTGTGCCTTGTTCTGCCCACCTGCATACTCCCAGATCCATTCCGCGGAAAAACGATTGCCTCCCTCCAAACGATTCAACTCCCACATGGAACAACACCACACGCATTTGTATATATACAGTCCTACTCACCATTATTGGCACTCATGAAGTTTAAGTACTAAATGTGGAATATCTCTTGAAGAAAATGAATCAAGTGAAACAACATCTTTCATTAGAGAACTTTTGTTTGATATAAAAGAGCAAATTATTGCAGTATTACTGATCACACCTGGGCCTGATTAACTCCAGCCATTTTATATAAATAAAAATAATTATTGTTTTTTATTTTTTTAAATTTTACTCTCGTAAGAATGCACGGTGGGCGACTGGTTGGAGCGTCTGCTTCACAGTTCTGATGACCGGGGTTCAATCCCCGGCCCCGCCTGTGTGGAGTTTGCATGTTCTCCCTGTGCCTGCGTGGGTTTTCTCCGGGCACTCCGGTTTCCTCCCACATCCCCGAAACATGCATGGTAGGTTAATTGGCAATGCTAAATTGCCCGTAGGTGTGACTGTAAGTGCGAATGGTTGTTTGTTTGTATGTGGCCTGCGATTGGCTGGCAACCAGTTCAGGGTGTACCCCACCTCCTGCCCGATGATTGCTGGGATAGGGTCCAGCACGCCTGCGCCCCTTTTGAGGAGAAGCGGCTCAGAAAATGGATGGATGGATGGATCTCGTAAGAATCTTTACAGAATTATTAAAAGGTTTTGTAAAGATGTAAAAAAAGTAAAATTAAATTGAATTTGTTTATTTTTTGTTGTGTTTTGATTTCTTATTTTCCAAGGTTGTTAAGCCCATGAAAAGGTTTAGGGAGAACCAGAAAGAAAAAAATCATTCAAATCAAATCAAATTAAAAAATGAACATTAAATGAGCATGCCTTACCAGTGAGCAGAGCATGGCAGTGGAGGCCTCGCTCCTTGTCCTGGTAGGCGCACACATCAAACAGGTAGGCCTTGATGGGCCCCTCGATGAAGTCGGCAGCAAAGTCGAAGAGCACCACGCCGAGCATCACCACCACGATGGACCACGTCCGCCGCGCCGACCTGTCGGCGATCAGAGCTGCAAAAAAAAAAATCATCACAATTTGGTTTGTTACGTGTCTTTCCTGGTGTAATTACTGTACGTACTGTATTTCTGTGTCGAATGCGTGCCTTTAAGGGGTGTGGCCTAGTGAGTGTCGTCAGGAGCTGGAGTGTAGTTGGCCAGTTAGTCTGTGTGTGAAAGTCTGCATGCGAGTTGTGGCCTACAGCAGCAAAATAATGACCTATGGTTTTAATCCACTTTTTTGAGAGGAAACATCCAATGGTCCTGTTGATGCATTCATTCAAAATCAAGAAACACAATCAAAATGTAATCAAATGTAATTTAGTAGTTTGAGAAAGTAATTGAAATAGTTACACTACTATTACATTTTCGACAGGGTAACTTGTACTTGTAACCAACTCCATTTCCAATGTCATCTTCTGATCACTGCTCGTGAGTCAAGGTACCACTGGATATATTGTTTGTGAGACTTTTGTTTGGTGGTGCAGTGTGACATTCTTCAAATGTAAAAATATTGTCATGAGCTGCCCAGCAGTTCTACTTTTGAACCCCGGATGACGCTTTGCGCCCTCTCGCTCTCTCTCTCTCTCCCCTCCCCTCTCTCTTTCCAGCATCTTCCTCGGCCGCTCACCTATCACCACTCAACCCTCGTTACCACCTGCATTTAAGCCTGCCTGATCCTGGAAATCCTTGCCAGAGTATTGCAGCTTCTCCAGTGGTACAACAGCTCGCCAGTCTCCACGTAAGCTACACAATTCCTCATCTTCTTTCTGACCTCCGTGTCTCTCCTTGCCCTCAGTTTCCCTCCGTGTTCCTCGCCAAGTGAATTCCTACCGCCAAGCCATTCCACCTGCCCTCTTCCCCCCTGCCAGGCATTCCCTGCCTCCACAACCCGCCAGCGGACCTCAAGGACAATCTACATTTCCCTTTTTCAATAAACTCTTCGTCACAACCTTTCAGCCTCCGCCTGCTCTTGGGTCCCGTCTCCATCCGTTCATGACAAATATGTGCCTTGGCCCAATAGAGGTTGGAAACACTTCTGTAAGGACGCGATGTGTTCACTGCCTTGACACTGAATTGTCAATGAAGGGATTCATTTGCATGCGGATGACAATATTAACTGGACTACCTACAATAAAAAATAAAAATAAAAATACTGTTAGCGCCTTTCGCACTGCCTGTAAATTCCAGCAGTTTCCTGACATTTTTCTTTGTGTGTGAATGGCACCGGCACAGAAATGTGTGTGTGTGTGTGTGTGTGTATGGAGGGGAGCGGGGGTTTACCTGGGTATTTTCCATCTTCAGAGGTACTGTCAGAGCCATAAAATAGGCAGGATGACGCATGTGTGTAAAGTGCATTTTATACTGCCTGTAAAATCACTGTACTGTGTGAATGGCGCCGGCACCAAACTTGGGGAGATGAAGGCAATTTTCCATCTTCAGAGGTAGTATCAGAGCTGTAAAAGTGGCGGGACAGTCGCTGTGCGAAAGCATGGTGTTGAATGCTTGTAAAAGCCAACATTGTCTTTTCATGCCGCTGACCTCTATTGGCGGACCAAGTGGTCGTGATCGTACACTTATTTTTCCTCCACGCTTTCACAGGACGACGGCAATAGAGATAGCATGTCAGCGACTCCTGTGATGTTTTACTACGAGCATGAGGTCTCGGGGCTTTTTAGCTAAGGTGCTTTGCGGACTAGCACGGGAGGTTAGCTGTTAGCTCTTGCTCGGATGATTAAAAATCAAAATAATACCAGAGAGCCTTCTATAGATTCCCTTCTATAGATTCCCTCAAAGAAGTCATTGTAATAATATAATGTGCATTTAGGAGAGACCTGCAACAGGTGGCGAAAACAACAGAATGCGTGATTGGATGTACACTATCCACCCTCAGGGCCACCTACACTGGCAGACAACTGCAGAAAGCCAACAGAATCATTAAGGACCCCTCCCACCCCAGACACTTACTTTTCTTGCCCCTTTCCACTGGAAAAGGCCACATGACATTACAGTCTAGAACCACAAGGCACAAAAACAGCTTCTACCATCAAACTGTGAAATGTATCTGGCCCCCACAGTAAGAACTGACTACAACCCCCCCTTGTAGAAAATAACAAACAACAACTGCGCAATATTATCTGGAAAAACTGCATCTGCAATACCTGTATTGAGAATTGTGTGCTTATATTTCTTTTTACCACAAGGCTACAAATTGTGAAATGCCTAACTGATTTTCATTGTTCCTGTGACAGTGACAAAAAAGTTATATTGTGTGGCTATTTGTATGTACGTACGTTTGGATAATTTCAATAAAAGTACAATAAAAAAATAATAATATAATAACAATGGTAATAATAAGAAAAACAATAATACAATTACCGTATATCAGATTAAATCCAATGATAATATTGGATAAATTAAACAAACAAACAAAACAAACAAATACAAATTATTAGATTAATGTTATTTTGTGTGGCGATCTAAGATTTTTTTTGTCAACATTGCAAGCTACAGAATTTCGTGGATTTTTAAATTTATTTCATAATGTAAAAAATAAATATGACAAAATTGTCAATGACAAAATGTCGGCATCCATGATGCAAAATCATCACGAATTAGCCCACTTAAAGGCAATTCAAAAGTGAATACAATGCAGAGGTGGGAATAAGTCATATGTGCAAGTCTTCAAGTTTCAAGTCGCAAGTTATTGTGGGGGGAAAAAACAGGGGCCGAGTCGAGTCCTTACTTGGGTTAAGCAAGTCAAGTTTCTTTTAAAAACAAATGGCCCACTACCTTGAAAATGCAGATTTTCAAATGTAAACTTGACAAGTCATGTCTTCCAAGTCAAAGTCAAATCGAGTCTTTTAAGGCCTCACAGGACCTCTGATATAACGTGATTAACTTGGACAGGTGACATTTTTTTGTATGTGTAAAATTAAGCAGCAGTGCCAATAGCCAGCAGGCATGGTCCCAGTATCAATAAACCATACATTGTACTTCATTCACAAGCTTCAAGTGTGACTGCCAGAAATGATCAAACGTGACTTTCACAAAGCTCACTTAGATTTTGTTTGTGATTCCCTGTGTCGTTTTTGTCAGATCATGACACAAGATGGCGGCACACAGAACTTTATCGTGTTCATTGTCACAGGGAAGATGGAGCGTACCCGGGCTTGGGGAAAGGCGATCGTTAGAACCCGGATGCTTGTCCATCACAGAAATGACTCACCAGCACAAACGACGTCATTTAGTCTTCAATGGATATTTGGAGTCTTCAATAAAAGTAGAGTTTCAAAAACACTGAAGACGATTATGGTTAAACTAACACATTAAAGACAAATAAACATTTTCAGTATTTTATAAAATTTAAAGACAGCTTATTCTTCCAGGAGAAATGAAATCTCTGTTACACTGACCACAATTAAGAGTAATAAGTAATAAGTATACCATTTCTGTCAATGTTTACAAAAAACTCACACTTTACAATGAGGACTAAATTCTCTTAGATGCTTTTGAAGAAGATGTGAGGTTCATTTAAAATTACATTTTTGTCAATGTTTCTAAAACCACAATTTTTCATTGAAGATTAAAATGCCTTTGGCTGTTTGTGAAGATTTTTGTGTTAAGATAAGATAAAGGTCCACTGACTTTCAGTGTTCTTCGATGTCAGATAAAAAGAAAAAAACATTTGCAAGGTTCTTTTGAAGAAACTAAATCGTCTATGATTATGAAACGACTATGTTAGAACTCCACTGTGACACAGCAAAGCTGTTCTGGCATAAAAGGGGTACAGATCTTCCATTTGACCTAACAGCCGAACAGGACAAAAAACAAACAAACAAAAAAAAAGACTATGTCAGATTCTTTGGCATATGAACATGAAATGTTAGGTTTAGACAAAATGTACTTTAGATTCAACAAAAAATGAGTGTAAGTGCAGATTAACATTACACTAACAAAAACTCACACATTCATTGAGGATGAAATTGCATTTGATGTTTTTCGAAAAGACAAGTTCATTAAAAACTAGATTTCTGTCAGTGTTTACAAAATTCAGACACTCACTGAGGACTAAATTGTCCATGAAGTTTATAATGACATTTGTGTTAGGTTCATTGAAGAGATACAATTGTCTTTGATGTTTTTCAAAAAGGTGTGTTACCTTCATTTTTGATAGTATTTACAAAATATCATACCTTCAGGCGGTACGGTAGCCGACTGGTTAGCAGCACAGTTCTGAGGACCCGGGTTCAAATCCGGCCTCCACTGTGTGGAGTTTGCATGTTCTCCCCGTGCCTCTGTGGGTTTTCTCCGGGTACTCCGGCTTCCTCCCACATCCCAAAAACATGCAAGGTAGGTTAACTGAGAACTCTAAATTGCCCGTAAGTTCGAATGTGAGTGTGAATGGTTGTTTGTTTAAATGTGCCCTACGAGTGGCTGGCGACCAGTTCAGGGTGTGCCCCGCCTCGCGCCCAGTGTCTGCTAGGATAGGCGCCAGCACCCCCACGAACCTAGTGAGAATGAGCGGTATGGAAAACGGATCATACCTTCGTTGAAGACTTTAAAAAAAGTTTTTTTTTTTATTTTATTTTTTTTAATAAGACAAATTAGGTTCATTGAAAGACGGCACGGTGACTAACTGGTTAGAGCGTCTGCCTCACAGTTCTGAGGACCGGGGTTCAATCCCCGGCCCCGCCTGTTTGAGTTTGCATGTTCTGCCCGTACCCGCGTGGGTTTTCTCCGGGCGCTCCGGTTTCCTCCCACATCCCAAAAACATGCATGGTAGAATAATTGACAACTCTAAATTGCCCGTAGGTGTGAATGTGAGTGCGAATGCTTGTTTCTTTGTATGTGCCCTGCGTTTGGCTGGCGACCAGTTCGGGGTGTACCCCGCCTCCTGCCCGATGATAGCTGGGATGCGCTCCAGCACGCCCGCGCCCCTTGTGAGTAGATGGATGGATGGATGGAAGGTTCATTGAAGACTAAACTGGCTGTTTGTGAAGATGTGAAGAACTTTGTGTTAAATTCATTGAGACTTTAAATTGCCTTGATGTTATTCAAAAAGTTGTATGTTAGCCTAATTGGAGACTACATTTCTGTCAGTTTATAAAAGACTACAGGAAGAAGTAGGACAGAGCCTTTGAGAGCAAAGGAAGATCAGGTTAATTAAAGCATCAGCCGACATCAGAACTGCAACAGTGCAAACAGGCAAACAACACACGCCTTGAGCAACTTTCATTTCCTCTCCTGATTTCCTAACCTGAAATGAGCAGATCTCCATTGAGGAACAGGGTGAGGCCCACCACCATGAGGAGCCCCAGTGCCAGGATGTAGGGCCTCCGCCTCCCCCACGGCGAGCGGCAGTGGTCGCTGGCCGAGCCGATGACGGGCTGCAGCATCAAGCCCAGGATGGGGCTAATCAGCCAAACCAGGCTGTACATGCTGCGGGGCAGGCCCACGCTGAGCAGCACGGGCGTGACGAACGCCGCCTCCACCGCGTAGCAGAATTCCCTTCCGAACATGACCAGACCGTGGAGGATCAGGCGGCCCAGTGAGCGCTTGGGGGGCTCCACCGCCCCGAAGACACTGCCCTCTGCGCTGTCCATGTAGTAGTCTTTGGAGCCGGTCAAATCCTTTGCGTCCTGGTACAAAGAACCCGCATGTTTGGAGGGCTCCAGGACCCGGCAAGGCTGGGGCCTGGTGGACTGGTCCTCGGATAAAAGGGTCATGTTTGGAGGGGAAATATCGGTGAACTAAAATGTCTAACGAGCCGCTCCTTGCGTAGATGCTAAATCCTCTCTACTACTGCATAGCCGAGTGCAAGACCCCCACAGCTTTAGCCCTCATGTGAGTCCTCGTCGGCTGGTCTGGGAAGAGCCGAGTTGGGCTCCGGTAAGGGAGGGAAAGGGAGAGGAGGAAAGAAGTTAGTCGTATTTATGAGATTACCAAACGTCTCTTCCCCTCAGTGGGTAAAGCTAAGACCTGGGGCTGCTCATGGGAACGTTTACGGCCTCACATGGATGCGAGTATGTGAGGCGGTATTCATAAAATTATATCAAACACTGATCTGATGCCAGGAAGTCACAATGTCACAATACTGTATGTCAAGAAATCTAGGAATTCTACATTTTTAAAACAGCCCTCCCCAAACTTTTGAAGCCACTTATCATCTTTCAAAGTCTCGACAGAGCTGATGGCCCCCTCTCTTCCCCAAAAAGCCATTTTGTGAGTAATAAAACAAACGTGACCGAACAGTCAAGACCATCGTTATACCTGTGGCTAAGTCCCCAACATCAGCCGCAAGCACAGCACACCTCAATCGAGGTAATGCAGAAAGCGGCAGGATGTCATGTTGAAATGTTGAAATTTAAAAGAGCTTTTCTCAAACTTATGAAGCCACATAACTAGTTGGGATTGGACTAGTCACTGTTACACAGTTGTACATTGAGCCGTTTCCGATGCTTCGGGGCTGAAGGAGACAATAAAAGACAGCTTACATAAATACTGCATGTATTAACGTTTATGCAGCGTGCGTCAGCAAATCCTCATGCGACTGATTTTTATTTGTAGTCCCTTCAGGTGATACGCACAGGAGTCAGACTCGCAGGCAGCATTCTCTTGCGTCAAGCTTCCCCCCAATCATTACTACGTACTTGCTAATTTGCTGCTTCACAGTTATTCACTCTTGATTGGTTTAGTATAGAAAGTATGATTAGGTGCAAAACTAATCACTGAAATGACAAATATAAAAATAGTAATAAACGGGCATGCAGGGATGCTCACCCTACATGCGATGATAAAATGAACATCTTTCAAATTTAGCGTCACCCATGTGTAGTATAGGGGGATCATTTAATAGCAATCGGACAAAACAAGTTGGTCTTTGCAGGACCCCTGGAAATGGCCAAATGACCCTAAAATGGACACTTAAAGCCGAAGTGGGGCTTGTTTCCGTGTTTTACGGCGAGACATTGAACAACAGCATTTTCCGCTCACACGCAATGAAGAATATTCAAACGTCGGACAAAATCTCTAGGATAAGTCCATAAATGGCATAAACTAACCTGAAATGGCTGCTTCAAAGCCAAATGGCAGACTTATTCTGTTTTCAGACATAGCTTCTTGAGGCTTTTTCCGTGGTCCTACTCACGATAGCGTGGCAAATAGCCATGACTCCAAAACGGGCAAAAAAAAAAAAAACTCCACATGAGAGAGCTAGCCAGGGGTTCTTCAAAATCAAGGTCTAAACTTGTGGAGCTGAGCGGTTAAATCAGATGAGATAACCTTTATGAGTTCCGCAATGGGGAAATCTGCATTGTTTCAGCAGCAAGTGTGGATAAAAGAAAGGAAACAGAAAAAAAAACAGCATGCAAGGACACATAAAATTTACCTGCTGTATGTGCTCAAGCACATACTGTACATGAAACCGTTCACAGTGCAGTGGATTGTGAAAAAGAGAACCCTTCTCCCAGCTCTCGGATGCTGTGGGCATGTCCGCTGAATGCGCTGAAAACGTGCCCCGCTCGACCGTCACCTGTCCCTCAAATACGTGCTTGTGGCTCACACAATGGGCCCTATTTTTTTGGGTGTGTGTGAATAGGATAAATCCGGCGCGGCGGGCGGCGTAACATGGAATTCTCTTTGTTTTATGTTTACTTTGACAGAAACCCTTAAGTGGGAGAAGCCTCCTTTTTGAAGATTTGTCATTTTTTGTTTATGTTTTTTAAAGCTACTAGTCTATATTTATTTTAGATGACAGAAAAATAACATTGTAAAGTGTGTTAGAAGTGTTTTTAAGAATGAACAACAATCAGAGAGAACATTTTGACCACTTTTTTCCGAAGCTTTGGTGGTGACTACTAAGGCATGGGGGGCCTCTCACTTCTCCGTCCTCAAATCAAAACGCTACATTTAAGGCCAGTGATTTCACAGCTTGCCACATGCTTTCGACGTGGTATAGGAAATCTTTTGAGGAGTTTGCCGTCTGGGGAAAGATTACTGCAAAGAAACGTTAGCTTAACATTACGACCTTCTCCGCTGATTGGAGCTGCAAAAAAAGCGCAACGAGGCAGCGTGATATCTACCCAGGGGCAACTCGTAAAATTCATAAATTGGAGCAATCGTATGTCAAGTGACCACTGTACATATTATCTGTGTTTGAATGACAACTAGGTGGCATGGTGAGCGACTGGTTAGCACATCTACCTCTTAGTTCTGAGGACCGGGGTTCAAATCCGGCCTCGCCTGTGTGGAGTTTGCATGTTCTCCCCATGCCTGTGTGGGTCTTCTCCGGGTACTCCTGTTTCCTCCCACATCCCAAAAACATACATGGTAGGTTAATTTAAGACTCTAAATTGTCCGTAGGTGTGAATGTGAGTGTGAATGGTTGTTTGTTTAAATGTGCCCTGCAATTGGCAAGCAACCAGTTCAGGGTGTACCCCGCCTCCTGCCCGCAGTTAGCGGGGATAGGCTCCAGCACGCCTGTGATCCTAGTGAGGATAAGTGGTGTAGAAAATGATGGATGGATAAATGACACCTGGAAATCAGCGCTTCAACTCAAAATGGAAGACCTTCTGTTCTTTTCATGTTTTATGGTGAGTCATCAAATTACTTTAACATTCCTAATTGATATACATAAGTGCAAAAACATAAAAAAGAAACACATTGCTCACACAAACAGCAACATTACATTTTCCAGCAAGCTGTCAGCTCAGCGTGGCAGCTGTATCCTGACATGTGTGCTCACCTCCCCCTACCATACCACCCACTCGACAAAACCCTCCCGGACAACAAAGCCTGGATGACAACTTGATGTCCGCATTGTTACAGAGCAAGGGTGTTGAATACCGTCTCTATCCCCGGAGGATCTGTCAAAAGCACAACGTACTGTACAGCTCTGAGACCAAGTCATCAATCATCTCAATGTAGTGCCACCCATCTGTGTAGCACACAAGGGACAAATTCAGTAACAATTGGACGAAGTTAAACCAGCGGACGAGAAGGCAAAGTCATGTTTTTGCTTTAAATAACACATGTAATTCTTTGTTGTATGTTTGACGGTAAACTTCAACTGGGAGTGACATTAGACAGCTTGAAGTCTCTTTTTTTTAGTCAATTGGTCACTATTTGCCAAACTTCTGATTGTTGTGAAGTTGATCCACCATACAGGGCTCATCTTTCAAATTTGTGCTTGCATGTCAAAGCAAGAAATCTTGAAAAAAAAAAAAACTTGAAAGCCTGGTATCTCCAATCAGAATGCAACCCCTGTTGTTCCCTTGGCAGCAATTTGTCACAGAATAGTGCCAAAGCATTACTTTTGCATTAGAGTGGGCTTTGACAGCAACTTGTGGCATCTAAGAATATTTCAGAATGAGCCCAAAAAACAGCAAATTGTCATTTTTTCTTTTATTTCTTTTTTTAAAGAAAATGATGGACAATAGGCTCCAAAAACAAAACGCATATAATCAGGTGGACACTGTATTTCTATGGCAACGACAGGGTGTATCTGATCTATTTTAGGCTCCACTCGCGTTAACACCTATCCGATATGCATCAGATTTTCATCCACATTTGCAAGAGGACTGATTCCAATTTGATTCCATGCCAGTTATTCCTATTTATGAGGCCATGATGATTTCCCAATGAAAATTGCGTCACTTGGAACCATGCGGTGTAACTAGAGCCAATAACATAAATGGATGTTGTTGATGTCATTGACAAGTAATTTATGGGCAATTGTGCGGAGGGGTTTTGTAGATTCACTGTACCATCTATTGAGTCACTGTGCTGTACATTGTAATGCATTTGACATTTAGTCAACCAAGAATCACTTGTACCTCTGCATAGTTACTTCAAAACACCAACTAATCAACAATCAATTCCACATTATTGACAGAATTACTTTCTCCAAAACATTCAACTGAGAAAGCACGGCCTGCCACAGGAGCTGCTGAGGCAGTTCTACACAGCGGTCATCGAATCAGTTCTGTGTTCTCCCATCACAGTCTGGTTTGGTGCTGCTACAAAAAAGGACAAACTCCGACTGCAACGGACTAACAAACTGCTGAAAGGATTGTCGGTGCACCCCTACCCACCCTTGAGGACTTGCAGGCTGCCAGAACCAAGACGAGCGTCCAAAATCCTCTCGTACCTTCCACATCCCGGTCACCGGCTCTTCCGGCTCCTTTCCTTAGGTAGGCGCTACCGATCAATGCAAACTAGAACTAGCAGACATTCCAACAGCTTCTTCCCTCTTGCAATCAACTTCTTAAACAGCTAACTTACAATTCCATTGCAACATGCTGCCAATTTCTTTTGTCTGAACTTGTTGTCACATTTCTGTCGGGCCAATTATATACTACTCGTGCACTCACTGTAGTCGTCTCGCCACGCTGCACTATTTGTATATCTGTTGTTGACCAATACTGGTCACTCATGCCAGAGTAGCATCTGCCCCATTTGCACACTGACTGAGGAGTATCTGCAACATTTGCACAATCAACATTGTCCCAGATTATTGCGCTACTCGTCACTTTAAATTGCATACACTCCTTGAAGTCTCGGCGCCCTTTGCAAAATGGTCATTGCACCGGACTATTGCGAGATTAGTCATTCGAACTGCTCTAAGTGCTAGAGGACTCTGCATCTTTTTGCACAATTGTCCAAAAAAAAATAAAAATAAAAATTGCACCGGCATTACCAGATAACTAGCAACCCTTTATTGCTCAGTGTATGTTTCAAAAGTGTTCTCTGTCAATTGACTGTCTGTTGTTGTACTAGAGCGGCTCCAACTACCGGAGACAAATTCCTTGTGTGTTTTTTTGGACGTACTTGGCAAATAAAGATGATTCTGATTTAAGGCAGTCTGTTGGTCGATCACAATTTTAAGTGAGTGGCATGCCAATAACAGATGCCCTTTTAGCCTTCTCTCTTACATTCCTAACTATATTACATATTAGCAATTGATCCAACGCAGAGTATGTTGGTATCACACTGCTTGTAAGCGTGGATGTATTGAATATATTAACAACGCTTCACTTTGCATCTATTGCAATGCCATGGCGATCAATGCTTACATTTACAATGAGCACCGAGTAGCTCAGGCGACTGAGCTTCCGGTGGCATTTATTGATTGATATTTTTCACGGTTGAGTTTTATAAACCAGCTCACCTCACTGGGAATCATTGGTTAAATCATTTATTAAATTGCGTTAAAATCACTCTCCCTTTTCAAAAGTCATTTAAAAAGAAAGCAGATGTGAGTGAGGATTTGACAAGATCAATTTAACAATACAATATATATATATATTTTTTTTTAAATACTATTTTTATTTATTTGAGAAAATAGCACAACAAGTGTCTGTTTCTTCTTCTTACTCAACGTGGACTTCTTTAGACACCAAACTAGCTAAAACCCACTTCAAAACACAAACTAATCAATCAATTCCACATAAGCACAATCAATAAATCAAATGTTTTATTTAAACAACTTTATTGTCGTAATATTTTTTTCTTAATACATACACTACTAAAAACATAAATTTTAGGATCCCCCAAATTCTGACATTTTCTTGTAAATGTGCAAATAGTTTTTTTTGGGCACTTCTTAAAACAGCAAACTTGAATCACTAGCACCTCTGCTTAGTTACTTCAAAACACCAACTAATCAACAATCAATTCCACATTATTGACAGAATTACTTTCCCCAAAACATTCAACTTTTTTCTTGTATGTGATTTTTCTTCTACTACTTTATCCTCAACAAATTCCAACATTATTCCTATAAAATAAAAGTTTTTTTTTTCATAATTTAAATGTGTATGGCGTTCTTTAGACATAAAATTGCTGATCGCAGTAAAGTAGTGCATCCCATTTTGCCTCCAATTACTTCAAGTCGCGATCAACATACAATCAATTCCACAAATCAAAAGATCCCTTAACAATGAATGGACTAATGAATTATTATCCTTAGTCTTAATTATGAGGATTGATTCCAAAATCTATTGATTACTCCTTTCAGTGGATAAAATAAAAAGTATCTGTTACAATTTTGCCTTGACAGCATTACACTCCACAACACCTGCAGTGAGCATCTTGTCAATTTCTGACATTTTGTACCCGTACTCCACAAGGATCTCCACTGTGTGTTCTCCGATAAGCGGGCCAGGGTTGACTGAAGCCTCCGCGGGGGTCCGAGAGAGAAGGGGGGCCGGTCGGGGGCTTTCCTCCCCGCTGGAGTCCTTCACGAAGGAAGCCCTTTCGTTATTGTGCGGGTGCGAGCTCACCTGGTCAAACGACAACACGGGTGTCACACAGGCCTCCGTCCCGTCAAAAATTTGCGACCAGTCTGCCTGCGTCTTCGAGGCGAAACGCTCAGAGAAGATCCGCTGGAGGTCGGGCCAGTCCGAGAAGCTCATCTGTGGTGGTAACTGGTCCTCCTCCAATTCCAAACCTTGTGGGGGACACAAAGGTACTGATTTAAGTAATGGTAAATTATGTTCAACTCCAGTCTGTAGGTGGCAGTAATGTTTGTGTTTATATTTATTAAAAAAAAAAAAAAAAAAAAAAGTTGTCAACGCACTCCTGCTATATCTGTTTTGGATTCATTACAATGGTCATGTTTTGTTTTATTCAACTATTTATTTTTATTTATGACAAAATTGAGATGACGTTTTATTGTAGCTGGCATTTTTTGTTTTAAAAGAAAAGGACATTGTTTTGACTATTACAGCATTATTGCATGTGGGCTGACCGATGTCAATGAATGGATCTTTTTGACTCTTTGAAGAAAAAAAATAAAATCTTGTGGCCCTGTAAGATTTGTATTTCAGTACCCCTGAGTGTTCCTCGGATATTTGCGGTGGATCAAGTCATGGCGCGAACAGTGAAAATCCAAGCATAATCGAGCCCCCCTATAAAGGTTTAAAACTGCTTTTAAATATCACAAGACAACGGCAAAGTAATACTTTTAACTAATGAAGCGCCTCAACTCACTTCAATATACTGTAGTTTCTTGGCACTAAGATGCCACAATATGGTGGCAAAGCACTACTTTTAACTGGACAAATCTCAATCACTTGAGCATATTTCCTTGGGACCAAGATGCCACAAAAACAGCAAATAGGGGAGTTTTTTTAAGCAAATAATGGGGATTAGGTTAAAATAAATGCCAAAATGCCAATATGTGGGAGTTCACCATTATATGGAATAAGCGATCATTTTCCAGTGTTGTATTGTAGGGTGGCAGTAATGAGCGCCACAAAGTGGTTCAAAAGTTACATAAAATATGACTGAAAAAGGTGTTTTAAATCCATAAAAGGAAATAGCACTTTTTAATTAGTAATAACATTTGCTATAATATTACAAATCAAATAATTATAAAATAAATAAATAAAATGAACTGGATTTAGCTGTACCAACAAACAGACAATTAAATCTTTGGCCATGTCAAACAACGTTTTTACTCCAAACAATGTTGGTCTGCATCCAACCAATTCAACCTTTAAGAAATTACAGTAGGCGGCACAGTGGACGACTGGTTAGCACTTCTGCCTCATAGTTCTGAGGACCCGAGGTCAAACCGGCCTCGCCTGTGTGGAGTTTTCATGTTCTCCCAATGCCTGCGTGGATTTTCTCCAGGTACTCCGGTTTTCTCCCACATCCCAAAAACATGCTTGCTTGGTAGGTTAATTGAAAACTCAAAATTGCAGATAGGTATGAATGTGTGCGCGAATGGTTGTTTGTTTCTATGTGCCCTGTGAGTGGCTAGCAACCATTTCAGGGTGTACCCCGCCTTTCGCCCACAGTAGGCTGGGATAGGCTCCAGCATGCCCGCGACCCTAAGTGAGGATAAGCAGTATGGAAAATGGATGGGTGGAAATTACAGTATATACTACACATTACACGAGAATGTTGGGATTTTGGGTGGAATTTCAGAATAAACCTAAAATGCACTATAAGATTAACTTTACAGGTGAACAGAATTTGTAAACTTAAACTAAACTTTTGAATGCACTTATCCCACAGTTCAATATTTGAGTACTTCTTGCACAACTTGGTGTACTGAAACAAGGAGCTGAATGGCAATATTAACTATAGTCTTTTGATCCATGAAGGACATTCACTTACAATATCTAACTTTCTGTGACACATCCTGTCTCTCTATAGCAAGCTGCTGATGACACATGACATCGTCATTTAAGAGCACAGGTAAATATATTTCCACAAACCTTGAAGCAGTTGCTTGTAGAACTGCGGTTCAACGGCGCCCACAGCCACATGCTTGTTGTCGGCCGTCCGGTACGTGTCATAGAAAGGCGCGCCGCTGTCCAACATGTTTTCCCCACGAGGACGATCCCACATGCCGATGCTGCGAGATTTCCACACGAATGAGCCCATGTAGGCAACTCCTTCCACCTGGAAAGAGCAATTGTAAATGTTTGCACTATTAAGTTGATTTTACATGATGTGGCGACGCCAATTTGGCACCTGGTCGTTCCACAATGTTGTGTGCATTCATGTATCTTTTTATCTTGTTGTATCCCTTAATTCGTTCCACATCCCCAAAAATGTTTTGTGTTTTCAATAAAGAAAAACGGCACTTGTATAAAAACACAACATATTAAAATACAATGTAAAGAAATAAACAGGTTTTATAGAGCGCAATTACTGTACGTACAGTAGTATTCATGTGTTGAATGTGTGCCTTTAAGTGACTTAGAGAGTGACTTCAGGAGCTGGAATCGGGTTGTCCAGTTAGTTCGCGTGTGAGCGTCTGGGTGGGACTTGTGGCCAAATCTGCACACAAGTTGGACCTGGACCGTGCTGTAGTCCATCACTAAGCTATGCTAACAAAACTCATGATTACATGTTAATATTTGTATGCAAAACACTTCTAGGACAGAAATATGAAACAATTACTTAAAAAAACTGATCACTCACCTATTCTGGTATTTTTGTGCTCTTTCTGTAATACCTTAAAATTCCACAAAATGCCACCAAAGCCCTGGCTAATAGAAAAGTTGTAATTGCTGTCAAGGAAGTATTGTTGAAGTGATACCTCTCATACTCGATTGAGAGAGTAAGATTTTAGTATGTCAGGGAGCAGCTAAGTTTAGCATGGGTTGTTAGTGGAAGTTATGAGAGTCTTCACTGCATGTGCATGTACACACACACTTCTAGTGCATTTTTTCAAAATCACATCATCATCTATTTTTACAGATAATGTTGTAAAATTCGTTTGAAATGATACTACACTGCCCGTTTTGGGATCATAGTTTGTGGTGCATTTACGGTTTAAACTATTTATAAAGGCAATTTTTATTTTTTTTTAAACATTTTTATGGTGGGGCGTCAATTACTTATGTTTGTTCACTTTTAACGGCAGTGCTCGTCGCTGTCTTCTATGAATCGAGGGGGTTTACTATATTGTGAAAATAGGAACCCACACAGCAACTAAAAAAGACCCACACGGCGGACAACATTGAATTCATTAAATTAATAGACCACTACAATCATGAGAACGGGGCACAAATAAAAATGTATATAGTGAAAAAGGCTACATCGCAGCCTCCCTTTTGAATCTGACTAGTGATGTTACTCGCCATACACATGTTAAAATCCTGTGTTGACGTGCCTTTTGATTGCAACCTGATAGACACAACACGCCCATGCTCCATGAGATAGACATCAGGCATCACTCGTCTCTGACACTATTAAAACACTGTTGTCGCCGTCGCAAGCTCCTTGAGTGCATCGTCCAGGGGAAAATGACATGTTATGTCAGGGCTTTTCATTTACACAGTGCAATGTCTGACACAGCCCAATGGGCAGAAAAGTTGTTTTTGTTGCCAATAAACTGCTGCTTTCAAGGTCTGAAATGGACATGTCGAAGAAAAAGAACATCAAAGACTTGTACTTAACCTTTATTTAACTAACCAAATTAGTAGGACCCCAACTCGAGTGCTGTGGCACAGTAGGGTGTCATATGTGCTCATAAGGTGTGCCAAGAAAAATTATCCAATTGCACTTAATTGGTCCGGAAATTATTCCACAAATAATGTCTTTGTTCAACTATCTATGTCAGCCATGTATAGTAACAGGCAGCAAAATTTAAACTATATATAGTCTATATACTATATGGCAGAAGGTGCATAATTAACCAGTGTATCCACAGTTTGTGACATTTTTGTTTGGTGGTGTGCTCATGTGCTGTGAGATTTTTTTCTAATGTAAAACATGTGGATTGGCTCAATAAAGGTTGGGAAACAACTCCAATTTGTTTGCATTTCTGTGAACTATAATCTGTTCTGGGGTCAGACTGTTGGCATTATTGAACCCTGAAATGTACAGACAATATTGACGACATTTTAACATTCTTGACTGTCAAAACATGTAAAAAGAAGTCAGTTGTTGGAAAAAAAATTAAAAGAACAAAACAATGAAAGGGTGAAGGCGTGCAGGTAAGTGGGGAGGGTGACGACGTGAAGATTTTATGTACAGTATTATCACTTTTTAAGATCTTAACTGTAGTACAAATTTAAATTAAACAGTTTTCCGATTGGAGTTTTGTTAAAACAGCACTTTTAACACATATCTCGAAAAAAATGTAAATGTGAAAAGTATGGGTATTTTCTGACAATTATTGAATAAAGTGTCGCATGAAAGTTAGACTTTTTTTTTCCATAATTCGCAAAGCATTTTTTTCCTCCTAAAATTGCCTTTTGGGCTAATTAATGTATAAGGTGTGTTTTAAGTCAAAGATGAAGCAAAGTGGCCAAAAAGATGTCTTGTAAATTTAACACATAGAAGTGTTTTTAAAAAGCCTGTCAAATTTGAATGAATAAAAAAAATAAAAAATAAAATCACGATGTATGTATAGTAAGGTTATGAAATCATGAAACATAGGGCTCTCCCTCGAGCTGCAGAACTGTGTGGACGTGTCTGCTGAAGACGCTGGAGACAGCCTTTTACCTGTCAATCAAATATGTTCGCTCGTATGCGGTATGCTCAGTGTCTGCAGTCAGCTACTGGCTGAATAATGTGTGCTGCTGTAGTTATGGTTAATAAATAGTTAACTTAGAGACCAGACCGGAGTGAGAGTTTGCTTTTCTTTTAACCAGTTCAATGATTTTCTGAATACTAGCAATTTGCATGAAACCTGTTAATTGTTTTTTTTAGACAAATCACAGTACATAGACAGCACTGATCAAAGTTTTAAACAATATTAGAATTAATTTGGACATGAGAAAACTTATTTTCCTCGTCTTAGTAGATCTGAGTGCAGCCTTTTATTTTGTTTTTTTACTGGTTTAAATCCTACCTCACTGCCAGAATTTTGTGTCATCAT
The DNA here is from genome assembly GCF_024500385.1 of Phyllopteryx taeniolatus. NCBI lineage: Eukaryota > Metazoa > Chordata > Actinopteri > Syngnathiformes > Syngnathidae > Phyllopteryx > Phyllopteryx taeniolatus. The sequence goes on along the minus strand of NC_084516.1, from coordinate 7,473,636 downwards.
GGGTGAAGATTCCTTGTCAGGAGGTCACATGTTGGATTGTGGTGTTCCCCAAGGTTCAATTTTAGATCCAACACTTTTTTTTTTTTTTACTGATGACCACAGCTCAATTGAAACTCTTTTTAACTTTATTTTAGAAACAAGTCTTGGATGATGGTACGAGCGAGATTCAGATACGCCAGCGCTAGATGGTGCCAGAGAATGCCAGAAATTCAGCCCAGCATCCTGGGTCTTACTCACAATTTTGCATACGAGTATACTGAACTACAAGCTCAGTCACAGAACGAATTGGACTCATAAGTCGAGGTACCACTGTACTGTGATTAGAAAGCTAGATTTGTGTTTAGATTTTACTTTAAACAAGATATTATCTTCTATATCTTATTTTCGATCTTTGTAGAACCAGTGACACATCGCTGCAAATCATTGGCACAAACCGAGAATTGACATCGTTTCCTGTGTGGCTCCAGTAAGAACCTTACATAAAATCCCCAACAAATTCAACTCTGTTGCTTACCATGCTAGCGTCAATGATCTGCCCTTTCCCCGACTTTGTCCGCTCCAGCAATGCCAGGATGATGCCAAGGGCACATGTTAGCCCTCCGCCCGCGAAGTCTGCTAAGAGGTTCAGCGGCGCGTACGGCTTCTCTCTGCTGCGACCCAGACGGGATAAAAGCCCTGTTAGCGGCAATAGAACAGACAAACACACAAAGCGGGAATGCAGAATATGATATCATCATCACTGAATTTTATCTACAATATAGCACATTATCACAATATGATTTCACGATAACTGAAATACATCTTGAATGTGTAATAAGTCTTAATTCAATATCATCACATTATTTTACCTACAATAAACATAGTAGAGAATCACAAATCACTGATAGTTAAATTTTTTATTTATCCCATTATAATCCCTCAAGCGGAAATTCAATTCGACTCCGACCCTTGCTCAAGGGGACCTTGAGTTTTGGACAAACTAGAAAAGCTTGAAAAAGGGCATCCTGGTTATTGTCTTGATAAAGGACATCAAAGATTTTATATATATATATATATATGTGTGTGTGTGTGTGTGTGTGTGTGGTATCGGACCTTTAATAATTTGTTCGATCCACACAGTGCAAGAAACTAACTGCAACACGTCGATACTGGTACGACTGAAGAAAGGGTAATACGTCCACCCACAAAGCTCTTTTCTCTAATGTGAAGGTAAAGTTTTGAAGGGCTCTTTGCCCAGCACCTCTTTTGTCTGTCTGCATGGCAGTCACACTGCAAAAAATTACAAAAAGCCTTGAAAGAGGTTGAAAACAAGCACACTGATCGATATACAGTTCTGTACTTCCACCTTTATCCTCAACTGCATTCAGGGCTGACGTGTATGGGGGTGTAATTAAACAATGTTAGTAGCGTGTTACAATTTATTTCCAGTTGAGGTAGAATAATAATTTAAAAAAAACAGTACCTTGACTTACAAGTTGAATTTGTTGGACCAAGCTCGTAACATAATTTAGTCATATATCAAATCAATCCCCTTCTTTTGTATGAATTAAAATGCCATTAATCAATTCCAGCCTCTAAAAAAACCACCACAATTGCTTTTGTTATGCACTTGTAAGCAAGAAAAATAGCACTGCCTGTATTGTATAACAACAGAGCAAACCAGAAAAAAAAAATAAATAAAAATAAAAAAATGTGACCTATGTACTACAACAGTAAATGATGCAAATCCGTGGACCGTATCTCAATCCTTTGTTTGTTCGTACCTGACATGGCCAGGTAGTTGATGTCATGTCCGGGCGCCGTGGCGTACATTCCACTTTGTCCGTATCCCGTCAGGCGTGCGTACACCAGACCAGGATTTTCCTTTAGCAGTCCCTGTGGACCAAGACCGAGTTTCTCCATCACACCTATGAGACCACAAGATAGATGATTTCTACTTTTTTCCAATAGAATTTTCCCCAGCTACATCGCTGTTCATCATTCACACCCCTGCTATATCAGTTTTTCTTTAGCAATCGTATTTGATGGGATTTTAAAGTATACATACTTACCATAATGCTGTCTTGTGAGAGGGGTAAAACTAAAACTAAAAAAAAATAGATATATGTATATATGATATGGTCCTCATTGCAGCGCCTATTGCTTGTGGGTGGGTCTGGAACATTTCCCACATGATAAATGGGGGTTTGCAATATGTACGCTTTCTTAGTATAGATTCTCATGGTCCTACCTTTGCGGTAGGGCTCCAGGACGACATCAGAGTGGGCGCAGAGTTTCCGGAACAGGGCGACGCCCTCGGAAGTCTTCAGGTTGATGGCCACTGAGCGTTTGCCGCGACCTTGCGTGTCCATCGAGGCTCCGGCCTTTGTGCGGTCGACGCGAATCACCTTGGCGCCGAAGTCGGCCAGGATCATCCCGCAGAACGGCGCGGGAGCAAGGCCCGCAAGCTCGACCACTCGTACCCCGGCCAGCGCCATGCTGAAAACACTAAAAAAAAGAAATAAATATACATATTATTGCATTTGTTAAAGTTTGAATAGCGATTGTAAATGTTCAAGAACTGCTGCTGCAGGGCTGTAAGACCAAAATAATTTAATTAACTCGAGCATACAGTTGCTACATCACAGCATATCGTCGCAATCCCCAGACATCCTGTTGCAATTGAATGAGCATCTTAAGAAATGACATCAGTGCGGTCTGGTTGGACCCTTCTTTCTTCGATGGTGTGACATCATCACTAACCAGAAGCTGAGCTGCACTGTGTTTGTTTAACGACCAGCCGTATGGCTACAGCGTGAGGCAACTACACTTACCTAATAGCTTCTGTGGGAGAACCCTAAAAATGGCCAATCATATTACGTAATTGACATTGCATTGTTATGGCTAGTTTTGGAAAAACTGTGGAAGGCCTTTTGTGGGCCACATAAAATGGCTCGTAGAGGCCACACCAATGTCGAAGGCTCAGGGTTTTCAAACCTTTGGGATAACGGAAAGATTTCTTTCCATAGACTGCCGAGTTATCTTTGTGTTGCAAAGTCAAAATTAAAGTTATTAATTTTATGATACAATGCAATGCTATTTTTAAAAGGCACGCAACAAAAATGTGGTGTTTTGCAGTTTCCAACAGATGAATGGCTTTTAAATTAATTTTAATGGGGAAAATTGATTTGACACGTTGGTAACATGACTTAAGAGCTTGGTCACGTAATGAATTAAAACTCGTAAATCGAGGAACCACTGTATGTCACCTTTAACAGAAAGATGTTGGTTTTTCATTCGCATAACCAGAGGTGTCCGCGGTGCAGTGAACGCACCACGGCTAAAAACAAAGCTAACTTGTTTTTGCGTGTGCCACCGGGTAAATCACTTACATTTATCTAAAACACAAATAGTACAAAGTCCAAAGTGACACACAAATGTTATCTGTAGGACAGTTGCCGCGACGAGCGACTTTTCCCAACGTCCAATGAACACGACAGACAACACACACGCTTGTGTATCCAACACTTAAAGGTTTTCTAACGTTACAAAAAGTGAAAGTGAGATGACAAGTTAGGCTAACCTGTGTGTTTTTTTTAAATAACGTCACGATGAAGTCAGCTCTCGTGAAGAGTTGAATCGCTGTGTGAAGGCGCTCGCGCAGCTGGCGCACATGACGTGACTGTAAAATCGTTGGAAGCAGGAAAGCCGTAACGGATCAGGCACGTGATTAAATCAATTTATCTTAAAAACCTTGCACTTTACATGAATATACGTCATAAACATCATACACTTAGCCAAAACATCGGAGGAATTAAATTTCTGATTCACATTTATGCGTCAAAAATATATATATGATCAGATTGTACGATCAACTCCGCCTCGCTGTGCTCTGGCGGCCTACGCTGGTTTTAAAACAAACTGCTTCCGCAACATTTTCTTCTTCAAGGCTTTCTGGGAATTTGAGTTTTTTGGTGGTGTCTCGCTCGAATTTAAACTAAAACAATTGGAATTTGTGTAACGAGCAGTTTAAATGAAGGGCTTTTTATATAGTTTACTTATGTATGGTTAAGAGTGGAAACAAAATTATGCTTAGTGGCAAAGTTGTTGCCACAAATAAAATAAAATAGAAATTCCTTGCACCTTCTTTAAAATGATGCTGACACAGCATTTCCATCATTGCGAGGTGTAAATATAATATATTCGACAGTCCTGCTGCTTTGCGTTCATTTTCCACCTCATTGTACAGATTAAGTGGCATCAGCACAATCTAAGAAAGACGCTTATCCTTTAAATCAGGGGTATCAAACTCACAGTCCCAATAAAAAATTGGGACAACATTGCAGGCCAAACTTAATATTTAATGAAAAATCACTGTGATGTGCATGTTTCCCTTTTCTGCAGAAATGTAGCGTTAAAGTTTATCATTGACATTCATTCAATTATGTTATATTCTTTGTTACAGCCACGTTGCTCCGCACACGACAAACAGGTCTGTCTTTTATTTTAGTAAAATAAGACAAGACAGATAATCTGCCTCCCACGTGTCTTGGAAGTTAACCGTTTTCCATCTTTCGTTTGGCCAGTTTTGGGAAGGGGAAGTGTAAATTTGCTCGAGGAGACTGGTAGCATAGTTGCTAACGACTGCAACAGAAAGTGAAGGGGCTCTCGCCGGTCTAGACTGATGGGCCAACACACTAGGAAAGCATTCTGGGTTTTGTAATATTAGTGGCACATGTGCTATATACTGGCGGGCCAGCTCAAATACACATTTAATATCATCTTGCGGCCCAAATATAATTACATCGTGGGCCAAATTTGGCCCCCTGGCCTGAGTTTGACATATATGCTTTAAATGCTACCATACTGTGCTGACAGGATAACAGACACGTGCGATAAATAAATGCATTACATGCACATTCAGCGGTCCTCTATTAAATGATTAGTATCCCCAGATAAGGTGCTTAAAATATATTGGGAAAAATATGTATTAGAAACACAATAATTTTTTGATTATCACAAAACCTTAGCATTCAAACAGAGGTGTGTAGACTTTTTTATGTGCACTATCTCCATTCTGTGCTTTTCGGTTTTGCTCTGATATTCTTGGTATCAGGTCTCGGTTATTATGAGACCTGAGAGAACGCCGGTTGTGAAATGTCATCTTTTATGTCATTCGTGCGGATTCTTTTTACGGAGGGTGGGTTTATTTGTGATTTACCCAGATCATCTGATCAGCGTCGATTTATATTGTCATTCTTAGAAGGTCGCTTACACAATGTGATCGGCTCACTGAGACTTGTTTTTTTTCTCTCTCTCTAACATTTTGAAAAAAATACCGAAATCTTTTGTTGTTATTTTGAAGCGGAAAATCACACAAAGCTGCCATGAATGAAAGACCATTGTGTTCATTTACGGAGCCAAGACCAGCTTTCTTTATTATCTGTGGAGGCAGTGACTTTCACAATTGTTGAAAGCCCTCTCTGGCTGGTGAGCTCTACACTTTCAGATAGACACCAGCATGCTGTGAAACTGCTTTCAATGAGATTCCCAGAAAGACAATGAATTTAGGGATGAAAAAAGTGGTTATTGAGGCGCTATCATTGCAATCTTATTTCGAGATAAAGAATCAACTGGAGTTACGTGTGCTTCTAGCACAATGAAACCCTGTTACCTGTTACAGTGGTACCAGGAATAAGCTTTTAACTAAATTTACCTGTATATTAAATCAAATTTCTCCTTTGAAATGAATTGAAATTCCATTAACCTATCCATTTAAGCCAACCCTAAAACAAAAACAAAAATTATGCACATTTAATAAAGAAAAACAACACTGTTTTGTGTTTAAAAAACATGAGAATTTCAAGAAATAAACTGGTTTTATTTAGTGTAATTACTGTACAGTGGGTACGGAAAGTATTCAGACCCCCTTAAATTTTTCACTTTGTTATATTGGAGCCATTTGCTAAAATCATTTAAGTTAATTTTCTTTCTTCATTAATGTACACACAGCACCCCATAATGACAGAAAAAAACGAATTGTTGAAATTTTATTATTAAAAAAGAAAAACTGAAATATCACACAGCCATAAGTATTCAGACCTGTTGCTCAGTATTTAGGAGAAGCACCCTTTAGAACTAGTACAGCCATGAGGGAATGATGCAAAAAGTTTTTCACACCTGGATTTGGGGATCTTCTGCCATTCCTCCTTGCAGATCCTCTCTAGTTCTATCAGGTTGGATGGTGAACGTTGGTGGGCAGCCATTTTCAGGTCTCTCAGGAGATGCTCAGTTGGGTTTAAGTCAGGGCTCTGGCTGGGCCATTCAAGAACAGTCACGGAACGGAGTTCTTCTGAAACCACTCCTTCGTTATTTTAGCTTTGTGCTTAGGGTCATTGTCTTGTTGGAAGGTGAACCTTCGGCCCAGTCTGAGGTCCTGAGTACTCTGGAGAAGGTTTTCGTCCAGGATATCCTTGTACTTGGCGGCATTCATCTTTCCTTTGATTGCAACCAGTCATCCTGTCGCTGCTGCTGAAAAACACCCCCACAGCATGATGCTGCCACCACCATACTTCACTGTTGGAACTGTATTGGACAGGTGATGAGCAGTGCCTGGTTTTCTCCACACATACCGGTTAGAATTAAGGCCAAAAAGTTCTATCTTCGTCTCATCAGACCAGAGAATCTTATTTCTCACGGTCTTGGAGTCCTTCAGGTGTTTTTTAGCAAACTCCGTGCGGGCTTTCATGTCTCTTGCACTGAGGAGAGGCTTCCATCGGGCCACTCTGCCATAAAGCCCCAACTGCTGGAAGGCAGCAGTGATGGTTGACTTTCTAGAACTTTCTCCCATCTCCCAACTGCATCTCTGGAGCTCAGCCACAGTGATCTTTGGGTTCTTCTTTACCTCTCTCACCAAGGCTCTTCTCCCCCGATTGTTCGGCCAACTCTAGGAAGGGTTCTGGTCACCCCAAACGTCTTCCATTTCACGATTATGGAGGCCACTGTGCTCTTAGGAACCTTAAGTGCAGGATAATTTTTTCTGTCTCTGAGCTCTTCAGGCAGTTCCTTTGACCTAATGATTCTCATTTGCTCTGACACTGTGAGCTGTAAGGTCTTATATGGACAGGGGTGTGGCTTTCCTAATCAAGTCCAATCAGTATAATAAAATACAGCTGGACTCCAATGAAGGTGTAGAACCATCTCAAGGATCAGCAGAAGAAATGGACAGCACCTGAGTTAAATGTATGAGTGTCCCAGCAAAGGGTCTGAATACTTATGGCTGTGTGATATTTCAGTGTTTCTTTTTTAGTAAGTCTGCAAACATATCAACAATTCCGTTTTTTTCTGTCAATATTGGGTGCTATGTGTACATTAATGAGGAAAAAATGAACTTAGATGATTTTAGCAAATGGCTGCAATATAACAAAGAGTGAACAATTTAAGGGGTCTGAATACTTTCCGTACCCACTGTACGTACTATAGTATATACTATAGTGTTTGTGTGTTGGATGTGTGCCTTTAAGAGGCATGGCCTAGTCAGTGATGTCAGGAGTTGGAGTCAGGTTGGTCTGCGTGTGAGTGTGTGGGTGTCAGTTGTGGCTTCCAACAGTTCCAATTGCAAGTGTTCTAATGTTTTCAATTAGTTTTTTCCCCTTCCAATAAACATCTGAAAGTGCATTGGTGACCGTGTCTCTCCTTGCCCACATGCGAGGGATGACAGTACCTATAATTGCTCCATGTTTTATTCAGGTAAAATTTGTGGGCCACAATCATTTATGCCCCACAGACTACTTAAAAGAACTGTCATAGACCAATAGCCTTACTTTTTGGAATAGGTTTCCCCCCCAAAAACCCATCAAAAGCAATAGAAAAAGCAAAACACCGTTAATGCTTACGATGCTGCTTCCTTTGTAACTTGGGGCAGAGGACTCTGCTGCCCCACACATAGGGAAAGATACGACGGACAGGCAGCAGGATCAAAGACACACATTTGCACCATGACCTGTAGCTAGAATTAGTTCAGCACCCACTGTCATACACTAGTCACACTTATTTGTGAAAGTAGTGTCACGAAAAATATCAACAAAAAGCCAAGGGAAAATTTTTTTAAATGGTAAGTTCCATTTATGAATCATTTGATACTCACTGTGCTGTTTTTTGGCAACTTGGGGCAGAGGACACCACTGCCCAATACGGCAGAGAAAGGACAGAATTCATAGGGCACAATCATTGTGACCCAAGGCCTACTGAAAAAATGCTAATCTGTTTTCTTGGCAACTTGGGGCAGATGATTACATTGCCCCAACAGCAGAAAATGAACAGAGATTCAGTAGGAACAAAAATACACATTTGAATGATGACCTATTGCTAGGTAGAATTGTGCCACAAAGCCCACTACAAGAAAATTTGAAGCTGCTAGTCATGCTCACAATGCTGTTTCCTTAGCAACTTGGGGCAGACAATTCTGTTGCCCCGCACGGCAGACAAAGGAAAGGGATGAGCAAAAACTCACATGTCAATGATGACTTGCTGCGAGGTAGAATTCCTAGGGCGTAATCATTTGTGCCCAAAGCCCACTGGCAAACACCAATCACAGTAAACAGATATAGATATACAGTAGCTATATATAGATATATATAGTATACTGTAGCCCTCAGGTGTCAAACTCAAGGTCTGGGGGCCAGATCCGGCTCACCACATCATTTTATGTGGCCAGCGAAGGCAAATCATGTGTGTGACCTTCCATGATTCTTGCTAAAATCTTTATCAAAATTTCAAATTGTCATATCTAACAAGTAATAATTGAGATATTGCAAGCATTTTTTTTTTTTTTTTACACCAAACCCCCCTTTTTTTTTTTTTTTTTTTTTTTTACAGTAACTGTTATCCTTGACTTCTGATTTCAAAACTATCATAACTTGTTGTGTATGTGTAATATGATGAGGCGATTAAACATTTATATGGTTTCAAAGTCATAATGGCCCTCTGGAGGAAACCGTAACTACATTGCGGAGTGTGACAAAAAAAGAGTTTGAAACCCCTGCATAAATGTAAATTAATTCCAGTAAAATAATAATAATAACAACTAATATTCTTTCATTTATCTATTTTTCACCAAAGAATGTTATAATTTAATGTGGGAAGGCGCACACAAGGCAGCGTGTCAAGAGTCGCTTGTGGCACATTCTTCAAAATGTCAAAGCACAAAAGAAAACAAACGGCTGACATGTCTCGAGTCGTGTGTCAGGTCAGAAGACTCGTTTGGGTTCACTGTGACCTTTACTGTGGTTTATTAGTTTCTGACATACAAAAGAACAAAAAGAAGCACTTTGTCTCGTGCAATGATTTCCAACCTATATGGAGCGAAGGCACACAAATGTCTGCTCCCCTCTATTGGCCGTGTACTTCAACTGCAATTGACAGCAACCCATTTAAAGGGAACATACATACAGTGGCGGGCCGCGCTTGAGACGCCCTTTTGTATTCATTTGAGCTTTGAAAAGGTCCTTTCTGCTTAAGCCACTGTGATGGGAAGTTTGATTGCAATTTCAAGACCAGTCAGACAAGGGGGCACAAATTCCCCTATACAAATGCCAATAAATGACATTGTACTGTACTGTGCATTTGTTCTCATTTTCTAACTTTATTCCATGCCATTCATCTTTTGTTTCTGTAGCTACTTCCAAGAGTGTCCCATCCTCGTCGCCTGCCAAAATAAACAACACTATAATCGTTCGAGTCTCGTTATTTTCCATTTATAGATACTGTGCTCTACGGTGCTGAAAGAATGTAATTTACTGAGTAGTCCACCAACATCCTAGCGTCGAGGGGGGTACTGTTTAAAAATACTTTCTACTCTCGTCACACGCAATTACATTTCGCCAAGGGAGGGGCGTGGGGCTAGGAGGTGCTGAAATTTAATTAATAGTCCGGTCACATCATATACATTTTGGGGGCCACGGAGGAGGCCAAGCGCCCCCCTCCGGCCCCTCTCTCCCAGAACCGCCCCTGCTGCCAACCAATCAAAAGTGATAGTTCTTCTGCACTTTGGTTAATTTACACAAAAACGCCCCCACACAGAATTTCTCTGCATGATCAGCTTGTCAGAGCAACTCTCAAGCAAGTCTGAAAAATAAGTCATAATAGTTTTCATATTTAAAAAAGATTTAAGAATATGTTTTGAGAAAAAAAATTGTCTATGAGCATACTATCAGAATTAAGTTGTAAAAAGGTTGTAATGTTCTGAGAAGTGATGACAATAAAGTTATTATTATTATTATTATTTTGGAATGCAAATGCATTCACTCCCATGAGACATTAGCCCTAACAATATGGTTATATTTCATAAACTTTCATAAAATAGCGTGTATATGCTTTACTTGAATTCAAGATCCTTGGGGTATTTAGACAAAATCATGTTGCAGACATGTTGTTAAGACATGAAGTAAGTGTTTAAAATGGTGGGGGTGGGGGTGGGGGAAGCACAATATGTCCCTGTAAAAGAGTCAAAGAGCAAAAAGCCAAAGAGAAAGTAAAATATAAAAGGTGTTGCATATAGTATAAGAGCCACATTCTTGTATCTAAGGAAGCGAATGGGAATGGCTCTCACGGGACGGATCGCAACAATGTCATGGAGCTTTCCTGTAATATCACAGCCAGGAAGTCAAGTTTCGATGTAAACACGAGGTCCTGAGAAGCATACAAGATGGGACACCATGCCGTGAATACACTGTGACTGCACAATGAGAATGTGAAGCGGCAGGAGTCAAAAAATAAAAACTTGACAATTAGGATAAAATCACTCATCTCAAAAACATAAGTCAAAACTTGATTAAAATTAATAATTCATTAGTTAATAACTACAATAATCATGAACTATATAATACAACTTAATTCTCAAAACTTTACGATGACGGTTTCCTGTATTTCAAGTTTAAAGACTATAAAGTAAGTCATACTATTCTGATAAAAAGTTGGAATATTATACTGAAAGTATAAATTCTGATCTTTAAAAAAAGAACTAACATTACGAGGCGGGCGGGGCAAATGTTTTAAAAAAATTAAGTTTTCAAGAATAAATTCCCAATATTTTTGAGAAAGCAGTTGTAATATGATTTTTAAAGAATGAAGTCATACAAATTACAAGGTACAACAAAAAAGTCACTAACTTATTAAAATGAAGTTGGATTGTTTTGGAGTGAAGTTGCAGTATATTTGAGAAAAAAACTGAAATTGAGAATGAAATTATTTTTCAAGAAAAGGGTTGCTTTATTACAAGAGTAAAGTCAGATTCAGATTTTAGAATCAAGTCATATTAGGCTGTTACAAGAAAAAGTTGCAAAATCACATCAGATTTTTCAAGAAAAAAGTTATAACATTTTTAAGCAAAAAGTGGTAACATCACAATAAAGTCATATTTTTCAAGAATAAACTGATATTAGGAGGGGAAAAGCACAAAATTAAGTCATAATATTACGAGAAAGAGAGTTGCACATTTACGAGATTAAATTTCTATTTTCCAAGAAAAAAAAGTCAAGAAAGAAAGAAATATAATATTTTTGTAGAATAAAGTGGTAGAATTTTGGAGAGTACAGTTGTAATATTATGAGAACAAAAAGCTGCAAAATTACATTAGATTTATTTTAAATAAAGTAGAGATATTTTTAAATAAAAACTGGTAATATAAGAATAAAGTATTTTTTTTAGAAAGAAGTCATAATATTATGAGGAGTAAGGTGCAAAATGAAGTAATATTTTTTTGAGAATAAAGTTAGTCTTAATATTAAAAGAGGGAAAAGGCACAAAATTAAGTCAGGATATTAGAAAAATAAAGGTTGCAAATTTATGAGATTAAATTCCTATTTCCAGAGAATAAAGTAAATTTTGATTTAAAAAAAAAGTCATAATATTATGAAAATAAAATCTTATTTTTAGAGAGTTTTAAAAATAAATTCACAATGTCATAATTTCACAAAATTATGTTAAAATCTCTTTAGAATAATATACTAATATTAAGGTTTAAACTTAAAATAATATATTTTGAGAATTAAATTAGAATAACACAAGGGATTTTTTTAAATTAAGTATTATTTTTCAGCAAAAAGAGAATAAAGATTTTTGATAATTAAGTCTTGAGATTTTAGAGAATATAGTCATAACATTTAGCAAATAAATGTAGTTGTTGTAACTATGAGGATAGGCAAATGGTCAAAGTCATATTTTTGTGAAGGAAAAAAAAGTCATCATATTAAAGCATAATAGATGTAAAGTCACGAGAATAAAGTTGTATTTTTACCAAAAAAAATGTAGAAAGGCCATGAAGACACATTAGTATCTTAAATTCATTATCCATCCATCCATCCATCCATCCATTTTCTGAGCCGCTTCTCCTCACTAGGGTCGCGGGCGTGCTGGAGCCTATGCCAGCTGTCATCGGTCAGGAGGCGGGGTACACCCTGAACCGGTTGCCAGCCAATCGCAGGGCACATAGAAACAAACAACCATTCCCACTCACAGTCATGCCTACGGGCAATTTAGAGTCTCCAATTAATACATGTTTTTGCGATGTGGGAGGAAACCGGAGTGCCCGGAGAAAACCCACGCAGGCACGGGGAGAACATGCAAACTCCACACAGGCGGGGCCGGGGATTGAACCCGGGTCCTCAGAACTGTGAGGCTGACGCTCTAACCAGTCGTGCCGCTAAATTCATTATTATATATTATTAAAACAAGGCTGATTGATGTCGGCTAGTGTTCATCTGCTGCTATTTTTGTGCCTCTTATGATGACGTGATGACATTAGCAGATGCAAACTTTGACACACTTGCAGTATTGTTCCGAGCCCGAGCTGAACAATTGGTCATACATGAAGTAGGCGTTCCTAATTGGAAACGCAGACGGCTTGTGAACAATGGTGGGGAGACCAGCTGCTTGGGGCGTCGTCAGGACAAAATGTCTGGGTGGTAGAAAGTATCGGCGTCTGCATATGTGATGCAGATATTTCGCAAATCGTGATTATCCCTGTCCCTGCAGCTGAAAAACACCCCCACAGCATGATGCTGCTGCCACCACCATGCTTCACTGTTGGGACTGTATTGGACAGGTGATGATGAGCAGTGCCTGGTTTTCTCCACGCATGCCACTTAGAATTAAGCCCAACAATTTCTATCTTGGTCTCATCAGACATGAGAATCTTATTTCTCACCATCTTGGAGGAGAGGCTTCCGTCGGGCCACTCTGCCATAAAGCCCCGACTGGTGGAGGGCTGCAGTGATGGTTGACTTTCTAGAACTTTCTAGAAGTTTCTCCCATCTCCTGACTGCATCTCTGGAGCTTTGGGTTCTTCTTTACCTCTCTCGCCAAGGCTCTTCTCCCCCGATTGCTCAGTTTAGTCGGACGGCCAGCTCTAGAAAGGGTTCTGATTGTCCCAAACGTCTTCCATTTAAGGATTATGGAGGCCACTGTGCTCTTAGGAAACTGAAGTGCAGCAGAAATCTGGCCAGATCTGTGCCTTGCCACAATTCTGTCTCTGAGCTCTTCAGGCAGTTCCTTTGACCTCATGTTTCTCATTTGCTCTGACATGCACTGTGATCTCTAAGGTCTTATAAAGACAGGGGTGTGGCTTTCCTAATCAAGTCCAATCAGTATAATCAAACACAGCTGGACTCCAATGAAGGTGTAGAACCATTTTAAGGATGATCAGAAGAAATGGACAGCACCCAAATTAAATATATGAGTGTCACCGCAAAGGGTCTAAATACTTATGGCTGTGTGATATTTCTTTTTTAATAAATCAGCGAAAATTTCAACAATTACATTGTTTTCTGTCAATATGGGGTGCTCTGTGTACATTAATGAGGAAAAAAAGTACTTAAATGATTTTAACAAACGGCTGCAATTTAACAAAGTGACAAACTTTCCGTACCCACTGTATATATATATATATATGTATATATATATATATATATATATATATATATATATATACATATATATATATATATATATACACACATATATATATATATATATACATATATATATATATATATATATATATACACACACATATATATATATATATATATATATATATATACATATATAAAACCTCTGATGTTGTCCTCACACAATAGTATGTCAGCTCATTCACCTCCAGCTGTTTTGTGCATTTTCCTGTTTTGTGCATGACATACACAGTGTGCGCTCGGCTCTTTCAAAGTGGACTCGCCTCACACGTACAACACAGACGACGCGACACAATGGCAATACTTCCTATAGGCTATTTTTAAAACTGAGACAGCAGATGAAAAAGGCTCTTGTGTTTGCATCTGTACTTGTTCATGTCCAGCATTATTTGCATTGCCAAAGCTGCCGACCACAGATGAATACTTCAGCCTTTTATTAAAATCATGTGAAGGCTTCAAGGTGTCGTGTGTGTGTGTGTGTGTGTGTCAGTGGTGTGAAGTAAACAAGTACTGTACATGTACAAGCCCTTAAGTAGATTGGTAGTATCTGCACTTTGGTTTGAGTTTTGTTTTTTCAACGACTTTTTACGTTACTCCCTACATTTGAAAACCGGTATCTGTTCTGCCTAGTGACGTGCGGGTAGATGCTGAAATATCGATACCGCCGATACCAGATTTTTATACTCGAAAAGAAATTCTTAAATCAGAAATATCAATAATTATGATATTTTAGGCATTTGCAGTAATCTATAACATTAACAGGGAGCCAGTGGAAAGTAACTTAACAATTGAGACACGGTAAATAATACACGGTCGGTGGAAACTACTTTATCTACCGCCTAAGCGTGTACAATGCATAAGACAGTCATTAACTCAGGAGACAATGGCAGAGCGTGAACGGAGTCACGTGTGGAGCTATTTCAGCTCTTTAGATTTAGTAGACGCATTAGGTGTATCACCAAAAAGTATCGGTGGCAGATCAGTATCGCCGATACCGGCTTGAATTTTACTTCGGAAAGCAAATCAGTCTTGCTTTTGTACTACAGTACATTTCACCATTTGTACTTTATTTTTTTTAGTACAAGCTGAATGTTGAAAAAATTTAAGTACAGGACTTGCATCAGCACTTTTACTTTTACCAGTCTTCCTTCCTTTTTTTTTTTACATCATCTGCACTTCTACTTACGGGACACTGTGAGTTATTTTGCCACCTCCGGGAATGTGTGTGTGTGTGAGTGTGCGTGTGTGCGTGTGTGTTTCTGTGTGTGTAGATACATATTTAGAGAGTGCTGGCCGGTTTGGTTTGCCAATGATTGGGAACAGAGCCCAGTGGGTCGGGTTTAATGGCACCATGCGGAAGGGGTCACCACAAGGCTCTGTGTCCTGTCACCTTTAAACACAGTGATAACATCTAAACTTTCATTAAACTTGTGATTCACACCACTCACATGACTGAGTCATATGAAGGCATTAAAAAAAGGAATCAAATGACTCCAAGGCTACAAGTTCCACTTTTTTTCACTGCCCATGTAGTAAAGCTACAGAATATGTGTAGGGCGAGGGCGGGGTTAACTGAGGGTGGAAAAAAAGCTATAAATAGTTTTCTTTTTCTTGCAAGGATACTTTTTGGGGACTATGTACAGTGACCCTAATGAGGATAAGCAGTATAGAAAATGGATGGAAGAAATATAATAAAATATAATAATAAAACAAATATAATATATAAATTAGCAAAATAGACATTTTTTTTTACATTTTTATTTTATTAAATGATTGGTTAATTTAATTATCCAATTTTTTAAAATGACAATGAATGATTATTTTATTATTAAAATTTATGATTTTACACACACGTTTTTAAACTTTTTTTTTTTAAACCTCATCTACAAATGACCTCACCAATCCAGCTGTTTTTTTTTAATGTGGCCCTTGAGCTCAAAGGTTTGTCCACCCATACTGTAAATTCTCCATTGCTGTGAACTTGAGAATGATAAAAGCCCTATTTAAAAAAAAAAAGGAATAGATATCTCCTTGAAGTTTCTGATCACATGCACTAAATGTATACAAACTTGTACTTGTACAAGTGTATTTCAATGACAATAGAGTATTCTAATGTGTGTAATGTTTCCTGTTTTTTGGGGGGTGAGGGTGGTGGGGGGGAAGCGTGGGTTGGAAAGACCAAAAGCGCTCACGACTCTCGCGCGTTCCAGTGTAGCCAATGAGCGCCCGTCTAGCCAGACCCTGCCCGCCGTACAAATAAGCGTGGTCTCGCTTTTATTGAACCCACTTTTAAGGTCGCGCTCCCACGTCCTTCTGCCGTGTTAAATATCCTCCTCGGTGATTCGTTATAACTGTACGCGTAGCTGATGAGTAAGAGTTGCAAAACTTCCACAAACTTTTTCTGAAGAAGAAACGTCATCAAATAGATAGTTTTTGTTGTTGTTCTTGTTTTGGACGTCTCCAGCTGTGAGCATGACGCGGAGGTCGTGCGCTATCTACGCGGTGGGCGTCATCTGCGCCACCCTGCTCGTCGTGGGCATCGGCTTGATCGCCTCGCAGACTTTTCGCCGGCTGATGCACAACCGCCTCAAGAAGGTAAGCAAAACAAGCGTCCACTTTTGTTTGCTCGTGTTGCATTGCACTCCGCTGCGCTTCTCGTTGCGCTTCCGCTGTGCGAAGAGCGGATGACAGTTGACGGTTGACAATCGGGGGATTGTGTGGAAGACCGTGGTAGGCAACCTCAGGCCTGCGGGGCCACTTGCAGGGAGGTTTTATTAGGTCCGTGCACTTCTTTAAAAACTAAAAAAATTAAAAAAAGCAAAACACTCAAAGCAACTGTAAAAAGTCCACAAATGAAAAGTGGGAGTAAGTCAGTATCTGTGCAAGTCATAAGTGAGTATCAAGTTTTCAGCAGTCTTGTATAAAGCACAAGTATCCTCACAGAAAATAAGTTAAATCCACCTTGAGGAAAATTACTTCAACAAAAGACCTCAAAGTATCTGACATTTGCTGTAGAAGTATTTATTATTATGTTATTTATCCAGGTAAGGCATTTGAGAACAGGTTCTGATTGTCAATGCCTACCTGTATTCCGCAAAGTTTAAAAAAGAAAGGCAAATAAATGCAAATACATATGCAACAACAAACTGTACAATGTGATGGTTGCGTATTTACATAATACATTGAAAGTAAAGATAAAAGTAGTCCAAAAAGTAAGTGATTTGATTGTTTTCTAAATCTATTTAAATTGTTTCTTTTTCAACTCCAGCACTAGTTAAAGATCTGTGTAAAAGTAAAGTACAAATCCCGAAATATATTTTAGATCTGCCATCAGGAACGTGTGAGAGAGAGAAAGATAAACAGAGAGACACACAGAGATAAGAGAGACAGAGAGAGAGAGAGAGAAACTACCATTGTGTCCATATTATACAGTACCTCCGTCAGGTCTGAAAGGACTATTCTATGGCTAGGCAAAAAGAACATTTCAGATATCCGCAATGTCATTTTGCCTCGGAGAAATTATGTCACTTTTGCCATTCATTTGTATGGGGTTTCTCATAATAGACTGTTGTAATTCCAGTTCAAGATATCTTTAATTCACCCCAATTCGTGATATCTACGTGTAACTTCTCGGATAGGCCTATTTAAGTTTTAACTAGGCAAAATGACGTAGATATTTGTAACTGGAATTATGACGAGTCAAAATGACGTTGTAGAAATCTCAAACTGGTGTTACACGTCTGCAATTCAGTTGCAAATATTTGTAATTCACTAGCGGATCTATGCAAGTGAATTGTAAATATCTGCAAATATCTTTATTTAGGAAATATAGTAGAGGATAAGGGCGGCACGGTGGACGACTGGTTAGAGCGTCAGCCTCACAGTTCTGACGACCCGGGTTCAATCCCCGGCCCCGCCTGTGTGGAGTTTGCATGTTCT
Organism: Phyllopteryx taeniolatus; assembly: GCF_024500385.1. Classification (NCBI taxonomy): domain Eukaryota; kingdom Metazoa; phylum Chordata; class Actinopteri; order Syngnathiformes; family Syngnathidae; genus Phyllopteryx; species Phyllopteryx taeniolatus. Next base: position 7,455,751 of record NC_084516.1, on the reverse strand, counting down.
CCCCGTGCCTGCGTGGGTTTTCTCCGGGTACTCCGGTTTCCTCCCACATCCCAAAAACATGCATGAATTGGAGACTCTAAATTGCCCGTAGGCATGACTGTGAGTGCGAATGGTTGTTTGTTCCTATGTGCCCTGCGATTGGCTGGCAACCAGTTCAGGGTGTACCCCGCCTCCTGCCCGATGACAGCTGGGATAGGCTCCAGCACGCCCGCGACCCTAGTGAGGAGAAGCGGCTCAGAAAATGGATGGATGGAGTAGAGGATAAGTGAAATTTGCCAGAAATATAAATGACCAAGTAAAGTACAGACACGTGAATATTCTACTTACTGGTACAGTAACGAAGGAGTTGTACTGCGTTACATTATAAGAATGGGGTCATCTTGTGGCAGCTTAGAGTGTTGTAGAGCACAAAAACTAAGAATAGGTGAGTTTTTCAGTAAATTGTTGGTGATAGGCTCCACAGAAAAAAAGCGTGAATAGGTGAATTAGTGAACTGTAAATATGCAGGGGATTACTGTATGTTAAACTACTGAGCATATATTGACCGCGATTGGATTGCTTTTAAAGTCTTGAGGAACATTTGTGGTCGTTTTTGTGGAAGATGAGATTTGAATGAGAATTGAAAATGTGAATGACTTCCCAGAAAATGTCACCAACAATATAAAGTCAGCACTTGGACTTGTTTTTGTGCTGCTGGCAAACAATGGTAGTTTGAGGTGTAAAATAAAATTTTAAAAAGTGATGATTCGGATAAATTATTCACTGTGCCTTATCATTACGACCAGAGGTGGTTCCGAGAAATTCCATGCCCAAGAATAATTGAGGGGCTGGGCAACCGTCGCTTGTTTGTGGGTTGGTTGGTATTTTTAGCACATCACATCAGAGAGTACATAGTCAGTTGTTTTAGTGCAAACTGAAAGGAAAATATATTTTACAATAGTGATGTAATTAATTTCTCTTCATTCACTTTGTTTGGAACACTCAATGTAATCAAGGGGAGATCACAGTAACTTTGTTTTTGCAAACACTTTACGAAGGTCCTAACATCGGACGTTTCAACGTTACGAATGGCGGGCAATGATGCGCAAGAAAACGCGATCATGGAGCACGAGAAGGCATGCTCAGTTACCGCTATACTACTGTTTTTCTTTTGATTATTTTATATTTGTAGACTAGAAGTGTTTTTCATGCAAAAATTTACTTTCCTACTGCGTTATCGTAGGTTACTGACAATGGCACATTCAGAATATTTTTTTTTTCAGTTTACAAACTCGGGTTACGTTCCATCGTAGGAACGGAACTCTGTCATAAACTGGGGCCCTCTAGTACTTAGAACTTTGGATAACGAACTGGATGGACTGTAGAAGGTATATTTTAGGCTTGCAGGTCAAACTCAGGGGGTAAATTATCCATTAAAATGAAGAATTATGCTCATTCCATTGAATTTAAGGAAGTTTAAGACCAAGGGCTCTATTTTCATGACTGGCGTAAATCCGGCATGGCATGTGGTGTAACTGCGCACGGAGGCAGGTTAGACCCGGTGTTGGTAATTTTGTGGGAAAGCCAGCTCGGTGCAGACTGGCCTGCCAAATTGGCAAACATACGCAGCGTGCCTGCACTTGCATGAAAATCTGGATATGCTGGCATTTTCATCCCGCCACAGATGCGCCAACTACAAAAATAGAGCCACAAGTCTTTGAGGAGTTGAGACCAAGTCAAGACGGAGACAATGTGAGACCAAGTTAAGAACAACACTTTGAGGACTTGAGACCAAGTCAAGACCAGGACTTTGAAGAGTTGAGACCAAGTCAAGACTGAAACAATATGAGACCAAGTCAAGACCAAGATTTTGAAGAATTGAGACAAAGTCAAGCCTGAGACAGTGTGAGACCAAGTCAAGACAGTGGGGTGAAGCAGGATGCTGGGTTCAGTGTTCTCAGACGTTAAGTTGTTGCCCTAAATTACTCTTCATGTTCCATTAACAGGGCTTGTTGCTTGTTGAGTGTCTTTTGAATGACACATTAAAGCAAACATTTCATATCTTAATCTTTATAGTTGAAAGAAATTCCTTGGCAAGGCACCGATTCCAATCTCTCTTTTTCCCCTTCGCCTCAGAGGGCGATAAGGGTGGAAATAAGCCAGCGGGTTGCCAATTGGACATGAATATATGTTGAACTACACACTACACTTCAATAAGTATAGAGGAGAAGGTTCAAGTTTCCGTGGTGGGCCGTGCATTTGGTCCCTGGGCCTTTAGTAGGGACTAACCCGACTTAATCCTAATTTTATTTCTGACACTATCACAATTGTTGAAACTATCAATGCTATAAAAACATTAAAGAAGAAAAACGCAACATTATAGCACATAACTGCCACATACACGATTTGGAGCAGTTCAGAATCAATATTTATATAATAACATGACAAAAACATTTAAATAAAATACATCATACACACCAGAGATGCTGATTATTAAATACAGACTGTTTTGCCTGTCGAAGTTGGCTGTAACAAGTTTTGTTCTGACCAAACAATCACAGGACGATAAAATGCTGTCGTCATCGAGGGCCAGCTAGCTTGCCCTGTGAGGTCAAATTCGAAATCTGATTGGTTAAAGAAACAGTCCGATTGCTAATACAGTTTTAGTAGTAATGTCGGCCAGCATTACTGATTATGAAGGCCCTGGAGCAGATTTCATTGACATGGCAGTACACAGAGGCTGAAATATGATTGGATTAAAAAATAATAATAATCTAACATCCACGTATTGGAAGCAGTGGAGCCAAGAGAAATTCTACAGAATGAATATAATAGACTGTTGAGATTACATTAATACAATTTCATTGCACAAATCTTAGAGTTTTGATTGTAAATATAGATCAGTGCATCTTTAGGCCAGCAGAGAAGGCCTTTGCTGGCCCAGAAGGCCCACCACTTGTGGATTCTGACTTAAGGGCTGGTATATTTTGGCATTGCGTCCTTCAATTCTCACAAATTTGATGCATGCAGAGGCAGTGAAATCTGACACTGGCCACGATGCTCCGGTGACGCACTGCTTCATTGAGGAGGCAGGCAGGTGGTACTATGCAAAATATACAGTTCACTTTGAAACTCTAGTGAAACCCACACTACATTTAACATACTGTACCAACAAGAAACAAGCCTGGTAGTAGTATGATTTATTTCAGGGCGCCTCATCTCACTCGCACCATGTATGAAGACTCTCATTCCAAGAATGCTTCCATGAGTCTAAGCCTCTTTCGCCCCAGCCAGCATTGGGCAAGGGCTTTATCCTTGATAGGATATTGGAAATTTTACACAGGCCTGACTTGATTTAAAACCTAATAACAATAAATGTGTTGAAAACTATGCAGGGGAACGGGCAACTTCCCACTTATGACTTCTGAGTTGTGTTACAGTTAAGACCACATGAGACCAAGTCAAGACTTTGAGGAGTTGAGACCCAAACGAGACAGGTCAAGACCAAGACTTCAGGAGTTGAAACCAAGGCCAAGTCTTTCAGGAGATGAGACCAAGACAAAGCAGGTCGAGTCAAGTCAAGCCCTAGAATTTGAGGAGTCGAGACCAAGTCAAGGCAAGTCAAGTTTTGACTGAGATGAAGCAGTTCCAGACCAAGTTAAAGCCAAGACTTTAAGGCAGGGGTGTCAAACTTATTTTTTGTCACGGGCCATATTGTAGTTACGGTTTCCCTCAGAGGGCCATTATGACTGTGAAACCATAAACATCTTTAATCGCCTCATCATATTTACATACGAAATTTATGAACTAGTTTTGGAATCAGAAATCAAGGGTAATGGGTTTTTCAACTATTGTTCATGTTTGGTAACACAAAAATGCTTGCACGATCTCAACATTATTTAATAAAGGTTGGGAAACACTGTTCTTTGAAAACCTCTGGAGCAAAAAAAACATTAAATAGTCTTTATGTTCTATTGTTTCTCAGATGATTTAAAGAATATTCTCTCGCTGTGCGTTATTCATGCCTGTGTTTTTGTCCCGTTTCTAGACATCAAAGTAGTGGCAGTGCGCTTATTTGCTTATTCACCTGCTACACATGTTTTCAATCGGGGAGCATAGATGAGAGGGCTTCTCTGTTACTGTTTTCCATGCAGTATTTCATGTCGCATGCTGGGAGGGTGGCCATGTTGAATTGTGCTGGGGGGAGGGGGGGGGGGGGGGGGGGGGCATGAAAGGACAGCGCCTGAAACGAGCACGCTCTGCCCTCCTCGATCCAAGGTGACAGCTTTATTGTCCTTGACCACTAGTAGAATAGGAGCCTGAGGAGGAGGGTTCTTGGAACACTGGGGCCGCTTTCGCGCGCTCTCCTTTTTGGGGTTAATTTACGCCCGGCCACTACTTTGAACAAAACTGACACAATTAGGCCAAGCTAAGATTTTTACCTCATGTATGTGTTGTTGGAAGACAAACTAATCCACCCAACACCTCTTCCCTTCCTTCTTGCCTTCCCTGTGTTTTTCAATTCCTCAAAAGATCCCCGCAGTAAATTGTTGGGATCGTTGTCCACAAGTGCGAGGCGTTTTGTGGCTTTTGAAAATTAGGGGAGAGTTTAGTTTTGTAGCGGCTGCTTACGTGGTACCAGGGCCTCATGGAGCTCGGGCCTAAGGAATGTGGGCCGGATCATTAAGGTTGCTGTCCGGTGCAACCATTGGGAGTCTAGCCTTTTGCATCACATGATCTGTCAGTGACTCTCCCCGAGTGCTCGTCGTCAATGGCAACTGGCCGACAATGGAGCTATGGAGGAGTCTCCCCTAATACCATTCATGTGCATGGCCAATGCTCTTGTCAGACAGAGGCACCCCTCCACAGCCCCCCAAAGATGTTTTTGTTCTCCGGGTTGTTTTTGTTAGGAACACACCATCCAGACTCAAACATCCCGCCACTTCTTCTTAACTTGAAATGTTGTCACTTGAAATTTAAATCAGTACTATTTGTGATGCCTAGGCAGATATTAATGTTTACTATTATACCGGCCCTTTTTTGGCCTTCTAAAAATTCAACATTTCTCAACTGATTCAAACTATTCCAAAGTACAGTGGTACCTCACAAGTTTAAGTCGTTCCGTGACTAAGCGCCTAACTCAATTTACTTGTATATGAAATAAATTTTCCTCGTTAAAATTAATTGAAAGGCCATTGATCTGTTTCAGCCCCCCAAAACAGCACCTTTTTTGGGTGAAAAATAGCAGTGTTGTTTAAAAAAATAATTCAAACATCACAAAAGAGAATGTAATGAACTAACCTGGTTTCTTAAAGAATAATTATTGTCCGTATTGTAGAACAGTAGACCCCCGTATACTGCAGTTCGGCACCCACGGATTTACTTGTTCATATTTTTTTTTTTTTTCTTTTAGGTTTTTTTTTTTTGGGGGGGGGGGGGGGGGCTCACCCTGAAAACGCTTATAAGTGGGGATAAACTGCAACTAGCAGGGGTCCACTGTATTTGTGCACTGGATACATACCTTCTAGGGGTGTGGCCTTACGAATGAAATCAGGAGCTGGAGTTGGGTTGTGTGAGTTGTGGCTACAGCAGTTCCTTGTCAGTGTTCTAATGTATTTGTGTTTTTGCCTGTTTGTTTTGGCTCACAAAAAAAAAAAAAAAAAAAAAAAAAAAACATCGAACAAGCGACATCGTGGCACTGAAAGTCAAGGTACCACTGTATTACTGTACAGTAATTCAGTTTTTACTAGTACTATAATTCATTATTTTTAAATTGTCCAATCCCCCCTTTTTATATTTCCTACATTTCCCTTAATTCTACAGAATTCCAGTTCAGCATCAGCTCTTCAGCAATCACACGCAATTTCTACTGAAATTGGATATCGAGTTATTACTAAGTTTGTCATCTAACTTCAGGCTGATGGTGTTTCAACAGGAGATTGTTTTGGTGGAGGGCAGCCGCGTGTTTGAGTCATGGAAGAGGCCCCCTCCTCCCGTCTACATGGAGTACTTCTTCTTCAATGTGACCAACGTAGATGAGTTCCTCGCTGGGGCCAAACCGGTGGTCAACCAGGTCGGGCCCTACACGTACAGGTGAGGTCCGAGACTATAAATCAACAATACAATAAAGTGGGACTAACCTAAATGTGGCCATATCTGAATTGTGCTACTTTGAAGCAAAACAAACATTTGTGTCACATGAACCATGTATGTAAATACAGCCCTACTGTAACTTTACCAAACGTGGTTGTGAGTGTATTACAGGGACCACACTAGAAATAGCCATTTTGACTTAAGGAGTAGAAACCAAGTCAAGACGAAGACCAAAGGAGGTCAAGGCCAGGTTTTTGTCGAGACCCAGTCCAGACCAAGACTTTGAAGGGATGAGACAAAGTCCAGATCAATACTTTAAGGATCTGAGACCAAGTCAAGACCATGGCATATGAGACAGTCAAGACCAAGACTTTGAGAGTTGAGACCAAGTTCAGACACCCCAGACCAAGACTTTGAAGGGGTGAAACAAAGTAAAGACTTGAGGAGTTGAGACCAGGTCAAGACCAATACTTTGAGGAATTGAGTCCAAGTCAACAATGAACAAACAATTCCACACAAGCGACAGAATTCTTAAAAATCATCCATGCATTATTATGCCTACTGTTTCCATGGACCAGACACTCAAAAGTGTTGAATGTGGCTAGTGTTTGCTCAATGCTGAAGTAACTGACAGAGGACAGTCAGTTCCTGTTTCTGATTTTGTAATCTGGTCAACATTTTCGCTTTGTTCTGTTTTAGGAAGATTTCTATTTTGAGTCAACGGTCGGACTGTAGGTTCCTCTCCCTTCCCTTAAATAAATATTAAGGTTCACGGACAGCATTTACAGTGCAGCCCCTATTTGTCTTTCATAATTCCTGATATTGCGTTGACAACCTGAGTCGAGGTAAAGCTAGTAGCTAGCTGACAAAATAAACCTGACACACTGTGCTATCCTGTCACAATAGTGTCATCCAGACACCAACAATGACCGAAAAGCTGAATCAGCATAAGAAATGGAAACAGCCAAGTGAAAAATCCCCCAAACCTGATCATTACCTCCACCACAGCACAGAACTGCAGTTTCTACAAACAGAGAAGTGCAATGCACACATTCAAAAGTTCTCGTATATGCAGCGGTACCTTGACTAACACAAACGAATGAGTTTTCTGAGTAACATGTCTTCATTCTGTCGATTCTTTTTGCGCTGTGATGTGTGTTGGTTGATTTTTTTTTTTGCGCTGTGATGCATGCCAAATTTTTAAATTTAACGAGCGATCTTAAAAAATGATCCTCTATTTGTGTGTTTGATTGTTATTCCCATTCCATAAACGATTGAAAGTGCATTTGTGACTGCGACTCTCCTTGACCACATGCGAGGGCATTACACTACCTTAATTGTTGTATTTCTTTTCACCTCCTTTGAGTGGTGGTGTATATGAAGCTAGCACACAACTTAAATTTTCGATCGCAAATACACGAACAAGCAATGGCTTGTAACTAGAAAGTTGGGGGAATCCTAAGTGAAGGTACCACTGTCCGGGAAATATTTGGATGAAAAACACTTCTAGACCATAGTTGTAAAACAAATGAAAAACAGTAATAATGTCAGTAACTGAGCATGTCGCATATTTTCATACTGCTGCACGAGTTAGTTCCTTCGACACTATTCGAAACCTTGAAACATCATATGCGAAACTTCTTAATCCGAGGTCCCCCTTGTAACTGTTTAAGCACGTCAAAGATATGCTTTACAACTGCTTCTCTTGGGGTCATGAAAAGATGGTGAAATATCTTTTTTGTGTCTCACAAAGGGAGTACAGGTACAAGGACAACGTGACCATGGTGGATGATGGCAAAATGGTGTCGGGGTACAACACTAAAAGCTTTGTGTTCCTGATGGACAAGTCTGTCGGCGACCCTGCACTGGATAACATCACCACTGTTAATATACCGGCTTGGGTAAGGAAAAAACGACAACAGGACTTTGGCCACCATGTACGCTCTCCTCAAGTCCCACTCTTTTCTTGTGTGTAGGCTGTGATGAACAAGGTCAAAGGGAGCTTCTGGAAATCCTCCATGGTGTCCATTTGGATGAACTCCATCGGGAGCGGCCTATTCACCACACGCACTGTGGACGAACTGTTGTGGGGCTACGAGGACCCCCTGCTAGCCCGCATCGCTCCGAGCAATCCGGAAGTCGAGACCATTTTTGGTCTTATGTATAAGGTACGCCAAGATGTTGTCATTATTACAAACAGCTGAAATTATTTTGGGAAAGGAACACAAGTGGATGGTGGTTCTAATTTGGGAGGGGCTACATTTTTTTGAAGAATTATTGAGATATTTTTGTCAAGTCAAACTAGAGTTTAAGTACAGTAGTACCTTGTGATACACAACATTGGGGAGTCAAGACATGTCAGACTTTCCTGGAAGGCTAATCACTACTAAAGACGGTGTCTCTACATAGCCGCAAACCCGTTCAACAGTTTACATACTTCATTCGATGTTGCTGTTTTGGTTAGCAACCAAGTTCTCATAGGCTCAGTGGTTAGCTGTTTACTGAGCATGTGTAAGCCGAGATGATGTTTTATTACTGTTCTTCCGGGGTAATAAACTGCTGAAAAGGGCATTAGGGGTGTGAATGACAGCGATATAGCAAACAATCATTTTTTTCAAATGGCAAAAGAGATGCATCTATTTAAAGGAGGCCATTATTTGTCTTGAGTGGATGACGGCCAGTATTTGAGGAAATACAGAACATGTAAACTTGTCCCCACCCCATCCAGAAAAATGGATCCAACGATGGGGAATTCGTCTTTCACACTGGGGAGCAGAATTACTTGGATTACGGCCGAGTGGAAACATGGAAAGGTCAAAGGTAACGTATTCGTCCCTTCCTTTTCTTTGGCCAATGCGCTGAAGCTCCATTGGGCAACCTTCGGATTCAAATATTTCTTAAGTCAACTGCTTTTTGCTCAAAATAGAAGCTGACTTTGTTTGTGGGTTTATTTAATGTCTGGATGTTTGCCCTCAGCTCTGAGGACAGAGCACCCTGGTAGCATAATGTCTCGATGGTAACTTCTTTACGCCTCATTATCAGCTGTACCGCTTGCTCTCTTTTCAGATTTGTATAATCAAACACTTCTCTCCAATTTTGTGTCATTGACATGATACGATATGATATCTCGTGGGAAACGCTTAACGGAAACAAATGTCTCTTGGAAATGTTTTGCAGCCAGCTGACCTTATGATATCTCGTGGGAAACGCTTAACGGAAACAAATGTCTCTTGGAAATGTTTTGCAGCCAGCTGACCTTCTGGAACTCCAACCAAAGCAACAGCATCAACGGGTCCGACGGAAGTGCCTTTCATCCCCTACTGAAAAAGGACGAACGCATTTACATCTTCACCCCGGACCTTTGCAGGTATTTTTACCCGTGCTCTGTGTGAAAATGTTTTTCTGTTCTTCTATACGCGCTCAGGGGAGTTTTCTTCCTAGAATAGTTATGACTTATGCACATTGGGAAGCTAAAATGTTTATGAGATACTTTTGGATTTCAAATGAATTCAAGGCTTACTGGTACATATCCTAGCTAAATACCTGACATGCATACTCCCTAAAGTAACCAACATAGTATACTGATAAATACTTCAATATACCACACCGCATAGCCCTCACATACCTTGCATAACATATTGATACAAACTCTGTTTACATGTGATCATTTTCAAGGGACAAGATATGAAAACAATGTCGTTTTGGTCTTTAGCCTGAAAATACAAACATTTGAAGAGGGGTTTTTAAGTATTGGAAAACGGCAGCAATACCATTTCAGTTTCAATGCTCAAAAGAATAGTTTGCTCAAAAAGTCTTCAGTGTATGCATTTGTGAGTACAGCAATACCATGCTAGTTCAAGAGCGAAAAACAGCGAGTAATTGATGCCTACATTAATAGCTTAAACCATAAATATACCTCAAACTATGATCTGGACTCCAGTGAAATATCTTTTCAACCTTGTTTTATAACATTACCCTTAAAAATAAATGGATTGCACATGGGGCAAAACCCTCCACTAACATCCCAGGTTAAATTTAGCTCCTACTTGACAAAGCTTGTTCTCTCAGTCGAAATATATCACTTCAATATACAGTGGTACCTTGGGTTAGGAATTTAATTTGTTGCATGGAATCTTTTGCAAACCAAAATATCCTTAAGTCATGTAAATGTTTCCTATTGAAATAAATGGAAATGCAATTAAACAGTTTCAGCTCCAAAACGAAGTTTACAAATCCAAAATTGTACCTAAATCAAGGGTTGTTTCTTTTTTTTTTTTTTTGCAAAAATGTTGTTCATTTTTTCATAAACCAAGTCCACTGTACTTCCCTGAGACCAATTCCTATTTAGACAGAGATTTGGCTCCATCTTGTGGCGTCTTAATGCGTTATAGAAAAATCACAAAAACGCAAACATTTGAGTTTTTCAATGAACCACAGAAAAGATAAACAGGTGAATTTGAAACCTGCAAATATGTGGGGGATACTATTGCCTGTACGTTACATTTTTCATAAAATACAAACACAAAATTTGGTTTGCTGTTTTTACTTGGTCTTTACTAAGTTCACCCCGAGTTGAGAACAAGCTTGACCAATGAAGTCATACCCTTACGCTCACTGATGATACACATCTCTTAATTTAGGCAGTAACCTTGACCTCAAAAATCTTTTTGTCACATGTGGAAAGAATCTGTCGACATTCTACCTTTGGCCCAGTCTGGGCGCGTGTCGTTAAACCCCCCTGTGTCCCACATGTTTACAAAACACTTTCACCCACTTACAAAACGCATTGTGGCTTCACGCAGGCGGGCCGTGTTATGTGAACGCTGCCTCCTCCGTTTACTGTATTTTTTACTATTATGTGAAGAGGAAATGCTTCATCAAGTTTTGGCACTGGCTACTGTTTGCGTTTTAAAAACATAAATGTGAATTGACATCTGGAAAAATCTTTTTTTTTTTTTAAATAAAGGATGGGAAATTCCCATTTCTAACCCTTGGGCCTTGTTACCTAACATTTGAGCCACAAAAGCTTCAAGATGTTGATGAAGTGCAGACAGGTGCTTGTCAAATAGCTGACTTGTCTTTGGTTGTGCTGTACATTAATCACTCTTCCCATTGCGGCCATTTATTTAAAAAAAAAAAAAAAAAAAAAAACAGCACCCGGTCCCAAAGTCATACATTGAATGTATTGTAAGATAGGGAAGGGCCTGTCTTTTCAGTACAACATGAGCGATATAATCGCATTAGTAACTTGACTTCTGAATTTAATTCGTTAAGGGAACTCAATTTATTCTTAAAATTTCCCCATTTAAATGTACTGAAAATGCATCACAATTTTTATTACGTTTTTAGTACACAAAAATTGCACCTTATTTTGTAAAAACATAATAAAACAGAATGTAAAGAAATAAACTGATTTGTATAATTACTGTGAATTTTTGTTGGTTGGATTAGTATCTACGGTCTGAAAGTATTTATATATATTTACAGTAATTGTGATGTTACTACTGAGCTAGTGTAGATTAGGGATAGACTAGGGTACCGACAAATTCAGGTTAGGGTAATTGATGCCCCCCAAATATTTATAATTAGGTATATTAATAGTTTAAACCATAAATATACAACAAACTTTGATCCAAAACACATAAATATAATTTTAATCTCATTTCACAATATTTTCCCTAAAAAATAAATAGCTTACAGGTGATATATATATTTTTAATGCACCAGTAAAAATATACACGTGACGAAGACTCTACTTAACTTCTAACAATCCAGGCTAAACTTAACTTCTCACCAACATTAAAAAGATCTTCATACAGTCGAGATGCATTGCTTTGACTTCAACTATAAAGCCCGACTTTTGGCGCCATCTTGTTGAACCTTATGGTGTAAACAGTAAGAGCTAAAAATATGCAAATAGGTGAGTTTTTCTACGCATAGCTGAGGCTAGGTTAAAAAAAGTGAATAAATAAAATCATGAAAAGTAAACTGAGAATATTCAAGGGATTATTGTACATTTCAAGGCCTTATTAACTAGAAATACCACAAAACTACCACTTTGTGACAGTATCACTGCAAAATTCTTCCTGGGGGAGTAATTTTACTTTTTAGTTTTATCTTACAGTAGTTTGTACAGTACATCATTTCTTATGACCATTTCCACTGTACTCGCTGATCTTTTAAACTTTCGTGCAAAGTATTTCCAAAGTATCGTTTTCCGAATTCTTGTCTAGCAAATACGCCCTGAAGGTTTTTTTGTTGTTTTTTTGGGGGTTTTTTTTGGTGGTGTTTCTCGCAAGGGTGAAGGGAAAGGTCGTTACGGTATTGTTGCACACTGGCACACACTGTATGGACTCTTTTGTTCTGACTAAGAACCATCAGGATTCCCTGGGAACTGTTCAACATGCTGTAACTCCCTCAGGGGTCACAATAATAACACCCTAAATGTCTTACAGACACGGTACAAATGGAAAGCTGTTTCATCGATGGCGCTGAAGGTTGGATTTGCTCTACATGGGGATTTTTCTGTCTCAATCATTTGAAGGTCACGCTTTAAAAGAGCAGCTGCATAAGTGGACCTGCCTTGCAGTAAATCAGAAGGCAAATAATCGGACTTTAAACTTTAACTGAGGTGAATGTTAGAACGCAATAAACTACTGCAATGGTGAATAAAGCTATAGAGGAGGTAATAAAATCCATTGACACTGTTCAAAGAAAGGATTGACATTTTACAAAGGGGGCAAGGGGCAAAACCAGGAACTTCTGATTCCTGTTAAGAAATATTGTGCCCAAAGACCTGCCCCAATGATGTCAAATTTAAATGCAGACATAATGACACATTTCAAAAAGTCAAGAGGAACCTCACTGCACTAACTTTTTGTCCGTACAGGTCCATCTATATGGAGTTTGAGAAGGACGTAGAGGTAAGAGGGATACCAGCATACCGGTTCACGCCGCCACGCTCAGTCCTGGCCAGCAAAGAGGAAAATCCGGCCAATGAGGGTTTCTGCATCACCCCGCAGGAGTGCCTTGGAACGGGCCTCCTCAAAGTCAGTCCTTGTCGGAAAGGTAAACAACTGTATCTCTGTTTGTGATCGTTTCATCGTCTGTTGCGTAAACAGAACATATCAACGCCACATGTCCCGAAAAAGTGCGCTAAATTTGGTTATATTCTGGATTTAGCTAGATGGTGTGGAGAAGACTCAAGTAATTAAAGACGCAATTGGAGTGAATCTAATCATAATTTAAGTGAATTATATTGCATCAGAATCGCGAGTGAATGGTAGCCTGTCGTGATTGGAGGAAATATCGGCGGAATAGTAGTGAATCGGCTTGTATTGGATCTCATTTTAACGGGATTGAAATGCATCATAATAGCGGGATTAGGAGTGTAGTTGTACCGCGTTGTAATTGGAGAGAATCGTATCTAATTGGAAAGAATTGTATTGAATCATAATTGGGGTGAATTTTATTGCATCTTAATTGGAATTAATCACAATATATTATAATTGGAGTGATTTGCAACATAATTGTAGCAGATTGTATTGCATGTTAATTGGAGTGAATGGTATTGCATCGGGCGGCACGGTGTTTGACTGGTTAGAGCGTCTGCCTCACAGTTCTGAGGACCGGGGTTCAATCCCCGGCCCTGCCTGTGTGGAGTTTGCATGTTCTCGCCGTGCCTGCGTGGGTTTTCTCCGGGCACTCCGGTCTCCTCCCACATCCCAAAAACACGCGTGGTAGGTTAACTGACAACTTGCAAACACAAACCCGCCTGCATCAAGATGCCCCCTCCCCCAAACCCCCAGTTGACGACCGGTATTCGAGGGGCAAAAGCCAAGGACCCAGCCAAAATATTGGGACCATCGTTCTGATATTTTCAGAGGTGGAAGGGGGCCTAAGTAGAGATGCTCACATACATTTTGGTGATGATAGATGGCAGTTGTGTGACATTAATCAACATTAAAAGCTTTAGGCTCATGCACCCACAAAGCTATTCTGTAGAATGAATTAATGAATGAATGATCGTAGCTGAATTTGTTGTGTGATGGTGCTTTAATTGAATGTGGGTGCAATATATGGCTCAAACTATATGTTTGGGAAAACCTTGTTTAATTTTCGGCTTGTTGGTGGTCTGTATGGGAATTGTAATTGCACATCGGCATGATTCGGCTTAGTGTCGATTGCGAAATGCCGCGTATGTCTCCAATCTCCGGCTAAAATGTCCTGGTGGCCAAAGGTCCCAGGGATGACACTTGAATGGCTTCGGTGATGCTCTTAGTGCGTTCAATGTGTAGCTTCACTGTTGTACCACAGGGTTTCGTCTGTATGCATGGTTAGAGCTGTATTTAAATTTACCCACGTCCCCACACATAAATCCAAATTGATAAATCCCATACTTTGCATGGAAACGTTCCTACACACGCTTTACAAACACTTCTGGGAGTACGCATGCTTGATAAATGAGGGCCCTGGTCATTTAAGTCCACTGGTAAGAATGTGTATACGTGCTACGGTGACCTTGGTGTTTGTTCGACGGCTGTTGCCAAACACAGGAGCAGGAAAGCATTCACCTCTGCCCCACTTCACGAGCACATAGCCATGCCGCCAGCGGACACATGCGCAATGAAGCTTGTTTTTGAGCGACGGTGCACATTTCAGAGTTTACCAGTGGACCCCAGCCAGGTTTGGTACACTCAGTGATGTGGTTCGTGCTTAAAATGGGCCCGGTGGACGGGTCGCAATGTCTCTTGTTGACAATAAGTGGAAGGAACTGAGCAGGAGTAGCAAGATTTTTTGTGGATATCACTAATTGGTTCTACATCAGTATTAAAATCAACTTATCAACCTATTGTTTCTTGTATGACGCCCGGTAGCTTGATTTTCTGAGACACAGGTCAGATAAAATCTTAAGCAAGGTACAGTAATCCAATCCCCTGCTATATTGCGGTTCGCCTTTCACAGTCCCTCTGTATTGCAGATTAGTTAATTTTTATTTTTTTTTATTGTTGAAATAATTTTACAATATGTTTTAAAACTGAGTTGAAATCTGTTTCAATGTGATCAAAGGAAGTGAGAGGGGTATTTTGAGGCAAGGATTTGCCATCGTAAATGTTGGACAGGTTTAACTTGTCACGCTACGCTAATGGTCAGACCCCAAAAAAGTAACCGTCTTTATT